>NC_066890.1:32007799-32607799 GCF_022985175.1 Labeo rohita
TTTTATATTTTATGAATGTAACGTGTTATAAATGAATGTAAATAATTATTAATATTTTATATTTACATATACAGACTTGTTAAAAATATTTACCCACACACACACAATAAAAAGCATCTTACATTTTGTTTTTACAAATATAATATAAATCTAAGTGTAGATATCATATTTATGGTAATATTATAGATAAATATTTGTATTTGTATTTTATGAATGTTATGTGTCAGTTGTGTTTGTGAATAGATTTTAATATACAATGTATACTTTTTTTACTATTTATTTACAAATAATTATTAATATAATTCATTATGTAAATATTATATAAACACTCATATTTTATATATATATATATATACATATATATATATATATAGAGAGAGAGAGAGAGAGATGGATGGATGGATGGATAAGAAAGTGTTGTAGATATTATATTAATATATACAAAACATTAATTTATAAATATCATATGTATGAAATGCATTACTACACATACAATTAATCAACATTTATATTTTATGAGTGGAGTGTGTCAAATTTGTAAAAATAAGTTAACGAATATTATATACACATAATATTACATTAATATATTTCTATAAATAATTATGGAGATATTACATAAGTATTATATTTGATAGATTTGCACACACACACAACCAATATTACATAAATATATTTAACTAAATGTATTCAAAATTGTAAATAAATAAAATAAATGTAAATAAATGTAAATATTTATATGCATCACTATATATATACACAATAAGTATTATTTATATATATTATTTATATATAAATAATTACATAGAGAAATATAATTATGTACACATTATTTTAAATAAAGAAATATAATAAAGGTCATACAGGGTCTCAAAAACACAAGGGTGAATAAATGACAGAATTTTCATTTTTAGATGAACCGCTTAAAGTCTGCAGCTAGAGAGTCGCACTCAAAGTTAGCTTCACCTTCGCCACCGCTTCAGGGGAAACGACAAATACATAATTACACGCACGGGAGGAAATGAAAACAAGTGGTGATAGAAAAGCAGCCCTTTGATGCGGTTGCCGGAGATTACACCTGTACCGCTGCGCTTCCAGTAACACATACAAACATTTCTATTGACACTGCTCCCCTCGTGTCACGCGGCTCTTATGTAAACCGCCGTTTCCATTTTTAATTGCAAAGTGGAACTGTACTACAGGCGAAGAATGATGTTTACAGCCAGAATAATTACACGCTAATTCCTCGCACCTAATGAGCAGCGTAAACAAATACGAAATAATAAAATAACGTGGCGAATGGGCCGGGCCTATCGCTAACGCCATAATATTATCTTTTAATTAGCTTTTAACTACAGCCCAGGCATTCTTTCTCTCCGCGATAAGATAACTACGGAGGCAATCAGGCAGAGATGCAGGCTGCAAGCTCTAATTACTTGAGCATGATAATGAGCGCCGGGCCTCTTATTAAGCTACGAATTATACAAAGCCTCCATTTGCCGCTTCACAGCTTCCAGGAGTTACTGCTCCTATTCACCCTTCACAAAAGCTCACTTCCTTCCTCAAGGTTTGCTCTCCAATCTGTGCAGCCGCTACATAACTGTTCATAGGCAGCTCACAGGTTTTGTGAGAAATGGGTGAATCTCACAAACCTGTCATGTTTCCACATGCAAAAATACGAGATTAGATTGTAAAAGCCTATTAAGGTTTGATTTCTGGTACTGTCATGTTACTTTTATAACTCAAAGACGTATATTTGATATTTTTGTGAAAAAGCGTCTGTGTTTCTGGTTTTAGAGTTTACCTGTTTGAGCTTGAGGTAAAAGGTTTCAGAGAAGGCCTTCCTGCTGAAATACCAGAACCTCTCGTTAGCCGGATAGACCCGCACTAACGCCTCCATGAGGAAGCGAACGGGTTCTACAACCTCGGTCACCACTAGGTCCACTGCCACCGTCATGTACACCTGCTTGTCTGGAGGAGAACAAAAAAATAAATAAAATAAAAAATCAGTTTAGTGCTTACCGCTACTGATTTTTTCTGCTGTGGTTCGAATTTTTACTTGCCCTGCCAAAATTTTCACTGGCCCTGCCACAAAAAAATAAAATATTTGTTGTTATCATTGTTTTTGACCCATGTTACCTTGTATTCTAATAAATAAGCTTGTATGACACCAAAATTTCTTATGAGATACCAGTTCAATTTTACAATTCTTGATTCCAATTTTGATACCATAGCAAAAACAAAAATAGCAAAAATTACTAGCCTAACAAACTTTCAAAGACTTTTTATCTCAGAAGTGTGAGAAACTCGAGAGAAAAGTAAAAATTACGAAATTGAGAATTTTAAGAAAAGTCAGAAGTTATAAACTCACATTGCGAGAAAAAGTCATAATTGTGAGATGTAAACTCGTAAAAAAAAAAAAAAAAAAAAAAAAAAAGTACAAATTGCGAGGGACAAAGTTCGGAGAAAAAAAACAGAATTGTGAGATGAAAACTCACAATTGCGATTAAAAAAAAAAAAAAAAAAAAAAAAAAAAAGTCAGAATTGCAAAATATAAACTTGAAATTGCAAGTCCAAATTTCAAGATACAAACACACCATTCTGAGTAAAAAAAAAAAAAAAAAAAAAAAAAAAAAAAAAGGTCAGAACTGTGAGATATAAACTTACAATTGCAATATACAAAGCTCTGAGGAAAAAAAGTCAGAATTGCAAGATATAAACTTGCAATTGCATGGACAAAAAAAAGTCTAAATTGCAAGATACACACACATGCAGTTCTGAGGAAAAAAAAAGTCAGAATTTCGAGATATGCAGTTGCAAGGAAAAAAGTATAAATTGGAAGATACAAACATGCAATTCTGAGAAAAAAAGAAAGTCAGAATTCCGAGATATAAACTGGCAATTGTCAGAATCAGAATCAGAAAGAGCTTTATTGCCAAGTGTGTTCACACACGAGGAATTGGTCTTGGTGTTAGGAGCTTCCAGTACAGAAAATACAAACATAGTGCAGACATACATAAAGTTAGGGTAATAATAAACACTAATATTAAAAAAGAATATACAATAAATTATAAATAACAGTGGTAATAAAAATATACAGAAAGAAAAAAAAAAAAAAAAAAAAAAAAAAAAAAAAAAGTCCATAGACAGAACTATGAATGTGCATATGTGCTATATACATAAGTTTTGTTAAGTAAATAGTTTTGTGAGGAAAAAATTCAGAATTGCCAGGAAAAAAGTCAAAATTTGTGAGATACAAATATGCAGTTCTGTGAAAAAAAAAGTCAGAATTGCGAGATACAAAATCGCAATTGTGAGAAAAAAAGTCTGAACTGCAAGATATAAACTCGCAATTGCATGGAAAAAAAGTCTAAATTGCAAGATACACACACGCAGTTCTGAGAAAGTCAGAATTCCGAGATATAAACTGGCAATTGTGAGGAAAAAATTCAGAATTGCCAGGAAAAAGTCCAAATTTGTGAGATACAGTTCTGTGAAAAAAAAAGTCAGAATTGCAAGATATAAACTCACAAATGCAAGGGAAAAAAGTCCAAATTGTGAGATACAAACTCACAGTTGTGAGGAAAGTCTAAATTGTGAGATACAAACATGCCGTTCTGAGAAAAAAAAAAGTCAGAAAAAGTCAAAATGTCTAAATTGCAAGATACAAAATTCTGAGAAAAAAAGTCAGAATTGCAAGATATAAACTCCCAATTGCAATCTAAAATCTAAAATTGCAATCTGAAGATTTAAAGTCTAAATTGCGAGATCCAAACATGCAGTTCTGAGAAAAAAAAAGTCAGAACTGAGACAAAAAAAAAGTCAGAATTGCGGGATACAAAATTCTGAAAATAGCGAGATATAAACCCACAATTGTGAGGAAAAAAGTCTAAATTGCGAGATCCAAACATGAAGTTTGCATTACCTTTTTAAAAAAATAATAAGTGGTGGAAATGAGCTTCAGTATTTGTAGGTGTTCACGTACAGAAACTGAATAATGTAAAATAACAGCATATTCTTATAACGCTATAATACACCGTATAAAACATAGATTAATCATTGTTAAGCCTACAAAAGTTGTATGTATTTGTATTCAAATCCAATTTGGGGCTTGCGTGTTGCAAGTTGTTATTCATGTCTTATTGCACTTGAATGCTTTAGAATCGATTAAAAGTTTAAACTGGCAAGGTGTATTTGTCCGTTTAAGTGCAAGAAGACACGAAAGAAAGCTCAATTCAGGCTTGCGGGTTGCCAGAGACGCAGCCATCGGACAGTCCTTATTGTCGAGCCCTGAACTTAAAGACAAAACTACTATTAATATTATGTAACACTGACATTATATAAAACTAATATAAATATTATGGTAAATTAGGGTCCACCTACATTATTGCCCCACCATTGCATGTTGTTTTTCAAATGCAGCAGTGTAAACATTTCACGCACATTTCATGATGTTTACACTGAAACGAAGACTCAAATCAGTTGAGGTTATTTCTCAAGTCAATTGTGGCAAGATGCAGCATTCTGGGAACTGATCTCATGATATTCTGTCTCAGGTAAGCCCCATAATTATTTATTGCTCTCAGACTGCTGAGAGAAACAAATCACAAATCAGTGAATACCAGCCTGCTTCACGTTAAGAAAAAGGTTGTATTATTTCAATTAACAGGAAACAAAGACGGCAACAGTTACAGATTTATGAGGGAACGGCTGAAAATAGATTCCAATTACGATAGAGTCAGGTCAGAAAAGATGGCTGTGAGAAAGATGGGGAGGTAAATAATAGAAGATCTGTGGTGGGCCCGACTGAGACTTACAAACAGACACAAAACCAAGCCGAGGTCTGTGAAATGTTTTACTGTGAGCGTAATAAAGCGTAGACTTAAAATGAAAAACTCAGTTCGTTCAGGTCGCTGAATTAAACGCTATTTAAACTGAGGTGGTTATCTGAATCTACCAGACTGGAATTAAATTTCAAAGTAAACTCCATATAATTTCACAACAGAACAGAACATTAAAGCTGCAGTTGCGAGATGCGCCGCTTCCACTTTGGCCTCATACCAAATCAACAGTACATACACTGTGATGATTATGATTAGTGGTACTCTAGTTATTTGAGTCATTAAATAAAGAGGCCATTACTGCTGCCTTTTCCAAGTTGGACCACTCTGACTGGTATTTGTTTTGTTTGTTTGTTTTAAAATCAATGTTTTCATGCATCAGTTTTAAAGGCAGCCTTGTCAATGAAATATTAAGTGAATTTTGAATAATTAATTTTGAATAATTTATTTTAAAAAGTATATAAAACATAAATAATCTAAAATGAAACTACATTTTATTTAAATAAATGTATACATTTTAATTATACCATAAATTATATAAATGTTAAAATTAGGATATCAATTAATAACATTGAAATATTTTGCGGGGATTTTTTTTTCTTTGTCAATAAAATAGCTGAATTTTGAATATTTCATTTATAAAAATATATAAAACATACAAAATTAAACAACTTATTATTATACCATAAACTATAAAAAATTGAAGATTATGATTTTTCAATGAATAAAACATTTGAAATATTTTGAGGGGATTTTTGTTTGTTTGTTTGTTTGTTTCAAATCAATGTTTTCTTGTCATTACTTTTTCAGGCAGCCTTCTCAACGAAATATTAAGTGAATTGTGAATAATAAATTTTAAATAATTTAAAAATATATCTAAATTATATAAAATAAACAACAGATCTTCTTAAATTACATTTGTAGATTTTAATTATTCCATCAATACTATATTATATAATAATTATTTTGAGGAGATTTTTGTTTTGTTTTAAAATCAGTGTCTTCATGTCATCAGTTTTACAAGCAGCCTTGTTAATGAAATATTATGTGAAGTTTTAATAATAAATGAGATTTAAAATATTTTGTGGGGATTTTTTTTTGTTTTGTTTTAGGTTTATTTATTTGTTTGTTGTCATTTTAATTTCATCAGGTGTAAAGCCAACCTTGTCAATGAAATATTATGTAAAGTTTTAATAATTAATTTTAATAAATAAATAAATACTTTTCAATTGGTAAATGTTAATTATACCATAAATTGAAGATTAAATTTGAATAATTTATAAAAATAAATTCAAAATATAAATGGTATAAATGATGATATAAGCACCAGACATTTTTAATTAAATTTAAACATTTTAATTACACATAAATTACATAATATTTATGATTAGAATTTGTCAAAAATAACACATTTTAAATATTTTGTGGATTTTTGTTTTGTTTTAGTTTATTTATTTGTTTGTTGTAAAATTATTGTAAAAATCTGTTGTAAAATTATAGTAAAAAATATTACTATATTTATATACACATATATATATATATATATATATATATATATATATATATATATATATATAAAAACATAAAATTTATGAGTAGAATTTGTCACAATAAAAAATTATGTGAATTGTAAATTATTAAATTTGAATAATTTATTTTAAAAATCCAAAATATAAGTGATATAAAATTAAACTACAGACATTTATAAAGTACATTTATGAAATTTTAATTATACACAAATTACATTAAATTTAAAATCAATATTTTCTTGATTTTAAATCCAATTAAGGCAGTCTCGTCAATGAAATATTATTTGAATTTTGAAAAATGTATTGAAAAATATCTAAAATATAAATGACAAAACTAAAAAAAAAAAACATTTGAAATTAATTTTGTACATTTTAATAACAGTTATATACACACACATACATATATACACACACATATATATATATATATATATAAAATGAAATCTACAGTTTAATGTATATACATGATGTATATATACAATAAAATACATAATTAAAAGTAGTTACATTTTTTTTTTAATTACATTATTTTTTCCATCAGAAGTATAATATAACTTATATAATAACAGCTATGCGTATATTTAGGTTATTTCAAAACTCACAGTTTTATATTACCTATATACTGGCATTAATGATCCATTAATGAAACCCTTATTAGTCAACCTCTAGTTCAGGCCAAATTGAGATTAAATTAAAACTGCACTGCTGTCAGTAAAGATGAGATGCATTTTTACCACATCAAGAAAAACCAGTGTAATACTCAACATGGCTGAAGCAGTGAAAATTGTAAAGCTTGCATGTTGTGTGCGGGAAAAAAAAGGCTGAAAAAAAAAGTGTGAATTTCTGTAAACTTGGTCACAGCATCACGTGCAACGAAAGCACTAGAGACACTTGTGTATTAGCGTTTACCTTTCGGTGTGTCCTCATTCAGTGCCTGGAAAGCTGGAGTATTTGGATTCCAGATGCCGGTGATCACATACGACTTCCCATCAGCACTTTTGCCCATAGACTCCTTCAAACACAACCACAAAAAGTTTTCATCACTTATATAATGTCTATGGCTTCTGGATAAAATCTGAGTATCATTAAATGTGTTTCACAGTGTTAAATTTAACGTATCAAACGCATTTATCTAATCTGGCATGTGTTTTATTCATAACAAAATGATTTCTAAAGAGTGGTTGGAGGAAATTATAGAGAAAGACCTTTTTAATGACTAATTAGATATCTATAAATCAAACTCACATGGGACTTTTATTAAAAGCAAACTCATTTGCAATCTTCACATGGCAGAATCTCATTAAACATCATGAAAACCACCTGCTACCACATTAATAAAACACATTTCTTATTGTGGCTTGTTTCTTTAGAAGAGGAAGTGAAAGCATCAAAACTATAAAAATAATGTGATTAATCATGATTATTTTGATCTGTTGACAACTCTAATATAGAGACTTCTGGGCAAAGCATCAAATGATGGCATTTGTCTAAACTGTCCAGATGGCAACATGGAGCAAAGTACGACGTTAAGCCTCGTAGGATGTTTGATTCAACAATCCCCGTGAACCCAATTATGCCTGAATGAAATGCTAATTGTTTTTGGTCTTGATGTGCAAACCGCCATAACTTAATTTGCTCAAGGGCGATGTAAAATGACGTTTTTAATGAATAATAAAAAAAGCCTATATTTCCATTAAGTGTTTCTAAAACTGGGAACAGAGTGGTAATTAAAATGAGTCAGGATATAGGATATTAACATGTAATATTCAGCCTGAGAAATGCTGGGAATAAATAAGTCAGGAGCCAGAAAAGTCTCACCATGTCGAGGAGGTGCATGTCGCTGTTACGCACTTTCTGACCAGGACTCAGCAGCATCCCAAAGCACCTGGAAAACACAGAAATGGCTTAGATGGTGAGAATGAGGCATTAAATAAATGTGACTAGTTATTACATAATATCTTCAGAGAGTGATTTGGATTCTGTAATACGCTACGTGAAATAGCATCGTTAGTTTTGACTGAATCAGACAGGAATTGATGTCTCTGTAAGGTGAAGGGCTCATTTTCACAGCGTCTCACAAGTGTTTGTACTGTGACTAGAGCGGCATCACGTGGTTGCACGAGGAATAACACTTACATATTTATACTCCACATACTGTTTATTAATATATTTAATGTATGTAGTTAATGTATGTACACTGCCATTCAAAAGTTTGGGATCAGTAAGATTTTTAATGTTTTAAAAGAAGTCTTTTCTGCTCTTCAAGGCTGCGTTTATGTGATTAAAAATACAGAAAAAATGTTAATATTGCGAAATATTATTGCAATTTAAAATAGGGGTTTTCTATTTTAATATACTTTAAAACACAATTTATTTCTGTGATGCAAAGCTGAATTTTCTGCATCATTACTCCAGTCTTCAGTGTAACATGATCCTTTAGAAATCATTCCAATATGCTGATTTGCTGTTCAAAAAACATTTATTATTATTATCAATATTTAAAACAGTTGAGTACATTTTTTTAGGATTTGATGACTAGAAAATTCCAAAGATCAGCATTTAACTGAAATGAAAAGCTTTTGTAACATTGTAACATACACCATTCAAAAGCTCAGTTTAATTCAGTCAGTATAATTGTTTTTATTTATTTATTTAGCAATGATGCTTTAAATTTATCAGAAATCAGTTTAAATCAGAGTATTAGAATGAGTTCTGAAGGATCATGTGACTGGAGTAATGATTCTAAAATTTCAGCTTTGAAATCTCAGGAACAAATTACATTTTAAAATATATTCAAATAGAAAAAAGTTATTTTAAATAGTAAAACTATTTAAAAAAAAAAAATTCTATACTTTAGATCAAACTAAATTAGGCTTGGTAAGCAGAAAAGGCTTCCTTAAAAACATTAAAAATCTTACTGTTCAAAAACTTTTGACTGGTAGTCTATGTATAAATTAAGAAAATATGATCTACATTTAGAACAAGAATGTCTGCTTATATTGGCCGCTTTAACTAGCAACAGCAAGTAGCTAATTTTGGCTCAGGGCTGTGACATAAACGAAAGCCCACTGTCAAAACAAAAACAAAAAAAAGAGAGAGACCGCGCTCTTACATGTTCCCCCCCTTTCACTTTCAATTTGCGGTAAACGTTCTGCAATTTTTTGCCATTTTTAAAGACAAAGCCATGCTAGTCCTTTTAAGGCAAAATTGCAAAATATCTGAATTTCTTTCCCAGAACCCACCTCTCTATTACCAGTTCCTTATTGTGCAACTGCTGGACGGTGACCACCACCTTTTTCTGCACACCCTGGCGCAGCTTGAAATAGTATTTATCTCTGTCCTTGGGAACTGGACTGTAGGATGTAGAAAAAGAAAAAGGGAAAAGAGTAAGAAAGACAATCACACTTCTATACTGGTTTCCCACAACAGAAACCAAATAAGGCAACGGTTCACCTCATTCAAAGAATAGCAACAGTAAAAACGAACACCTCTCTCAAAGGGCGAGAGAAGCAGAACTGAAGTTTCTTCAGAACTGAGTAATAACAGACCTGAAGTTTCCTTTGCCATCATCTTCTCTCACTTCTAGAGAAACGGTGAAGGTGAAGACATCGCTGTCAGGGGAAAGTGGCAACGCCGAGTCTCGCATGTCTGTGGCAGCTTTTGACGAACGCCTGAAGGCCGTTGAGAAGCTATAGAGGATGCGACTAACCTAAATAAAGAAAGGAGGTTGAGCTTCAAGAGTTACTCGATGAACACTTATGAACGAATGCAACTCACAGCTTCTTTGATATGGCAGGAGAAGACGTGGATTTGAAAGTCCTCCGAGCTGCGGTAGCTCTCGGTGAAGCAAAAGCAGTCGCTCTCAACAGATCCCTCACATCCTCGGGCACAGAACAACACCTTGTAAATGGGAAAAGATGCTATTTCTGTTCCAGTGGCCTGGTCGACAATCCTAGAGTGATAAAAACAAAACCAAAAATTAAATGTAACTAAAAATAAAGCAATCTGACATCTGTTACAATATACATCAACAAACAGATTTTGAAGACAACAAACAAGGTCAAGTTTTAATACTGTACTCATAATGTCAAATTAATGGTAAATATTTTAGATTTCGTTAAGGTGTAAAAACGAACCAGAATTAAGCTAAATGAAAGTGGCACGTGTCAAACGCATCACAGTTTACTTTAGAGATGATTTGAGGTTTACAAAGAAGATGAAGCGAGATGTTAAACCTGAGGTTAAGCCACAGTTCCTGAGAAAAAGAAAAAAAAGTGCGCTCAGGGTGTGAAAACAGAAGTGCAACATCACATTTACGAACCTGAAAGCAGGAGCTAAAAGCAACTCGGATGACAGCTGTGTTAACTCTCGACAGACAAACACCCACCGTGAAGATCGCAAGAACTCAGGAACTACAGAGAAGTCACATTTATACTTCCACATTTGAATGTGGTTTGTCTTAGAGGAAAGCTAAATGTGCACTGTCTTAAATCCCTCTGACATTCTGGGATTCAAAAAACAAAATAACTGAACTTTTGTGGACCCCATTGCAATTTTTGGCGAGTGACTGACCGGACACAACCATCTGGACCGTTCGGGACATGGAGGGTGACTGGGATGGGGATGGCGCTCTCTGCCCGCAGGGTGGCCATGGCTTTCTGGGCCTCCGCCTCATTGCGAGGGGCCTTCACCCAGGTGCAGCCAAGATAGGACAGTTTACTGAACTGCACACTGTCTTCCTCCTGTACTGTCGAACTTTCAAAAACTGCTGCCGATGCATCTGTGGGCAGAGAAAATGAAGCGTCAACACAAGCTTGCACAAACATGTCTTTTTTTATTTTTGAGATACTATGCAAGTCATCAAGTGGCTCATCCAATCATTTTTAAGGCTGACTATTTCTTTAGATTCTTGTGTTGAAATCCTCAAACAATAACCTCTTGTTTACATAAACCTTTGTCCATTGTCAAGAGTGACTGAATGAGGAAGTTTGTGAGAGGTAGAGAGGAAGTGAGTGTTCAAAGCACCCCCAGTTTTAGCATTTGGCAACAGGAAGCAGTTATGATGAGTAGAGTTGGTTTAAAAGGCATCTGCTGAAACCCCTGTACTTAAAAAAATAAATAAATCTAGCATAGAGGCCAAGCACAATAGAGTTAAGAGCTAAGGAACTGTCTTTAATTACTTAGTACAGATCAAGGTTCTCCAACCCTGCTCCTGAAGTTCCTGAAGACTTACGTTCCAACCTTGCTTCAACAAACCTGTCTGTAATAGTTAATATAGTTAATAAAGTTAATACAGTATTTTATTACTAAACACAAAAATGGTTGACGCCTAAAAATGCAGATAAAAGCAGAATGCCGCTCCGAATCTAACAAGATCAGTCTTATCATTTTCGGCCAAGCTGGTCAGAAGTTATAAGCAGAAATGTACTTTTTTTTAACCAGTAGGTGGCGCTGTGATGAAACTACTTATGTGCCCTCAGGTCATGCTTATCATAATACATACCAAGTTTGGTAAGAATCCACTAAAGCATTGCAAAGCCTCACATCCATGTTTGCACAACTTTGTCAAATTCGATAACACGCTTTATAAAAATGGTTTGGTAAATCAAAAAGCTTTTGATAACTTTTTGCCAGAATGCTCTGAAGATGATCTGAGCCAATTCCGGTAAAAATTGGACAAACTGTCTAGAATAAGCACAAAAAACTAAATTTTTCAGAAAATTCAGAATTGAGAAAAATATTGACCTCGGGAAAATAATTAAAATTTGGTGTGCATTTGACTTAGCATGAGCCAAATAATCAGAGGAAAAACTATTTTGCTTTTAGATTTTTTTAGAAAATTTGAAACTGCGAAAAAGATTCAAAACAGTTTAAATTTTGGTACGCATTTACCTTGGCATGAGCAAAGGAAAAAAAAAGAATTTTGCTTTCAGATCTTACGGTTCAAAAGTTACAAGCAGACACATGAGTGCATATTTGACCTGTTGGTGGCGCTAGAGAGTTTGAGTTAGCGACTACAAACTTGCTGTGGTTAATGTTGAGACTGTCCTCTATCCGTGTGACAAATTTCATAACTTTCCCACAAACTTTTGATAACTTTTTGCCAGCATTGTCTGAAAATGATCTGAGCCAATTTTGATGAAAATTCAAAATTGCGAAACTTGTAGACCTATAGGAATTTAAATTTTGGTATGCATTCGACTTGGCATGAGCCGAGTAAAAAAGAATTTTGCTTTTAGACCTTATGGTTCAAATGTTATTAGCAGAAATATAAGTGCAAAATTGGCCTGTTGGTGGCGCTAGAGAGTTTGAATTAGACATTTCAAACTTGATGTGGATAATGATGAAGCTATCCTCTATATCTGTGCCAAATTTTGCTATACAAAAATGGTTTGGTATATCAAAAAGCTTTTGATACATTTTTGCCATAAACTGAGACAATTTTGGTAAAAACCGGTCAAAGCGCCTAGGACGAGCATGAATAAGAAGATTTTTCAGAAAACTGTGAAAAATCTTGACCTTTAGACATTTCAATTTTAGTGTGCATTCAACTTGCCAAGGAATCAGATGAAAAAATAATTTTGCTTTAAGACCTTACGGTTCAAAAGTTACTAGCACAAACATGAGTGCAAATTTGGCCTGTTGGTGGCAGAGAGTTTGAGTTAGAGACTCCAAAGTTGCTGTGGTTAATGTTGAGACTGTCCTCGATCTGTGTGCCAAATTTCATAACTTTCCCGCAAGCAGAGTTCTATAAGAATTAAAAGAGTCATACACTGAAGCATTTGAAAAATACTGCATTTTATTACAAAATTCAAAAAAAAATTCAAATTCATTTTTGCACAAACGCTGTCAAATTTGTTAACACGCTTTATGAAAAACGTTTAGTATGCTCTGAAGGTGATCTTAGCCAATTTTGGTGAAAACCGCACAAACCGTCTAGGATGAGCATTAAAAAAGAGATTTTTCGGAAAATTGCGGTCAAAATGTTTGACATAGGAAAATTGGGATCAAACGCTCTGGATCAAACAAGATCAGTCTCATGAATTTGTCAAACTGTTCAGAAATTATGAATAAAAAAGACAATTTTTTAATATTTTCTGACCAGTAGGTGTCATTGTCCGAAACTACTCAGGTCCCTCAGGTCATGCTTGGTATAACACATGGCAAATTTGGTCTGAATCTGTCTAAAGCATTGAGAAAACATAGCCTCATGCTCCATTTTTGTGCAAAATTTTGCTAAGTTCGGAAATCTTTCGATAACTTTTCCCCAGACTGAAGATGATCTGAGCCTTTTTTGGTGCAAATCAGACAAACTGTCTAGCACAAGTTTGAAAAACTCAAATTTCAAAATTGCTTCTAGAACTTGTGGTTCAAAAGTTATTATCAGAAATATGAGTGCAAATTTGGCCTGTGCTAGAGAGTTTGAGACTCAAAATTTGCTCTGGTTAATGATGAGGTAGTCCTTTATCAGTGTGCCAAATTTCATAATTGTCCCACGAATGATTCAAAGGGCTGCAACAGACTTCTTGAGCGGAAGGAGGCTCAATGGGAGTTACGGGATTAAAACAATTTAGTTTGTTACTGCAAGCAGGACATACCATGAGGAGCTGTGTCTAGATTCAGGCTGGGTGGTCTGATCTGAGAGCTGAGCACTGAAGGACTTCCTTTCTCCTCTGCAGATCCTGGTCCATCACCCACATCATCCAACACTTCCTCCATCGCCCGCTCCAACTGCTCACTCCCATTCCATGACATCTGACACACACAGATGGCAGGGAAGAAATATTCTAGATTACTTTGAACTTACTGACACATGAAAACAAATGATAAAGGATGCTTAGGAGGTTGTAGAAAGAGACACCTTGAGCCTGGGCCTTCCCTCTGAGCTGGAGGGGGAGCCCCCAGCGGTGGGCGGCACAAACACAAACTCCTCACTGGTGACGGTTGACACAGATTCAGTGGAGCCGCTCACTCTGCCCAGAGAGGAGCTGTCATCCATGATAGCCTGGGACAGTCTGCCCGCTCGGCCCACTGCTGCTGCAACCCTACCAACAAGACAGACCTGTTACACTGGGTGTATGCTGGATTACAAAATACACTTTAACTTCCGCTATGTAAACCACTCAATGACTGGATGGTTTTCTCTGCATTGGACTTCCTTGCACCTTAAACTTGAATTTGCCATTTTAAGATTATAAATAAACCATAGTGGCAGATTCGTATATGTAACATATATAACACTCTTATTATTTTTATTTCTTATATTGTTGTATATGTAACATTGTATATATGTAACATATATAACACACAGGTGTACGAAACTGTATTGAATTGAACTGAACTGAACATTTATTATAACTTCAGTATGGCTATTTTGCCAGTTTTGTAGTAATTATAAATAATTCTAAATTAATTATAAAACAAATAAACCATAAATAATTAATTAAATTATTAATTATAAATAAATAAATAAATATAAAAAAGTGTTATAAAATGTATGCATTTTTTAATTTACTTTAAAATGTTATTGCAGTCTATTATAGTTATAACATTATAATTTTAATATTTTGCCAGCTTTGTATTAACTAAAAAAAATGATAAAATTGATAAATTATTACAATTGTTAAATTATTAATTTAAAAAAACAATAGATAAATAAATAAATAAAAGCATTATAAGTATTATTAATTTATTTTAGTATTAATTTATTTACTTATTTTAAAAAATGTTATTGTTGTCCATTTTATATTTATATATTTCAATTTCAGTATGGCTATTTTGCCAGCTTTGTATTAACTATAAATAATTACCAATTATTCAAATTATTAAATTATTAATTTTATTTTACTTTACATTATATATATATATATATATATATATATATATATATATATATATATATATATATATATATATATATATATATACACACACACATTTTATTTTAAACTTTTTTTAACTTACTAATTATTTTTTATATTATTATATTGATATATATTATATTTATATATAAAATTTCAGTAAGGCTATTTTGCCAGCTTTATATTAATTATAACTAACTATCTAAATAAAAAAGCATAAATAAATAATATTAAATAAAATAAACACTAATATTATTATCGTCTATTATTATTATTATTATTATTATTATTATACATTTTTCACCACCCATAAGGCCTTGATGACATCATCACAAGTCACTTCAGAAGCAAATGAAGTTATTATATTTCAAAATATATTATGAAAATATAATTTCTTTGGAACACTAAACACAGCTGTGCACAATATGATGTGGGAAATGTAGTACAAATTAAAAAGGGCACATTTTGAAATGTCACATCAACTTAGCTTTGGATACTAAATCATTTTCAGACAGGCAAAAGCTGAATAAAAAAAAAAAGCCATCAAACAATCAATCAGCACTAAAGCACCAGCCACTTTCAAAGAGCTACAGCAGCGTCATCTGAAAATGATATCAACCATCTAGAATTTCACACATTATTGCTGATTTAACAAACGAGCTCATGTTTATCGAGGTGTCATCTATCTGAGTGCATCTTCACAGCCTGAAGCAGCTCAAAGCAAAGACTGAACTAAACCACCACTGAGGTTCACACCTAGTATGCAGCTAGTTTCCACAAGTTAAAAAAAAAATTCACACACTATTACACAACTATCAAACGTGATGGTCAGATAACAACAATGGTGTTGATGATCTCAAATAAGCGTCCAGCCAATAAAGCAACTGCAGTAACAGTGGGTTCCTTGAGTTCATATCAGTGGGTCACTGTGGGTGAAAAGGTCTTCACATTCACACACACAACAGTCATGTGGCAGTCACTCTCTGTCAATTACAGTCATTGAAAAACGCACAGGATAAAACTGAACGCTAACAGAAGGTCTCTTTGTGCCCTTCATTTTCATTATGTAGTAGTTCCTTGCTGGACATAAATAGAGAATGCACTTAGCTACTCGCTAAAGAGAACCAGTTAGTCACTGAAATTGAATTAGACAGCAGAAACGCCAAGAAGACACAAACTCGAAGCAATTAAAAACTCATGCTCATTATTTTAGAATTAGCCAGTTAAGGAACTATAAAGATTACTATTCGCTTAGGATGTCCATTAAAGAATTATAGTGTAGTCTGGCAAAGATACAGTTCGGTTAAAAAAATAAATAAATAAATAAATAAATAAATAAAGCACAAATAATTTATTCAATTATTAAATTATGAATTATAAATAAATAAATATTTAAAAAGTGTTATAAAATGTATGCATTTTAAAATTTACTTTAAAATGTATAATTAATATGTAGTTTTAATTGTAATTGTTTCATAAAATATAAATGGTTTAAAAATGTACAACTTGATTTTAATACAAATTACATTTTTAAATAAATAAATAAATGATTGAATAAAACAAATATTCATTTCATTTATAATAAATTTTATTTCTGAATTAATTTTTTATTACCTTTTTTCTTTATTATTTTTTTAATTTATTTTTACATTTATTTTTTATCCTTTTTACCTTTTATTTATTTAATTTGTAATGAGCAAAAATAGTGAAATTAGAAAAATGCGAAATAAACACAAACATAAATAGAAAAATAAATAAAAATACACATTATTTGATTAAACAAATACTCATGTCAATTCATTTGCAATAAAATTTAATTCTGTTTTCTTTTTTATTACCTTTCTTCTTTATTATTTTTTGTATATTATTTCTTTATTTATTTGTAATGAGCAAAAATAGTGAAATTAGAAAACGGCTAAATAAATAAATAGATAGGAAAATAAATAAAAGAATGAATTATTTGATAAAAGAAATGAATTTCAATTCATTTGTAATAAAATTTAATTCTGTTTTCTTTTTTATTACCTTTCTTCTTCATGTATAATTTTTGTATTTATTTTTAAATTTTTATTCTAACTTTTATTCATTTATTTATTTGTAACAAGCAAAAACAGTGAAATTAGGAAAAAATGCAAAATAAATAAAGTATAAGTAAATAAATATGTAAATGGGAAAATATTTTCTTATTTAGCATTTTTCTAATTTCACTATTTTTTGCGCATTACAAATAAATAAATAAATAAGTAAATGAAAGTTTAAAAATAAATGTAAAAAAAATAGTTGGAAAAAATACAAAATGTTAACTAAAAAATTGTAATAATATAGGACATCTATAAAATCTTAAACATTTTTATTCAGTTTTTAAATTTCATTTAATTTAACTATAAACTATAAAACTATAAATGCACTCAAAAAACAAATATATATATATATATATATATATATATTTTTTTTTTTTTCAAAATTGAGCTCCAAATTAACTTCTTTGCATATGCATATTACTAATCAAAAATTAAGTTTTGATATATTTACAGTAAAAAATTTTTTACAAAGTATCTTCATGGAACATGATCTTTACTTAATTTCCTAATGATTTTTGGCATACAAGAAAAATCAATCATTTTGACCCATACAATGTATTTTTGGCTATTGCTACAAATATACCCCAGCGAAGAAGATATATATATATATATATATATATATTTTTTTTTTTTTTTTTTTTTTTTTTTTTTTTTTTTTTTTCTTTTATGGTATTTCCTTAATACCAAAGTAGCACTAATACACAGTTTTCATACAGCTTTTAATTGACATACTCATAAAAATAAATTTGAATTAAAAAATTGTATCATGTTGCTGTAGTCATTAAATTATAAATAAAATTATAAATTACAAATAGTAATTAAAATATTATAGTAAAATAAATAAATAAACTCTACAATGCAATTCACATCATGTTAATTGGTGTTTACTACTGATCACTACAACTAAAAGGAATCTTTTAGCTGTTGTGATCAGTAGTAAACACCACCAAGTAGCAGGGAGGGTTAAACAAAGTCTGAGCCTCTGTCTCAGATGTTCAACCACAGATAAAACTGGTGCAGTTTACTTATTATGGGTGTGCATTAGCCACATTACTCTCTCTCTCTTTCTCTCTCTCTCACACACACACACACACACACACACACTCTCACACACTGCAGGCCACAGCAGGAGAAACAGGCTTTGGAAACAACAGTTTATCCTCTACTCTTTCTGTGGTGCCCACACCCATAATTTAAAAACAATAAACACTAAACAGACACTGTATTAGTACATGCTGTTACTACATGGCATAAACCACATGACACCATCCACACTGAACCGCTGAGAAAGAGCCGAGGCTTTCCTGCCACTCAACACAGTGTTTAAAGTTCAAAACAGTCCAATCTAATGTGTGCAACGGTTATTTGTCTCTCTGTGTGAGATCTCGTTCAGGGCCAGCCATGATGTAATACGAGAAAATCTACCTAATGAAATCACCCAGCAAAAAAAGGAACAGAAGAGTAATTGGAACACATCAGGGGAACTATATAATTAGGCAATAAGGTACGAGGCTGAATGTTGTATATTACATTACATTATATATTTAACTGGTAACACTGTACAATAAGGTTCATTAGTTAACATTGGTTAACTACCTTAGTTAACATGAACTAAGAATGAACATTAACATTAGTTAATGCACTGTGAAATAACATGAACAATCAACACCTATTTTTAGTAACTAACATTAACAAAAATTAATAAATACTGTAATAAATGTATTGTTCATTGTTTGTTCATGTCAGTTAATACATTAACTAATGGAACCTTATTGTAAAGTGTTACAATTTAATTATATGGATCATAAATACTACACATTTTAACCTAAGTTTTATATCATTACCTATAGTAAAGTAGTACATTTAGATGCTTAAATTCAAATAATATGTATAATATATTATTTGATATATATTTTATTCTCACACAATAACATACAATAAAACTGAACAAATACAAATAAAAAAAGAGCAACAAGAATAAATAATACATATTAATTATCTTCTTTTAATTGAACAGAAATACCAAAAAAAAAGCAAAAATAAAAATAATACAATACAAACAAAAATTATATTTTTATATATACTATATTATGTATAATTTTAAATATATTTTTATATAAATTATTTTAGAAATTATTTGGGAATTGCAGCCTAAATTACATTAACATGAATATTAATATTGATATCACATTAACATAACATATTATTAATATTTCTTTGGACTGAATAAATGTTTTGAGTTTCACATTTTTCAAAACTGAAACTACACCATGTTTATCTCTGGTATAAAATACATCTATTCATAATAAAAAAAGAAAGAAAAACAGGTCTTATATTGGTCTTATATAACAGTTATTATAAAATCATATTACATCATTATACATATACTAAAATAAAATCTAAAAATAATTATAAATATATATAATTATTTTCAGCATTTATTTTAGAATTTACTTGAATATATTGCTCTCTAAATAGTACAAACATTATTATTGATTTTAAAAAATGTTAATATTATTATCATTTTATTTATTTATTATTTAATTGATTTATTGATTGACTGAATACGGGTTTCGCCTTTCAGCAATAGCATGTTTTTCTCTGGTATAAATATATAAAATGCTTCTTCTATTCACAATAAAAACATAGCTTTATTCCATCCTTTTTTAATACTATATAACATAAAATAAATATATGCCCAATATATAACAAAAACAAATTATTTTTATTACAGTTATTCATACTAATTTATCACTACCCTACTAATTCACACTAATTATAGTCTCTAAAATGTTTACATATTTATTTATTATTATTTTAGTTATTTAAAAATATAAAACAAAACACAAAATGGTATTTTAAAAAAATAAACTGGTATTTAACTGAATTATAGAAAACCATAATTGTAAGTTAAATGACTAAATAGCTTTAAGTGTATTACTTTTTTTTACTTAAATAATAATAAGAATTATAAACCTATAATATTGGCCGTTTACCAATAATTGGCTAAATAAACCAGAACAGGAACTAACAGCTCTATAACAGCCTGTCAACCACCAATGATGCATTTGCAATTATCCATTGTTGTGGCAACATTAAACCAATTTCAATAATTATACACAAGTTACTACTGGACAGATCTCCCATTATTCTCAAGCTTTAAGGAAGTGACAACTTTAACGTTGAAGAACACAGGTGAGTTGTTCACGGCTAGCACACTGAAACATTTTAAACAAACTAACATGTTTGTTTTACCCTCCTGAGCCCTTTCAAACATTAGCCAAACAAACTAGTGCGACTTTCCACTATGTAAATCACAAAACTGTATGTCCTTATCTGAAAGAAACATCATCTGACAGTTTTTAAGACATTGTATATGTGACCCTGGACCACAAAACCAGTCATAAGTCGCTGGGGTTTATTTGTAGCAATAGCCAAAAATACATCGTATGGGTCAAAATTATTGATTTTTCTTTCATGTCAAAAATCATTAGGAAATTAAATGAAGATCATGTTCCATGAAGATACTTTGTAAATTTCCTACTGCAAATATATGAAAACTTAATTTTTGATTAGTAATATGCATTGCAAAGAACTTCTTATGGACAACTTTAAAGGCGATTTTCTCAATATTTTGATTTTTTTTTGCACCCTCAGATTCCATATACTGAAATAGTTGTATCTCAGCCAAATATTATTCTATCCTAACAAACCATACATCAATGAAAAGCTATTTATTCAGCTTTCAGATGATGTATAAAGCTCAGTTTTGAAAAACTGACACTTAGGACTGGTTTTGTGGTCCAGGGTCACATATGTGGCTTTTGTATAATGAAATACAGCGTCATAAACACAGCTACAGTTAGCAAACAGTATAACAACACGAGCCTAGTTTGCTTAGCTGTTATGACCAGCTATTTACAAGCAACTTATATATAAATAAGTGCGAAAACGCTGCAAAAACTGTCAGCTGACCACACAGGGATTCAAAGTAACAGACAGGAAACGCCTTCAACAACAGAAAACGTTACCGTTCCGTAACTAAACATGGTTTTTCATAACACACATGACACACAAACCTCATCGTAACAGCTAGTTAAAACGTTACACACAACATGTGCTGTCAGCCTAACTAAACTCAAGCTAGTCTGTTAGCCAGCTAGCCAGTGCTAATCAACAATTAGCTCATTTTCTGCCACTTTAACTTTGAAATAAGCGCTTACGAGCCTCTAAGGCTTTTAAACACGACCTCGCCAGATATCAAACACACCCGAACGCGCGTGTCGTGTCAACGCGGACGTTTGCTCTCGTTTTGGGGTTTGTTGTGAGTTTCCTGAGAGGGTAAAAATCAACTTACTTGCTGTGAGTCTGTCAGCTGAGCGACACGCACAAACATCCGCAAACCTCATCAGCGCTCGCGCCGCATTCACATGGCGCAGGCGACGTCATCACCGCCGCTGGAAAGAGCCACGCCCACCGCTTCAAACACGTGAGTCAGCAGCGCTTCAGGTGACGAGCACCTGCTGTAGGTTTGCTACTGGTCCTCAGTATTCAGGTGTGTGTGTGTGTGTATATATATATATATACGATTAATTTATGACGTATTAATTTTACGTAATATCACGTTTAAGACATCTTTTTGTTGTAGTGGATTTAATTTAATTTATATATTTTTTAAACTAAATATAATAACATTAGACAAAATGCAAAAAAGAGCGAAAATGCACTTTATGTAAACAAAATTCTGATTACAATGTCAAAATAAAACTCTTTCTGTGATAGAGCTTTTCTTATAAATATCTATTTACTTTAAAGGCTTATTTCTATTTATTTTTTTATAAATATAAAGTCTTTTTTGAAGAAGTGGTAGAGGTAAACTGTTATTAGTCTACTATATATTTCTGTTACATTATTTTATATGAATACAACTTTATTGATCTATCGTTAAATTCATTAATTTTAATAAAACATGTTCATCTTAGTGAATTGAACTGAATTTATAATACATAATTACATTACATTACAAATTATTTTGCCCACTTCTAATATCACAACATTTATTGTAGGACATTTAATGACATTTTATAAATGTATAAAATAAAATCTAACAAAAAAAAAATTAAAAAAAGCAAATGTGTTAAATGTGGTTAAGGCAAAATTCTGATTAAAATCAAAATAATACTCTAATTTCTGATATAAAATAAAAAATAATAATTTGAAACAAAAAACAGAACTAAAATAATTAAGCAAAAAAAAAAAACAGCAAATGTGATTAAGGTAAAATTCTGATTAAAAATAAAACTTTAATCTCTGTGATATAAAATAAAAAATAATAACATGAACCAAAAAATACATAAAATATAATTAACCAAAAAAAAAAAAAAAAAAAAAAAAACAGCAAATGAGATTAAGACAAAATTCTGATTAAAATATCAAAATAAAACTTTAATCTCTGTGAGATGAAATAAAAATAATAACATGAAACAAAAAATATGACAAAAATAATTAACTAAAATAAAAAAAAAACAGCAAATGAGATTAAGCCAAAATTCTGATTAAAATATCAAAATAAAACTCCAATCTCTGTGATATAAAATAAAAATAATAATAATTTGAAGCAAAAAATACAACAAAAATAATTAAGCAAAAAAACAAAAAAAGCAAACAAACAGCAAATGTGATCAAGTCAAAATTCTGATTAAAATGTCAAAATAAAACTCCAATCTCTGTAATATAAACTAAAAAATAATAACATGAAACAAAAAAACAACAAAAATAATTAACCCAAAAACAAAAAAAAATAAAGCAAAAAAAAAAAGCAAAAGTGATTAAGCCAAAATTCTATTTAAAATATCAAAATAAAATTCTAATCTCTGTGATATAAAATAAAAAATAATAACACGAAACAAAAAATACAACAAAAATAATTAAGCAAAAAAACAAAACAAAACAAAACAAAAAAAAAAACAGAAACAAACAGCAAATGTGATTAAGGCAAAATTCTGATTAAAATGTCAAAATAAAACTCCAATCTCTGTAATATAAAATAAAAAAATAATAACATGAAACAAAAAAATACAACAAAAATAATTAACCCAAAAACAAACAAAACAAAACAAAAAAAGGCAAAAGTTATTAAGCCAAAATTCTATTTAAAATATCAAAATAAAACTCTAATCTCTGTGAGATAAAATAAAAAATAATAACACAAAACAAAAATTACAACAAAAATAATTAAGCAAAAAACAAAAACAAAAAAAACAAACAGCAAATGTGATCAAGCCGAAATTCTGATTAAAATGTCAAAATAAAACTCTAATCTCTGTAATATAAAATAAAAAATAATAACATGAAACAAAAAAATACAACAAAAATAATTAACCCAAAAACAAACAAAACAAAACACAACAAAAAAAAGCAAAAGTGATTAAGCCAAAATTCTATTTAAAATATCAAAATAAAATTCTAATCTCTGTGAGATAAAATAAAAAATAATAACACAAAAACAAAAATTACAACAAAAATAATTAAGCAAAAAAAAAAACAAAAAAAAAAAACAGCAAATGTGATCAAGCCGAAATTAAAATGTCTGATTAAAATGTCAAAATAAAACTCAAAATAAAATTCTAATCTCTGTAATATAAAAATAAAAAATAATAACATGAAACAAAAAAATACAACAAAAATAATTAACCCAAAAACAAACAAAACAAAACACAACAAAAAAAAACAAAAGTGATTAAGCCAAAATTCTATTTAAAATATCAAAATAAAATTCTAATCTCTGTGAGATAAAATAAAAAATAATAACACAAAACAAAAATTACAACAAAAATAATTAAGCAAAAAACAAAAACAAAAAAAACAAACAGCAAATGTGATCAAGCCGAAATTCTGATTAAAATGTCAAAATAAAACTCTAATCTCTGTAATATAAAATAAAAAATAATAACATGAAACAAAAAAATACAACAAAAATAATTAACCCAAAAACAAACAAAACAAAACACAACAAAAAAAAGCAAAAGTGATTAAGCCAAAATTCTATTTAAAATATCAAAATAAAACTCTAATCTCTGTGATATAAAATATATTATGAAGAAGCGGTAGAGCCAAACTATTATTAGTCTACTTAATATTTCTGTTACATTATTTTATATAATACAACTTTATTACTCAACCATTCAGTTCATTACATTAATAAAAAAGTTCATTGTAGTAAATTGAATGTAACTTATAATTCATAAAATAAATTGTAATAAAATTAAACAAAAATACAAAAATAAGAAAAATAACTAAACAAAAATAAATAAATAATAATAATAATACATATTAACACTAATTATATCACCCACTTCTAAAAATTACATTTATTGCAGTGAATGTAATAAACTTTTATACATTTATAAAATAAAATATAATAACATGAAAAAAACAGCAAATGTGATTAAGGCAAAATGAGATTAAAATGTCAAAATAAAAAGACTATTTATAAAACAAAAGGCTATATGTGTGTGTGTGTGTGTGTGTTGTTTTATATTAATACAAATTACAATTTCATGAAACAAAAAAAGGAAAAGTGATTAGGGCAAAATTCTAATTAAAATGCCAAAAATAGTAATTACAATAATAATAATTTCTGTAATTTTTTTAAAGGTGTTTTATAAAGAACTGGTAGACCCAAGCTATTATAAATCTTACTGAGTAGTATAGTATTTCTTTATTTGCTCACTGGTTCATCTGTAAAACATTGCTTATGTTTTAAACAATCTGAGGACACTACAGTAAAAAAAAAAAAAAAAATGTTATTCTTCCAATGGAAAGTAACAGTTCTATCATCACATCCTTCTCCTTGACAGATAATTATGATCAAGCATAACAAATGTATATAAACTCAAACAAGTCGGCAAAACACGCAATAGAGGAACACATTAACCTTGACTAAACAAGAGCCACTGTTTGATAAAAGTTCGGTGAAACCAGGTTAACAGGATATTATAAATAGAATAATTTTCATATTCAAACTTTTGCATGTAACAAAAAGAAAGTGTATCATAAACACATCACAATATTAATCTCAAACATCTCCTTATGGACTAAACAGACGATCAGATCCGTGTTATGACTGATTACGTTGAACTTGCATAGAGATGATGATGAGAAAAGAAAGTTTAACGTAATTTAAAGACGAAGTGTGTGATTTGTGAACTTCTTATCCACCTTATTTTTCAACACGCAAGCCGTTTTCTGTCAATGTGCGTGACTTCCGGTTTATTAGCCGCTGTAACGAAATCACGAGAAGAATAACAATGCGCAGTAAACGGTAAAACTGTTTGCACTACAAACAAGTGCGTTCATAATTAAGAAAACACGTTCAAATAATTTGTTAAGACACACCAATTTGCAATATCAAGCAGCAAAACAAGCTGTTTTGTAAAGCTAAAAATAGCTAGACACAAACCGGAAGCCATGAAATTTGCAAATGCCTACTCTTACGGGAAAATAAGGTGGATAAAATAAAATAAAATGAAGTTTTATTGTTGCACACTAACTAAATGTTCTTGTTTAGGATAGCCCTCATACATTAGCCCATTATAGGAAGCTCATATGTTAAAATATCAAATCAAAAGGCCCAGAAAGTTTTTAAAGGCCGCTTAGAAAACTACAAGCCCTTACCCTCCACTGTAAAAAATGTTCTCAATCAGTATTTTTGTCTTGTTTTTCTAGTAAAAACAACGATAACACCTTTTAAAATAGCACAAGAAGGTAAAACATTAAAGAATATTTATTTTGTTTACTGAATGTTTATTTTTTTTGTTGTTTATTTTATTTTATGTTGTTTTTTATTTATTTATTTTTTATTCATTGTTTTTGAAAACTGGCAGATTGTTGTTTCTTTTTCTTTTTTTTCCTTCTATTGTTTTTGGATTTTGTTTAATTTTCGTTTTAAACCTTTACTGACATTTTTTCTCAAACCGTATTTTTGTTTTTCCATAAAAACAAACACATTTTAAAATGTTAGAAATGATCCTCAGTAAAAATGTTTGTTTTTTTTGTTTGTTAATGTTAATTGTTTACTTTTTATTGTTTATTTTATTTCATAGATCACTGTTGTCTATTGTTTTTGAAAACTGCAGTTTTAGCACAAATCTCAAACTTTTAGTTCAGTGAAGTCTAGTAAAATAAGGGGAAAAAATATTAAATATATAAAAAAAAAACTAATTCAAGATTAAAAATAAACCTCATTCTGCACAACTTTTACATATACTTGGATTAAAAAAAACAAAAAAAACAAGCCAAAAATGCAGATTAACATTTTTTCAGTGTCAATTAGAGTCAAATAAATTCAGGAAGAACAAATTTGTATTGGTTTCTATAAAACATCACTTAATTACTGACTTCAGTTTACTGCTAGACGGATAGAATGTAAAAACTAAGCACTCGCTGTCCTTTGATCCCCATTCGCTCTGTTTTCTACAGCATTATGGGTGTTTTGGGTGGATGTCACTGATCAGACGTCAGTGCTTATGGCACGTGTGTTGGAGTAGAGGTCTGGTCGGCTTCGAGAGCTCAGAGACGCGCTGTGTATTGAGGGACGGGTGAGAGACAGGGACGGGCTGTCATAGTGCGCCGGCATGTACGTGATCCGCTCGGCCCCGTTCCGCGTTTCCTCCATGGCGCTGATGTAGAATGGAGAGCTGTATGGGGAGCAGGTGGGGCAGAAGCTCTTCGGGGGCGTGAGCTCTGGCGACAGGGAGAGTGGGGTGGAAGCGGCCCCGTCCACCCTGGACGTGCTGCATGCGTTACAGGCAAACTGGGGTTGTGGGCAAACAGCATCTGGATCGGATCCATTTTTCTTACAGCAATAATACTAGGAGAAAAACAAGGCCAGTCAGTAAGTGAGACAGGAATGCCACATCAGTGAAGGAATTAATGAATAAATGAATTAAAATTAAAATAAATAAAATAATTCACTGAATTCATTTAAATCTATTAAAAGATAAAAATATATATATATATATAAAATTAAATTTAATTACATTTTAATCTACTTCCTACTCCTTCGCCCACAATTGTTACTGTTTTAAACAAAATAAAAGCAATTAAGTTTATCAAAAAAGAAAGAAAGAAAGAAAAAAAAAGAAAGAAAGAAAGAAAGAAAATTAATTATAAATAATAAGAAAATAAATATAAATAGTATAAATAATATAAAAATTAATTTAAAAAAAATCAGCATCCTACTATTTAACTAGTGTTTTCGTTACACATAAAAAATAAAACTAATAAAGCATATAAGTAAAAAAAATCAGATTTATAAAATCAAAAATATATTTAATTAATTTTCAAAATCTACATCCTATTGTTTTGCTATTGTTACCATTATAAATGAAATAAAACTAATAAAGTGTATAAGTAAAATAAAAAATCTCTTAAATCTATAAAAACTAAAATTAATTTAAAATAATAGAATATTTAATAAAAGTAAAAAAAACAACAACAACAACAACACCCTACTGTTTCACTATTGCTACCATTATAAATAAAATAAAACTAATATAGCATATTAATAAAATAAAAAAAATCATTCATATCTATAAAACAAAAATTAATTTAAAAATAATATAATTAAATACATTTTAAAAACCCTACACAAGTTTGCTTCACTATTGCTATCATTAAAAAAAAATAAATCTAATAAAAATGTAAATAAAATAAATAAAATCATTCAAATCTATAAAAAAAAAAGAATAATATAATATTTAATTAAAATAAAAAAGTCTACACCCTAGTGTTTCACTATTGCTATCATTACAAATAAAATAAAATAATATAACACTAATAAAGTGTGTAAATAAAATAAAAAAACATTAAAATCTATGTAAAAAATATTTGAAAATAATATATTTCATTAAAGTAAAATCTACACTCTAGTGTTTCACTATTGCTATTATAAATAAAATAAAATAAAATAAAAAATAACACTAATAAAGTAAATTTAAAAAATAATTAAAATTTCTAAAAACAAAATTATTGTAAAATAATAAAATATTTAATTAAAGTAAAAATAAATCTACACCCTACTGTTTTACTATTGCTACCATTATAGTTACAATAAAACGAATAAAGCAAATAAATAAAATAAAAAATCATTCAAATCTATAAAAATAAAAAATAATACAATATTTAATTAATGCAAAAATCTACACCCTTACTGTTTCACTACTGCTACCATTATAAATAAAATAAAACTATTATAATAATATGTATTAAAAAAATCATTCAAATCTACAAAACAAAAATTCACTAAAAATATATATTTAAATAAATTTTAAAACACCCTACTGTTTCCCTATTGCTACCATTATGTATCTAATAAAACTCATTTTATTGTTTTAATTTTATTTTTTAAAACTAAGTTTATAAATGAAATAAAAAAACACTTTTTATAAAATAATTCACTCAAATATAATCAAAAAGTAATGAAAACTAACGTTTCAATAAATAAACACATAATAATAATAACATAAGATTAAATTAAAAACATGCACACCCTACTGTTTCACTACTGTCATTATTATACATAAAATAAACTGTATTAAAAACTAATTGAAAATGCATAGAGTAAAATATCTCTATTTCTATATTTATAACTCTAATTTATTTAGCCTTAAAGTTATGAGTTGAAAGCTCAGGTATCAGTGACACACACGCTCACCTGAAGTCGACAGTAACAGAGCACGACAATGATACACAGGAGAATCACTGTCGCGAGAATTCCTCCGGTTATGACCACAGTTCCAGCTGTCATCCGACCGGATCTCCATCAAACTCTAAACTCAAACACACACACACACACACACACACACACACAGTCCGTCAGACCACCTGTACAAGTGAACAGGCCAAACGGCGCAGTGTCCGCAAGAGGGCGCTGCACAACCACACACACACACAAATTTTATTTATTTATTTATTTTTTTTTTTACTGAGTACAAAATCTGAATACAACAAAAGGCATTGATACGTGTACAAAAAGAAATTTGGTATGGAAGGCTCAACACAATAGAATCATATTAGATTCCTAACAAAATATATAACCAAATATTCCAAGAAAGAGGAAAGAGAATCAAAAATACAAGCACCAAACAAAGACTAAACGAAAATAATAAAGAAAATATAATTACAACAAATTATATAATACAAATAAATTAAACAGTTTTACTGCCTTTGGATTTTTCATTTTACTAAGGGCATCTGAGAAGTATTTTAGATCATTTTTAAACAATAAACAAGGGGGGAGATTTGAAGTATCGACATTTGTGTATAAAGTATTTTGCTAATAACATAATATTATTAATCAGATCATACAAAGCAGAGCACTCTTTGGTTGTTCCGTACATTACATCTTGTAAGGATAGAGTGAAACTATCAGCAACCACATGCTTCACTACCAACCAGTCCTGCCAAGCTTTCCAAAAGGACTGAGACAAATTACATGTAAAAAATATATGTACTGTATCTTCATATAAATGTTTGCATAGGTAACAAGGTATATTTTCAAAATTAAATTTTACTACACTACCGTTCAATAGTTTGGGGTCAGTAAGACTTGTAATAGTCTTTAAAGAAGTCTCTTATGCTCATCAAGGCTGCATTTATTTGATTAAAAATATAGAAAAAAACAGTAATATTGCAAAATGTTTTTACAATATAAAATAATGTTTTTTATTTTAACATACTTTAAAATAGAATTTATTCCTGTGATGAAAAGCTGAATTTTTATCAGTTGTTACTCCAGTCTTAAGTGTCACATGATCCTTCAGAAATCATTCTAATATGCGGATTTATTATTAGAATGATCAATGTTGGATAATATCAACAGTTGTGCTGCCAAATATTTTTTGGAACCTGTGATATTTTTTTTTTTCAGGATTCTTTCATGAATAACAAGTTTAAAAAGTACAGTGTTTATTCAAAATATAAATATTTTATAACAATGTAAATTATTTATTATTAACTTTTAATAAACTTTTAATTATTAACTTAATACATCCTTGGTGAATAAAAGTATTAATTTCTTAAAAAAAAAAAAAAAAGAAAGAAAGAAACAATAAAAATGTACTTGAACGGTAGTGTATATCATTTAATATTTTAAATTGCATTTCTTTTACCTTGGGGAGAACAGGAAACTTTAGATAGGCTGTTCTGAAATATTTAACAGTATTTTTATCAAATGTGCGATCTAAATTATTTCTTAATATTTGACCAGGGTAGCTTGATTGGATGATATGCTGTCTTAAATATTTGTTAGTGCAGAGTTTATTCTCTATTTCAAAATCACCAACATATAACGATGGAAGGACAGCAGTAATTTTGGAATAGGAAAGGAAACATCTCATTAACATTTTTATACCTGAAGGTATTGCATTAATAACAGTAAAGAATTGCTTTGACACACACACAAAAAATCATCCTTAGATCATCCAATATATAACGCGTTACTTCAGACAGACGCGTCATCATTGTTCGGTCAGTTTGAATCAGCACGTGTTGACAGAGGAAGTGTCGGGTCAAGCAGCCCGCCGCGATTGAGTTTGACCAGCACTGCAGATCTGATTAAGGAGCTGCACTGATGAAATGCAATCATGCCGTCGGAGGAGAGAAATGAAGCCTCACAGCGGCCTGACAGACTGAGAGACACACACACCTGCTCCTCTCTCTCTCTCTCTCTCTCTCTCTCTCTCTCTCTCTCTCTCTCTCTCTCTCTCTCTCTCTCTCTCTCTCTCTCTCTCTCTCTCTCTCTCTCTCTCTCTCTCTCTCTCCTGCTGTGTGAGAAATTACATTTGGACTTTTATTAGGAAAAGTTTTGCTGTTTAAATATAGGGGTACTAAATTTTCCATTTAAGGTTACAATATAATAATAAAGTAAAAATTATAATATATAGTATAATATAAAATATCACATATATAAAATACATAAAATTAAAAAATGTTAGGTAATTAAATACTATCAGATAAAAACATATTTTATAATTATACCAACAATAAAAAAGACATACTAGTATTTGCTAAAGACAATTTTATCAAAATAAAGCATAAATAAATAATTTGATAAATAAATATAAATAGAAAACCATACCCCATACTGTTTAACAATTATTATGAACGGTATATAAACAAAAGAGCGAAAAAGCATTAGTGTCATTACAAATAAAAATAAAAGTAATATATAAATAAGATTTAAAAAGTGTATAAATAAGATTAAAAATCATTCAAATCTATTAAAGAAAATCTAATTAAAACAAATTAAATTAATTAATATAAATTAAACTGAGAAACTAAAATAATATGTTTAATTAAATTTAAAAATATACACCCTACTGTTTCACTATTGCTATCATTATAAAAAAAATAAAAGTAAAAGTTTATAAATAAAAACTGTACTGATTCACATCTTTATAAAAAAACATAATAGTAAAATAAAAATTCTAATATATAATAAAGTATAATAAAAATACTAAATGTTTTAGAATATTAAATATTTTTTATATAAAGAACTATTTCACTGTTGTAAAACATTACATCTTTTAAGAATCAGAAGAAATAGGTTTAATAAAAATCTATTTTATAATTATAATAACAATAAAAAAAACATACAAAAAAATAATTTCTAAAAGCAGTTCTGAATGAATTAATGAATAAATAAATAAATCACAATCTACAAAATATAAATAAAAAGCATACCTCGTACTGTTTTACTATTGTCATGAATGGTATATAAAAACTAGCAAAAAAAAAAAAAAAAAGTTACCATAAAATAAACTAAAATAAAAGTAATAAAGTGTATAAATAAGGTTAAATATCATTCAAATTTATATTAATTTTTTTTTTAAATAATATCATGTTTAATTAAACTTTAAAAATCTACACCCGAATGTTTCACTATTGCTATCATTATAAGTAAAATAAAAGTAATGAAGTTTATAAATAAAATAAAAACACTATAAATCACTGCTATAAAACAATTCATAAAATTAATCAAAATCTATCAAAAAACAAGGAATGCTAACTTTTTCAAATCTATACAAAAAATAAATAAATAAGTAAAAAATTATATAAAATAAAATAAAATAAATCTACATCTACAAAATCTAAATAACAAGCATACCAGTTACTGTTTTACTACTGTCATGAATGCTATATAAAAATAGAAAAACGTTAGTGTTATCAAAAAAAAAAAAAAAAAAAAAAAAAAAAAAAAAAGTTATATAAATAAGATTGAAAAAAATCTAAATAATATAAAAAATATTAAATAAAAATAATATAATATTTAATCAGATGTTTCACTATTGCTATTATTATAAATAAAATAAAATAATGAAGTTTATAAATAAAATAAAAGCTCTGCTGATTCACTTTTAATAAAATAATTCACAAAATTTACCCAAATCTATCAAAAAATATGAAAAAAGGCTAACTTTTTCAAGTCTATCTAAAATAAAAATAAATAATTAATCATAAATTAAAAAACATTTGCAGACTACTGTTTCACAAGAGTTTCATTTAAGATTTAAATATTTTCCCTAAAATTAATTCTATATAAATAAACAAATAAATAAACAACTTGTACACCCTACTGTTTAACTGTTGTCACCATTATAAATAAACTGTATAAATAAGATTTTATATTTGCATTTAATTTAATATATAAAAATAGCAAAAAATGCATTTAACGTATATACAATAACATAAAATACAAACATCTCATTTAAGATTCTAAATTAATAATTTTTGTCCTAAAATCAATTCTTTCTAAATTATTAATAATAATAATAATAATAAAAATAAATAAATAAAATGTTGAGTACATTTACAAAATCGCTCTAATTTGTGAGTTTTATTTACATAGAACCACCATTATTTTTTTCACCACCATTTATTTTTCTCATGTGCTCTCTTGTAATTTTCTTGCCAATTCTTTAGCTTTGTACTGTATTGCTATTTGTATGAATTGCTTTTAATATCCTTCATTTACAAACCACTTTAAATAAAAGCACCTGCCAAATGAATAAATAAAAAGAAGATCTTTCCAATAAAAAAGTATTTCACCAGCCTAATGCAAAAAGCACAAGCTAAATTAAAGGAGAAGTTCACTTCCAAAACAAAGATTGACATATAATGTACTCATCCCCTTGTCATCCCCTTGTTCATGTCTTTCTTTCTTCAGTCGTAAAGAAATTATGTTTTTTGACAAAAACATTTCATCATTTTTCTCCATATAATGGACTGATATGGTGCCCCGATTTTGAACTTCCAAAATGCAGTTTCAGTGTTCAAACGATCCCAATTTGGGATCATTTGGGATCGTTTCAAGCCGCATTTGCTTCAGCCAGAAATGTACTTTTAATATGGTAATATATATATTCAACGATATCATCAAAAGGCTTTTGAATTTTGGCACACTTTTTTCTCTGCATAGTGTTGCTTTGGCAACTAGTAAATACCGTAAATTTGGTTTTGTTAGCGTGTGTGGAAATATTTAAAGCACGTGTGTTACAACTAACCCCGCGTTAGTTTGTGCCCCGTGACGTGCACCCCTATGTGAATCTTTGTTTTGGAAGTGGACTTCTCCTTTAATGACAACAGTGAGAAATGATGCCTGGACGATGGACATGTGCTGCATCTTTTAGCAATTCCACTCACACACACCCCATGAACGAACCGCAGCAGACGGGATACGGGATACAGGACGTGGCCCAGATCATACAGCAACAATAGAGGAACAAACCCTGCTGAAGACAGATAAGACATGCAGGCCGGATCCTGACAGATGCATCTGTATTCACACCCACCTGCAAAGCACTAAACTATTAATGAGCACTTTATGAATTATTATACGCTGCCTTCTGTGCATTTTAGGAATCTATAAAGTGCTTAAAATGAAATGTAGCTTGACAGTTCAGTAGTGCAATTAATCTGGAAAAGGATCAATGTTACAAAACATTGGCAGAAAAGCTGAAGTTTGTGTCATTTTTCATATTAGCAATCTGAAATATGAAAGATATTATAACATTATTTTATAGGGACAAGTGTACATTTTTAATATGAAGTGAAAAGTGCCTGCATATGAATTCTCTCCATTACGCTTAGAAATGTGAGTATGTGGTGCTGTCCCAAAATGCAATGCACTCAACTTAATCAAAGATTAAAGAATAAAGGTGGTTTTACTAAAAATTGGATTTTAAAAATCTAAAATGATTACCTTTTAGATTAATGTTAATGAAATAATTATTACTCCAATAAGTATTATTAATTGTTACTTAAAATTATATTATCTTTAATATCAATGTCAAAATACAAATAAAAATCATTTTAGGTAAGCTGATTAAGATAAAATGAATACATGTAAATGTAAACCGCAGAAAAAAAAGATCTCAAAATCATCATCAAAAAAAAGAAAAAAAACATTTATACATCTATAACATAAAATAATCAAATGAAATAAAATTACATTAAAAATACTGCAATGTTATTTAATAAAATAATAAAGGTGTTTGTAAATGGATTTTAAAAACCCAAAATTACTTTTTTTTTTATAGACAAAATACAATTATTATATATTAAGTAATTATAGTAAAAGTAAAATAAAAATATATTTAAAAGTAATTAAAATTCAGACAAATCAAAACAATAATTTTAGGTGATTCGGATAAAATGAATAAATGTAAACGTAAACCATAACAAATGATTAAAAAAAACTAATAAATTAAAAAAAAATCTATTAACATAAACCATAACAAACAATAGCAAACTAATTAAAAAATAATTTTCTAAATATATAGAAAAATACACACACCAAAAAAAAAAAAAACACATATATACAGCTATAACATATAAAATGATTTAAAAATGAAATAAAATGATATTTTTTAAAAATCCGGCAATGTTATTTAATGGAAGAATAAAAATAGTTGTACTAAAAATTATTATTAGTTATTATTAATTATTATTCAAATAAAAATATTATTCAACAAAAATAATTAAAATTCGTATCAAAATACAATAATTTGGGTACGATTATCAATTAAAATAAATAAAAATAATAAATAACATCTACAGCTAACATAAAAATGATCAAATTAAATAAAATGACATTTAAAAAATCCTGTAACGAATAAATGGTTTTTTTTTTTTTTTTTTAAAAAACATGAACCATAACATTTTTAAAAATTTAATAAATATATTTTTAAAATCAATCAGCTCAAAATAAAGAAAAATACCAAATAACATCTTCATCTATAACATAAAAAATTTAAATATAAATTAAATGTAAATAAAATGACAAAAAAAAAAAAAAACACCTGCAAAAGAATGGATAAAATAAAAAAAATAATAATAATAATTTACCAAAAATCTAAATATAATATTTAAAGAAATATTAAATAAAATAATGGGGTCTGAATACTTTTTATGTGGCCTTGCAACTTTTTTAAAGAAATTAATGACTTATGAATGGCCTGTACAATGCTATATTTATGCATAAATATGAAATAATCTCCATATTTACTAGATCTCATTCAGCACTCTCATCCTTTTGATAAGTCACTTCATAATCCGTTCTATTCTTTGCTTTTTACTCACAAACCCATTTTCCTGTCTGTTCTTTTGTAAAATGCCATCACAGTCATGTGATCCCACCCCAACAAATTCAATAAAAACTGGGATTTTATTTTACGGTCTGTATATTTTGGATATGTTTTGTGACTAGTTAGTTTGGTTACAGCCAAAAGAGAGACTTCAGAAATATTTCTTTTGTTGCAAGTGAACTTCTAAAAGAAAGGTTATTCACTGACCAAAATGTCAGTGCTGTTCATCATTATTAACCCTCATGTCCTTTACTGTCCTTCTTCTGTGGAGGACAAAAGGAGATATTTTGAAGAATGTTAACGCTGCTCTTTTCCATATAATAAAAGCACAAGCTTCAAAAAGGACAAAAAAACCTACACAACTAAAAAACATTTTCAAACTTTTGAAAGTATATATTCACTGTCTGTCCTCTCAAACTTTCATACTTTTGTATAAAAAGCTAATTGAGATGTTACTTCGGCCTGGGCTGCTTGTCTTTTCAAGAAACTGTCCAAACTCATATTTTTGGGCTGGTGTATCTTATGGCCTTCTCCTCAGCTGGCCGACTGTAATAGATTTTTTGGAAAGCGCTCATGGTTTTAAAAGATTGAAGAGCAATGTTAATATCAAATAAATCTAATATACTGTTACTTCACAAATGTGGATGGGTATTTCTTGTCTGTGACTTTTGAAGAATATTTTTAGATATAACCAACTGCTGTTCACATTGCATGTCAGTCACATGCAACTGGGACTTTCACTTAAAGGTGACACATTTTCCCAAGCAAATGTCACATTGGCTTTAAGTTTTTAAAGATCACCGAAAAATTAGAAAAACTGTCTTGCTAACTATTGAAATAATCTGAAGCACTAAAATGACTAACTGGAAATAAATAAAAATGTAATTAAAACTGAAATGATATATAAAGTAAAATATATATAACAACAAAAAAACTAACTAAAAACAAAAACTGAAATAAAAGTGAAATAAAAAAATATAGTTTTTATATAATTTTTTAAAAATTAAATTAATACAAAAAAACCCATGAAAAAAATAAATGTTAAAAAATGTAAATTAAATTACTAAAAACCCCCAAATTTAAACAAAAACTGAGAATATAAAAATAAATACTTATTTTTAAAATAAAAAAAAAAAAAAAACTACAGTATAATAAAATATTATATAATTAATACTAAAAAATACCAAAAATAATAATAACAATAATAATATATATTAATATATAAACAAAAAGATGAAGCACCAAATTTAATAACTGGCAATAAATAAAAAATAAAACTAAAAAAAAAATAAAAATAGTAGTATTAAAATAAAACTAAAATTTAAGTAAGAAATATAATGGGAAAAACACATAACACAAACGAACACTGAACTAAAACTAAACTAAAATTTTAGTTTAAACTTACATTTTAATTAATGCAAATAAAAAGCACAAAATTAAATGAATAAAAAACTCAAATTAATCATTAATCAAAAATGAAAATATGAAAATAAATACTGTCAATATGAATAAAAAATAATAATATTATAAAATAGTATATAAATAATGCTAAAGATTTAGATGATACATATATTATAACAAAGTAAACTAAAATTAGAAATGTTGTTTTGGCAACTAACTGAAATAAGTTTAAGTACTAAAATTACGAACTGGATATAAACAAAACAAAAACTTAGCTCAAACAGAAAGAAAAAAAATAGTAGTATTAAAAAACTAAAACTAAGAATTAAACTAAAACTAAAAATGAAAAGTGAAAATAAATAATTTATAAAAACTAAAAACTAAAACTGAAATAGAAATATATAAAACCTAAATTGTAGTATTTAAAGAAAATTAAATGAAAACTGAAAATACAAAAATAAATACTTATTTACAATAGAAAAAAAAAGTATATAAATAATACAAAATAAAAAAAATTAAAATTAAATATAAATATTAGATGGAAAAACCAACTAAACTAAAAAAAGAAATGTTGGCTTGGCAACTAATTGAAATAAATTTAAGCTGAAGTTCTAAAATTATTAACTGGAAATAAATAAAAACTAAAACTAAAATAAAAAAACTAATTAGTTGTATTTAATAAAAGCTAAAATTGTATTAATAAAAATGATGGCATAAAACACATAAGAAAATTAAGAAGAATTAAAATTATAATGTAAATTAAATAAATAAAATATAAAAATAAAATAAAAATTAAATTAATTAATACAAATAAAAAAAAACAGAACTAAACTGAATGATTAAAAACGAAACAAAAAAATAAAATTAAAACTGTAAATAAAAACTATAGTAATAAAATTGTCTATAAATAATACTAAAATATAAAAATAATATATAAATATCAGATTTAAAAAAAAAAAAAAAAGTTCTCTTGGCAACTAACTGAAATACATTTACGCTCAAGTACTACAATTAACTGGAAATAAATAAAAACTAAACCTAAACTGTAGCATTTAAAAACAAACAAACAAAAGCTTATTCACAATATTAATAAAAAAATAAAGTATAATAAAGTAATACCTAAATAATAAAACAACACTGATTTCAAATGTACAAATAAGTTAAATCCAATGAATCTCTGTTTTTCCTCCAGTCTTCTTTGTTTAATGACTATGGATCTGTTGGTTCACCATCAAGACATGCTGAAGGAACCAAATGCGATTCGCAGACTAAGAAGAAATGTAATTACAGTTTGTAACTCTGTTACCATCATCTTGGCTGGCTGTGCACCTTGTACATGCTTATGTGAAACATACTACTGCCACGTTTACACAGCACCAGAATACGGTTGTCAATTTGAGTCCTTAAAGGAGAAGTCGACTTCCAGAACAACAATTCGCAAATAATTTACTCACCCCCTTGTCATCCAAAATGTTCATGTCTTTCTGTCTTCAGTCGTAAAGACATTATGGTTTTTGAAGAAAACATTTCAGCATTTTTCTTCATATAATGGACTTGACTGGTGCCCCGATTTTGAACTTCCAAAATGTAGTTTAAGTTCAGCTTCAAAGGATCTAAACGATCCCAGCCGAGGAAGAAGGGTCTTATCTTGTGAAAACATCGGTCTTTTTTTTTTTTTTTTTTTTCAAAAATAAAAATGTGTATACCTCTTAAGCACAAAAGCTTGTGTAGCACAGGTTCTGGGATGCACGTTCTTGAACGATTTGTTTATTTTGAACGGATCTTTAATGTGACTCGGGAAGAACGAGTCGTCTCGGGGGAGTGATTCATTCAGTCGTGCATTCGTAACATCCTATTAGGTTCTGTACTGGAATTAGTTCACCTGTTTCGAGTCTTCGGGTTTTTCAAGTAATTTATTTATCTTATGGGTCTGTCACGTGATGAACAAACAACTCGAACCTGAAAACATGTCAGATAAGAGGTGAGGTGAGCGAATCATAGACTAAAGACCCAGGTAAACAATGAATTAATCTTTTCTGTTTTTTATAGCATTATAGGTTTGTCTTGTTTGTAGTGTGATCAACGTTTGAGTAAACAGTTGATGTGTTAGAGAAGTAACACGTAACATTTTAATTATATTTTGCTAAAATGAACGAAATGACTCGAAAAAAGATTCGTTTATTTTGCTGAACGAGACTCAAAGGTCCGAGTCGGTAAAATGATCCGAACTTCCCATCACTACTACGAATCACGTCTAAGTTCATCGTCAGTGTATAAAAGGTAGAGTATGGCGAAAAACTCATCTTATTTTCTCCTACAGCTTCAGAATCGTCCAACATCGTTGTACCTTTTTGTTTGTAAACAGCGTTTGACTTACTTGCACTTTCTTAGTCTATGCGTGTTCGCTTTGTAAACACTGGGTCTGTAGTTCCACCTACGTTCGGCGTGACCTTTACATGATTCAATAGTACGTGAACGCGCATCCCAGAACCTGTGCTACATGAGCTTTTGTGCTTAAAAAGTATACACATTTTTATTTTCCGAAAAAAAATGACCGATCGTTTCGCTAGATAAGACCCTTCTTCCTCCGCTGGAATCGTTTAGAGCCTTTTAAATCTGCATTTAAACTACGTTTTAGAAGTTCAAAATTGGGGCACCAATGAAGTCCATTATATGGAGAAACATCCTGAAATGTTTTCCTCAAAACCCATCATTTCTTTACGACTGAAGACACAAAGACATGAACATCTTGGATGACAAGGGGGTGAGTAAATTATTTGTGAATTATTGTTCTGAGTTCTCCTTTAATACGGGTACGTTCACACACGGTACGGTAATTCACGGGTGTGACAACCTTATTCTATAACCAAACTCACACCCGTAAATTTTTAGGACTCTCAACCGGAACACACACGCTGTGTGAACGGAACAGGACTGGACAACTAGTTGTCTGTCCCGTCATATAGTACCAGAGAGCCACTCTGCCACACAAACACGCGTCTACTGTGTTCTGCGTATTTTCGTGTGTGGTTTCGGTAACTTACAGTGACAGTGAAATGAGCTGTGTGTCATCTGAAAGTTTTATATCCGGTCTCCACCGGAACCGACAGTTGTGTGTTTGGCGCACGGCTCAATTGCTCCAGTCTTCACTCAAATTTAAAAGCTGCTGTCGGTTAATGATGATTTGATGGATGAACTCGCGGCTCCATTGGACTCTTGTCGTCTGAAAGCCGTAATACTTTCAGTTTTACGTACGTTGCCATCTTAGATATTGCTTAGGTCTCTGTTGCTATGGTTACTCGTAAGGAATCCGGGCTTGAAACCCGTTGCACATTCATACAAATAGTATCCGAAAAGCAACGGTATGCTGCTGTGTGAACGGGACATTTCAAAACTCACACCTATAAGTAAATGCAGATGTCAATCCCAAAAATTGACAGTGTGAACGTGGCCACTGTGTGTGCATGGAAACAGTATTAGAGAGCTAACACTCAATGGTCTATGATAAACACATCTGGATCATCTTGTGCATGGGACGCGTTGCACATCTGCTCACTTCTGAATGTTCAGATGCTTTTTTAATTCAACAGTGACCTGTAATGTACCAATCTGTATTCTGTTCTTCATCTCAGAGTCGTGTTCAACAGTCAGAACACATACTGTATGAGCCTATACATCCTCCACAATCCCATCATGCCTCTGCTTGTAGCCTGAGGGCACACGAGCTGGCGAGTCCAGGATTTATAGGGGTTTCAAATGCGAGTCCCATTCCAAGGTCAATCCCGACTGTATTAGAGAGCAGCTCCAATATCAGACCTCTTCAGACTACTGACCTCTTATTCAGCGCTTTATACGGGACAGTGCTGTTTAGAAGTGGATTTCATTTCACACACCAACAAACCAGACGCTGATGTAATAATATGCATGTGGGTTTGAAATACCATCAATATTTTTCTCTTTGTTTCATATTTTTCATTCTATTAAAAGCCACGGCACATTCTTTTAATCATGAATCAACTACATAAAGGTTACGTAGCTATAAAGACAAACGCATTTTTTAAAAATGTGACACTGGGGCAAGTTGTCACAGGTTGTTTGTATATTTATGTATTTAAAAGTTGGTATTGTGCTAAATACAAATAAGGGAGAAATAGAAAGAAAGCTATAAAACGCTATAAAAGCTATAAAACAAATGTATAGTCGTTATATTAATCTAATAACAATAATAATATTAAAATATTAATACTTGATTCAAGATTTCTATTTCTAATTTGCTAATTAATAATTATTATAATATATTTAATGTAAAACTAAAAATATAATAATAATAATAATAATAATAATAATTAAAATAAGATAAAATATAATATATAATATAAAAATAATTATAATGCATTAAAATAATAATAGGTCAAATTATAATAATAATAATTATTATTATTAGAATTATTGTTAGTATTAGTATTTAGATATATAATAATAATAATTATTATTATTAGTATTGTTACTTAGATATTATTATTATTATTATTATTATTATTAATAACAACAATTATTATTATTATTACTACAAATTTTATATATACAAATAGAAAAACAAAAGTAAAGTGATCTGTATAGCTACAGAATATATAATTAAATATGAAAAGAGCAAATAATAACAATTATTCTTATCAATAATTGTTCATTGTTAATTATTAATGTTATTAATAATTGATAATTATTTTTATTATGAAATATTTATTATTTTTATTAATTAAATAATAATAATAATAATAATTATTATTATTATTATTATTATATGAAAATAGCAATTAAAATAAACTGATCTACAAAAATGTAGAATTTAATTTTGATTTATTTGATAACAATTAAATTCAATTTTACAGATACAAATATACAAATAGAAAAACAAAACTAGTGATCAATATAACTACATAATCTTATTTTGATATATATAATTTTTAATACATATTTCATTATTTTACAGTAAATATTTTTTTTTAATCAAAAAGAGAAGAAAATGGCATTCTACACACCAATAAAATTACTAACTCACTGAAAAACGACAGCAACAGCAGTGTGTAGTCTAAAGAAATATGTACATTTTACTGCCAATATTGTCCTAAAATATCTTAAAGGTAGTTATTTGGTGGTATAATCTCTTAATATTAGTTGCTGGCTCTATTCTGAACTGGCTTTAATTCATCTATAATACAGAGGTCTGGGAAGCAGCTCACTGCATTAACTGATTTCCAGCCTCTAGAGCTCATAAACCAACTCACAGTGTTTGATGCCAGAACAATGACCTTTAGTAGAAATGATATCTTGTTACAACACATGTAACTCACAGAATGGAATATAAACCCCTCACTTTCTTAATAACATTGTACACAAGACATGTGTGGTCTACTAGAATAATACAGCAAAAATAAATAAATAAATATTATTAATTAATATTTATTTATCAAAAATATTTTATTTCTCACTTATTTTAAAATTAATTAATTTTTTTTTAACTGATTAAAAAAAAAAAAAAAAATACTACACCAGTTTATAACTAAAGATTTTTTTTTATTATCTGTAGTCTCAAATAAATGAGGTTATAAACCAATCAATCCAAGTAACAAGTGATATACCATTGTAATCTTTTATGCTGTCTTTGCAGAATCACAGCTCCAGTTTTTCAATAATTCAGAATAACACTCCCGCAACAATATTCGTCCATCAGTAGCAGTTTTGGTCAGGCTTACAGGTTGAGTTCATCCAACAGCTTCTGAAAAAAAGCTCTTATGTCTGTGTTTCCTCGCAGAATGTATTTAGGTTGGCCACAAAGCCCAGATGCAATCAGCATCTCTATATTAGAAAACATCTCCTCTGAGATTAGTGTAAAGAGGGATGTACATTCATGTAAATTATGTGACATGTAATCATAAAACAGAGCACAGAAATCTAAACCCAACTGGTTTCCATCTGTGATGATCCTGGAATAACATTCCTATTAGATTTTGAAGATTAGGATTTGAGGGTCAAGTTTAAGAATGGGGTTAGAAGTACGAACAACATTCCTATCAACCATTACTATTACTATCACCATGAAAAATGTCACTATCCACCTTATTTTTAACGCAAAAAGCAGGCATGGCCATTTGTAACTTGAATAGACTTCCAGTCAAATTCGCTTCAGGGTTGCCAGGTTTGCTTAACTGCATTCTGGGGGAAACTGGCAATTAAATTTGCTCCAAAAAAAAAAAAAAGAATTCCTAGGAGCGGGGTGGTTTGCTTCAACCTGCAGTCTAAAAAAACAACTTGCAGCAACAGTATAAAAGTATCCCAATTCTGCAGGAAAATCGTAGATTTGGCAACAATGATTTGCTTCCAGTTGCTATTAGCTGTATAAAACAGCTTGCTATGCTGCTTGAAACTGCAAACTGGTATTTTGTATAATTTTCTTTCAGTGTATTATTGTAATTATTACCTGGTTTTTAGCGCAAAAAGTTTCAGAGTTTATTCTTAGTCTTTAGTTATTCTACTCTTATTTAACTATAGAGGCTAATGCTGTGCATACCAAAAGCAAAGCAAACATTTACATCGCGTTATCGCTCTAGATTACTCACGGAATGTTTTTTTTTTGTGTCACTGGCACAAATAAAATTATTGCGTAATGCTGTCCTCCAACCAGAGGTGTCAAACTTGGCTGAATGGCTTGCGCAAAAACGCGTTATGAATTTTCCACTCCAGCTGAAAATTTTCAATTTGCGTGAAAAACGGCATTGAGGCATATATCGCGCGTACGTGTCATTCGCGTCACTCAACGTGAATTTGCATCTATATTTAACTATAGCCCCTAATGGTGAAGCCAATATTTAAATATTAACTATTGAAGGCAATATTTAGCGTCTAATGGTGTGCATACCAAAAGCAAAGCGAACATTTTACGTCGCGTTATCGCTCTAGATTACTCACGGGATGTTTTTTTGTGTCACTCGCACAAATAAAATAATTGCGTAATGCTGTCCTCCAACCAGACCTGTCAAACTGGACATGTCAATAATCTCTTGGCTGAATGGCTTGCGCAACAACGCGTCGTGAATTTTCCACTCCAGCTGAAATTTTTCAACTTGCACGGAAGACGCGATTGAGGCGTACGTGTCATTTGCATTGCCCAGTGCGAATTTGCATCTACACAGTATTTAACTAAAGCGGCTAACGGTGAAACCAATATTCACATCGCCTTATCGCTCTAGATTACTCACTTGCGCAAATAAAATCATTGCGTAACGCTCTGCTCTATTTTCTGATACAACTGGATTGTGTCAAACTAGTCTTATCAATAAGGTTTTCACTGACTGGCTTGGCAACAACGCGTTGTGAATTTTCCACTCCAGCTAAAAATTTTCAATTTGCGCGAAAAACGGGATTGCGGCGTATATCGCGCGTACGAGTCATTCGCGTCACTCAAAGTGAATTTGCATCTATATTTACTATAGCAGCTAATGGTGTAGCCAATATTTAAATATCAACTACTGAAGCCAATATTTAGCGGCGAATAATGTGCATACCCAAAGCAAAGCGAACATTTACATCGCGTTATCACTCTAGATTACTCACGGGATGTTTTTCGTGTCACTTGCGATAATAAAATCAGGTAATGCTCTGAAATTTTTCAACTTGCGCTGAAGGCACGATTGAGGAATATTTCGCGTGTCGGCATCATTGGCATCGCGTGGCCCGAATTTCGCCTCTATTTGCTTTTTTGCATCGACTTTGTATGTAATGAACTCACGTGAATAAATTCGCTGTTGGTGCACACACCATATGAATCGGAAGTCTTGCACATTCACAGAAAGGTTAAGGTGAATAGCATATGTGCAACTTATTAAATTAGGCTACTACGATTTTATGTTTTCTGAGATTTTTTCGACAAAAACTCGAATCGCATATCCTGTGGTTAATTGTTGGTAACGCGAACGGTTGCATGCGTACGTCTTCAGGCGAAAGCGATCTGTTTGAGTGTATAATTAGCGCAATATCTTTTAAATACATAAATATATAATAAATATATATATACACAGTCTGTGACAACTTTTCCCCTAAAATACATTTATGACTAAATGTCAATTTATAGAACAATGTTTTATATACTGTAACAATTGATACAGCTCTAGAACTACAAACATAGAAAATATATATTTAGACTTTTTCCTCAGAGTAAAAATAATATAAAATCTACACAGAACAAAACGGTCAGTATTACAAAAGTATTCCATCAAATTCATTTGGATAAGGAAATTAATCTGCTTTAGTCGATCCTTCCCATGTAATTTTCTATAACAATACAAATAAAACACATTAACAGGATGTGAAAAGACAAACGCAATCTTACCTTCAGTGAACGTTGTGTGTGTGTTTGGAAAGAGGTCTGGAGACGAGCGCTCGATCACACCATCTCTCCTCCGATTATTTCCACACAAAGGGGCTACAAACTTGTTCTCCAGCCCTGAAATCTGTCGGTCTACATGTTTGGATCTCCCAGGCTTGCGGTAATGTCCATGCAAGTACAAGAGAAATAGCGAAAGGAGGAGTTACTCCCTGCGAGCGGAGAGAGACTGGAGGAGACGCGTACGCTCAGATGAAGCATCAGATGATGGATACTTACACTATAAAGGTCAGAGACTATCGTACGTCAGGCAGATTAGATTTGTGGCCCATTTTCTACTTACGATTTATTGAAAAAGTTTCACTAAGCGTAATATTAAAAACTAGATTAAAACGTATCACACTTCTTTTATTAGTAAGAATGTTGTAGCTCAGACAAAGTGCCATCACGACCGTGGCGTTAATATTAAGTACTACGAAATTTAAATTAGAATAGTTTTATACAGTAATTTAATAAACAAGTCATTAATTAGCTCTAGTTCCACTGTGGGCTTTCCATCTCTTTACTAGTGAAAGAAACGCCTAATTTTATCCACCTTATTTTTAAGGTAACGACGGGAATAGATGTTTTTAAACGTAAATGTGCAAGGCTTCCGCTGTCAGCCCTAACAGTTATTTTATGTCGCAAACTGATAGGCTATTTATCACTAGTATTGTAATTATAAAAACACTGTTCTGTAGTGCAAACATATTTTACTGTTTAATGCATCTCTAATAATGTTATTCGTCTAGTTATTTACCTATATCCACCTTATTCTTCAACGCGAAAGTAAGCTTATGGGCGAGACTTCCGGTTTATTAGCGGCTATTGAGAAATAAGGAATAACAACGTGCAGTAAAAAGTTAAACTGTTTTGCATTACAAACCAGTGTGTTTATGATTAAGATAATACATAAAAATAATACAAGACACGCTAATTTGCAATATAAAGCAGCAAAATGAGCTGTTTCGCACAGCTTAAAAAATGGACATGGATGAGACTGGAAGCCAGACCCATAACATTTATACTCTTACGGGAAAAATAAGGTGAATAGCAGCTAATGAATCGGAAGTTGTTTGCTTTAGCTTTGAAAAAATGCTGGTGGATACTGGATATCTGATATAAGATTATTTCAAAATCGTCAAAAATTCACAAAACGAGGTGTTTGAAACCTGCATACAAAACCTGCATATTTTTGACTCAAAACGTTACAGTTAGTGAGATTTATATTATAACTTGATAAGTACTCTTCTCTACAGTTATGAAGTCCACACATTACCTCTTTTCCGGAGAATATTATAGGAAAACCTGGAGGTAGAACAACAGGTCTCTATGGTAACCAGTGGCATCTTGGCAGGGAAAATGTCTGTGTGGGTCAGTTAACCAGGGTAATATGATTTGCCATGCAGCAGTGTGCTTTAATTCGATCGCTATCAGAGCTCCCTTCCCTCTTGCGTTTGCACAAAGGCTCTCCTAATGGCATAAATCACTGCGTCATTCTCCAAATTCTCTTAAAGTTCATCAGTGAACAGCTTTCAAGCTCCTAAAGGGACAAAAGAATCATAAAACAACCCATTCGGTGATGCACAGAAATGATCGTTTTGATGCTCCACGGTGGCAGAATGCCGAGACGTGATGTGAAATGAAAAGTCCTTATGTAATTTGTATGGTCTGTCACATGAATATAGACATACGAGCATTGCTCTAACAAACAAAAGTGCCACCACAAAAAATGACTCACTGCCTTGTTTTGCTTATCGAGTTCATCTTCCATTATTGGAGCTGGCAGAGGTTAGCAAAAGATATTAGAATTCATCAGCTGTGGCAAAGCATATTATAAGCTTGAAGAAACAGGGAGAGGAAAGGCTTGGACTGCTTTTTGACTGCATGTGATTTGATTTTATGGTTCATTTTCATTAAAGTAGTGAAAAACTGACACGCATTACGTTTCATAACACTAAACAGTTAATGGAAATGCAATCAACCTACTTAACAATGTAATCACAAGTTACTTTGTTCGTGAATCATTTCAAATGGTTGAAAAACTGACCAGACTTTGACACAAAAGGAGGATCCTAAGCCATATTTAGGGACCTTTTGGCTTGAAGAAGTCATAATTATGCCATAAAATACGGGAATTATGACATACTACGTCATATTCATGAAATTAAAAATCTAAATGATGGCACAAGTTGAAATTTTGAGATACTCAAAATCATGATGCAAGATAAGACAAAATGATGGCATTAAGGTGAATTATAAGCTTACATTAAATTCATGACAGATCATAATTATGAGATAAAAGTCAAAGAGATTAGTATATAAAAAAAAAAGGTGAGATAAGTTGTAATGAAAGTCGAAATGATGACATTCTAATTCATGGCTATAAGATAAAAAGTAAAAAATATAGCTGAAATTGAGATACTAAATCAAAATTATTAAAAACTTTATGACAGCCATTATGAGATAAAAAGTCAACTTTATACCATGCAGGGTGATAATTATGACAAGCCAGTTATGAGTTAAAATCAAAATTATGACATTTAACTGACATGTCGAAATTGAGATAAACTGAGTTATAATTATGAGATAAAAAGTCAATTATTGGATCAATTAAGTCGTCAGTTGAGATAGAAGTTGAAATTATGACAGTCACATTTTTGAGGGGGAAAAAAAACAACAACAAAAAAAACAACAAAAAGTACAACAATGGCATAGTCAGTAATCCATAATTATGAGATAACTGACAATGCCATCATTTTTGTAACTTTTTCCCCCTCAAAATTGTCATAATTTCAACTTTGTATTAAAACTGAGAAACTAATAAACTAATAAAAAGTTGAAATTGACACTTATGAGATAAAGTCAATTGAGAAAATAGCTGAAATTATGACATACAGTACTAAGTCATAATTTTGAGAAAAAAGTTCAAATTAAGGCAGTTACTCAATTTCAACTTGTCATAATTGATTTAAATAAGTCAAAATTATGAAACCAATTATGACAAAGTCGATATAATGACATGCTAAGTGATAACTTTGACAAGTCAAAATTATGACATTCAACTGAAAAGTTGAAATTTTGAGATAAAAAGTTGAAATTATAACAGCTATAATTATGAGATAAAAATGTCAATTGAGATGCAAGTTGAAACTGACATAATTTTAAAACAATTTTGAGAAAAAAAGTTAAACTATGGCATTGTCGATGACAAGTTGAAATCTAGATTAAAATTTGAGAATTTAAATTAAAATGATGAGACAAAACTTAAATTATGAAAGCCATTATTGTATACATAAGTAAATTATGACAAGTCAAAATTTGGAGATAAAAAGTTGAAATTATGACAGTTCTAATTATGAAGTCAGTCAATTATGAGACAGGTTGAAAGCTTGACATACTAAGTCAAAATTATGGCAGTCAATTATTACAAGTTGAAACTGTCATAATTATGAGATAAAAAGCTGAAATTATGACTGATTATAAGGTAAAAAGTTAATTATGACAATATTATGACATGCTACGTGACAATTTTGACAAGACTCTTATGAGATAACATAAAAAATATAATATTCAAATGACAAGTCAAAATTTTGAGATAAAAAGTTGAAATTCTGAGTTATAATTATGAGATAAAAAGTAAATTATGGGAAAAAAAGTAAATCAAGACACAATTAAGACGCAAGTCATAATTTTGAGATGAAAAAAATGATGGCATAGTCAATTACGACTAGTTGAAATTGAGAAACTAAGTCAAAATTATGAGATATAAAAAGTTGAAACTCTGACAGCCATTATGAGATAAAAAGTCAATTATCGCACAAGTCATAATTATCGATATTATGACATGCTAAGTGATAATTATGACAAGTCTGTTATGAGATAAAGTCAAATTTATGACATTAAATTGACAAGTTGAAAATCTGAGATATTAAGTTGAAATTCTGAAATGAGTTAAAATGACAACTTTTTGAAATCTGAAAAGTTGAAACTGGGATACACAGTCAAAATATTGAGAAAAAGTTTAAATTATGAAATTTATTTTGAGAAAAATTAAATTATGACAAGCTAAGTGACAATCTGTTATGAGATGACGTCAAAATTATGATCCAATTGACAAATTGATATTTGCAGATAAAAAGTTGAAATTATGACAGCAATAATTATTAGATAAAAAGTCACCTAAGGGGATAAATTCAATTGAGATGCAAGTTGCAATGATGACATACTAAGTCATAATTTTAAGAACATGACAAGATGAAATTAAGATACTAAGTCAAAATTGAGATAAGAAGTTGGAATTATGAGATAAAACATTAATTATGGTGTAAGTCGATATTATGACATGCCAAGTTGTAATTTTGACAAGAGAGTTAAAATGAGATAAAAATGAGTCAATTGAGATGCAAGTTGAAATTAGGAGTATGGGAGCAAGTAGAAATTGAGAAACTAAGTCAAAATTGACACTGACATACCAAGTCATTTTGAGGGAAAAAAAAATAAAAAATTGTCAATTATGACTAGTTGAAATTGAGATACCAATCAAAACTGAGATAAAAAGTTTAAAAGATGAAATAAAAAGTACAAATTAAATGGTCAATTATGATTTTTAATTTCTCAAACCAGCTTTTTGCCATAAATTTTTATGCCATTAATAATGTTAATTATTATAATTTACCAAAGCATGATTTCTTTAATTATGTCACAGAAATGGACATGCAAAGCCATCATTAAATTTACAAGCATAATGCTTTTCCTTTTTTATATGGCAGAAATAGACTCAGAAAAATGTGTTTCTTCAATTAAACTTCATTAGTTTAGCATCCAATGCTAATTTGGTTTCTGCAGCATTCAGCTTTCTCTTTTCCCTCTCTAAATTAGGTAATATTTTTGGCTTCCCCAGCTGGTCTTGTTTAGACACCAGGCATCTTCAGGGCCTCCAAGAAAGCTCATTAAGATGCCATTAACAGTAATTGAACCAAACGAGGGAGATTCAGAACCGGCGGAGCTCTCCAAACCTGTACCCTTTCTTTAGCTCCACTGTTTGTGTGGCATGTTATGGATGCACTTGGATACACAACGTCCTGTTTGAGTAATTTAATATTTCAACATGCTCAGTGGAGCAAGGAACCTCCCACGGTGAATGTTGGGTCAAACTAAATATTCCAAAAAGCGGAAAACCAGTGGGCGGAATTGATCAAATGTACATAAAAGAAAACAAAGCAAGGGTGTTCGGAAACAACGGAGTGAATTTTGTACAACGTTGCACGTTTTTATAAATAATCCAGTAAAACTAGAAAAGATGAACAGTGCATCGGTAGCATGTCCACATGTATAAGATGTTTGTGTAAGAACTTTGACATTGTCTTGCCTTCGCAGATCAACAGTGATCAACAGCTGATTTTTTAGGAAAACTCATAAAAGCAGTTTGAGCCAGTAAATTTGAGATCATACAAGGGCTCCAAATAATATTCAGATAGTTGTGTAATACCTAAAAATAACATTAGATGCAACACAGACACAATTAGACACATATTTTCAGTGTATCCTCCTTTTTTATCCCATTTCTTTCTTTATAAAACTGTTTGTTTTTTTGATAAAAGAAAAATCTGAACACCGAACAAGCAACTTAATAACAAATAAAAGAAACAAATGGCCAGTTTGGTCTATAGTGAAAACATAAAAACACACAAAACTTTAGCACTATGCAAATACATAAAAATAAAGAACAATCTGCTACTGCGCTAAAAGAATAAGAAATGTATCCGCTTTGACGTGTCCTTCGCTGCTTTTCGTATATATCGTTTGATATATTTCTGGGATGTTGCATCCAAAGAAATGAAAGAACAAAGTTATCGAACATGACGAGAGTACAAAACACGCACCGCTTCTAGTCCATCAGGCTATGTGACTGGAGCGCCAGTAAAGGATGTTGGCCCCGGCGGACAGGCGCGCAGCTGGTCTCAGAGCTAGTGGAGATGTGAGGTTTGGACCTGGTCCCAGATGAACTGGACTGCCGAACAACTGCATCATGAAGTGGGAAAGCTGGGGCTGGACTGGAATAACAGGTACACCTGGAAAAACTAGGAAACTCATGTCATCAAAGCAATTGTAGATTCGGATTTCATTTGAAGATATTTCATATTGTGGTAGTGTTGATGTGCTGTACCTGGATAGAGGGAGTTGATCCTGATGGGGACAGGAGTAGGTGGGCTGGTGCATGTGGTTGAGACGGGCTTTGGTTCAGTTGGAGACGCACACATCTGCGGTTCACTTACTGCTGCTTGGACAGGTGGAGGAGTAGACACAGTCTCAGGCTATGTGAAAAAACATGAGAAAACGAATGTGGCCATGTACATTTAAATTCCTTTAAAAAATGTTTGAAGTACTGCCTTAATATACAGTGGCATGGGAAAGATTGGGAATGTGAAAAAAAAAAAAAAAAAAAAAAAAAAAAAACAAGGGAGATCATACAAAATGCATTAACTGTATGATTTTGAGATCTATCTTTTTTACCCTGAGGACAGTTAAGGGGCCCAAACACGATAGATTGGACCAAAGAGCTGGAGGGTGAAAACTTTTTGAATTTGAAGATCAAGGTAAATTGTACTTAATTTGTCTCCCGAGAAACATGCAAGTATTTTCTGTTGCTTCTGAAGGGCAGTACTAAATGGAAAAAAAATAAGATATTTCAACAAAATAAGAAAAATTTGGACTTCATCTTGTTCACAAGTTTTCACCCCCCAGCTCTTAATGCATTGGGTTTCCTTCGGGAGCATCAGTGAATGTTTGAACCTTTTTATAATAGTTGTGCTTGAGTCCCTCAATTGTCCTCAGTGTGAAAAGACGGATCTCAAAATCATACAGTCACTGCTGGAAAGGGTTCAAATACACAAAAGATTCTGGAAAACTAAAGAATCTGCAGGACCTGGATGATATTTCTGAAGAACAAGGGACTCATGAACAACCTTTACAAAACAAAACAAAACAAAACAAAAAAAAAAAAAAAACAGTCGTAGATCATCCAAGTATTTTTTTTGTTTTGTGGACTATATGTAAACATCTTTTATGTAAAATATCTTACTCAGGACGGTACTAAATAAAAAACTACATGCATTTTGTATGATCTCTCTTATACTGTTAAAATTATTCACACTTTCACAGATTCTGCAAGGGGATCCCAAACTTTCGCATGCCACTGTAAAGCTGATTTAAGCAAATCTCATTTCTCTAGCATCGCCAAAAGAAACTTTGAAAACACTTGGAATTTGAAAAATATCCAAATCAAACAAGTTTTCATCTGTCATTGGTCAAAGAATCAAACAATCGACTAAAAGTTAGTGAACGAGAAGAGGCTTAGTCGACCAAAAATGTATTAGTCACTTAGTTGCAGAAGAAAAAATCCACATGAAGTGGCAAAGTCACACAATCCGTGACAGACAGATTGGTAACGGCTGGTCTATGCGGTAATATAAAACATCGGGCAGGACATCGACCTTAAATATGGTTTTTCATCTGAAAGATGTAAGTAGTAGCAGTAGTAGCTCAATGTAATGTTAACCTAGAAAAATGTGCACTATTGAAGTGTCTGTGCGGAGTTTACAAACTGAATGTTAGTGCGCTCACTGCGTCACAGATCAAGGTGCCGGTGCGGTCACTTGCTCTTAAAATACTCTGTCAATTTTGGTCATACAGATAAAAATAATACATCTTTCGAATCTGTAAAGACTATGTTAATTTGTGTGTACCCACAATAACAACAAAACATTGCGCTTTTGTAAAATAATGAAAGCAAACAGGTTGTTCTTCCTGAAGTCTCAGTCTCCATGAACTTGAGCATGAAACTTTAAAACTCAGTGCATTCTTGCCTTACACCTTGTCTACACTGGACGTGACAGTCACGCTGCGCCGCGCCACACCGCAACAGCTAAAGTCTGTCTACACTGGACGTGACAAAGCGACCGTTGCAAATCATTTGCACTTTGTGTGAGCGCGTCATAAATAGAATGCGGTAGCAGTTTACTGTTGGGGATTTGACGTGTCGCGGCGCGCCGCATCCAGTGTAGACAGCATCAATGATTATAATAGGTTCTACAGCATTTCATCGCGTTGCACCGCTCCGCTTGCGTCCGGTGTAGACACGGTGTTACAGACATGAAAAATATATCTAGAGTGAAATGTCTTCTTTCAAATGAACCAAATAAAACATGCAGGCGCATCCACTACTGTGGAGATGACTTCATCTCGACTAACAGTCGACTAATGCTTCAAATGAACGACTACTAGTCGACCAGAAAAATCTTTAGTCAAGGGCAGCCCTAGAAATGATACATTTTAGACGCACAAAGTAATACTAGGGCTGCATGATAAATCAAAATTAAATCGCAATCTCAATTATTCAAAAGCTGCGATTGTCATGGGTATCTTTCAGTGAAGCACGGTTCTGTGATCAACAGTAAATCTCCATCCGAAAGCCAGAGGGCGCTCTCGTGTGGAAACTCCAAATACACCCGAAGAAGACAGCCCAGGAAATCACGATCGCTGCAGCTGAATAAACAGACGACGTCACTGCTTTCATTGATTCAATGCGACTAATAAACACACGACTAAGACAATGTATGGTTTATGGATTTATGAAGTGAGTTTGGAGTAAAAACGTTATCAAATGTGGTATTTTCACATGCTTTCAGATGTAGCAGCATTTACTACACAGAGTCATAGTTCACTGAGAAGCTACGCAAACAGCTGTCATTATGGCAAACTTTAATTCATTTCGATTTTATAATCATGCGATAAAATCGTCTGCGATAAAGAACGCAATATAGCATAGCTTTTGGGTAAACTACGGCTCTGTGTACTAAATGCTGCTCCATCTAAAAGCACTTGCTGGAGATGTACTGCTGATTACACAACTGGTTTCACTGAAAAAATGTGCATGACATTGTCCAGCCCTAGTTTTCGTGACCACGTAGCACAGCAACGTCACGTTAGTAAAAAATCTCTATCGGTTGACAAATACAATTTCAAATAGTAATCTCGGAAATCACCATTAGGTATTTCAGAAAGTATTTTTACATCAATAAATGACACACTTCTGCTTTAAAAGAAGCAGCATCTGCTATGCCAGATTCTGTGATTTCATTCTGCAAATAGCTGAAAATGACAATTGCACGTCTCTTGTAGTAACTTGCCTTTTTCGATGAACCGTTCTGTTGAATGATTAAGCAGATGAACCTCTGCGGAGAGGCTAATTAACATTCTCATCTAATCACCACACAATTAAGATCAACTCCCTCCCAAAGGGCTCGGTGGGAGAACGGGAATGTAATGGGGAACAATACGTCAGGAGATTAAATCTCCAGATGCACAGCACCTCGTGTCATTCTGAGCGATGGCTGTGCGCTAAACGCTGTCAGGAATGAAAGTCTAAGTCCTGGAGCTTTATTCATAAGCACTGGGATCAGATTTTTACCTCAGGATTTACGTTTTTTACCTGTCAAATATATTTGACACTCCAAAGCTGTTATGTCATGCCTATTGTGGACGAGATGGTGTCCTTACTTTCAATTCGATTTCCTCAGTCTTGATGTCAGGTCCGAGCTGTGTCTTATCTGTTTTGTCCTCTGCTGTCCATCCCTGATCCCATTCACTGCTGCATAATGGGTCTTCAGCCTGCGGAGCCTCAGACGGATTTACTTCCCCAACCTGAAAGGAAATATGAGGTTTAAAGAAATGAATCCAAAATATTATGGTATATACGTGTAATGCGACTCACTTTAGCTGCAGTGTTGATGTCAGGAACATTTATACACTCGAGGGCAGGAATGTCGAGGACTGAGCCCATGTTTATGGAGGGGAAGTTAGTTTCTCCATTTTCAGAGCTGGAAACCTGGAATAAATGAATCAGAGTGAATGAACACTCTGTTCCAAACTACTTTACTCTTTGGAAAATTACTTTGGTTAGTTGCCCACAAACTATTATAAAGCTACTGCAATATAATACATTGATTCAATAAAATAAAAACATTTCTAATAAAAATTATAGCACAATACAGTTTTAATGCCTAGAAAATTATTATTACTTTTTTATAAATATTACTAAGAATGAACATGACCTTAAATAGGTCATTTTAAACAATCTATATTGTATAAAGAGCTATATAAATAAAGGTGATCTGTAGAAATATGTGCATAAAATACCATCTATGTTTGCTACTGTCCACCATGTGACCTTTACTGGGTAAAACAGTTGACAAGTAACTTAGTTGATTTTTTTCGTGTTTTGGGCCTATACTCAACATTGAAGCGTAAAACTACTGAGCATATGGTATGTTTAGATATATACTTTCATAAACAAAACATAAGTTTTAGTTAAATTGTCTTTTTAAAATTTGCAACAATAATACTTGTGTAACACTGTTGACAGTCAGTTAATTCACTTTTGACACATAGTTTAACCAATATTAGCGGAAAGAGAGAGAACATAACTTTTAGTGTTTCATCCATGTGCTTCTAGAGGAAATATCATTGTATTGTACAAATTATGCGAGAATGGGACAAACCATTACTTTCTGAGGGGGGTTGTAGTGGGTAACTTATTTGACAATGGTTTTTTGGACACAAATAAAACAAGTTATAAATCACAATAAACTTTTTTGAAGCGCACATTAGGTCTTGATAACCTAATCTGAGGGCAAAACTATGAAATTAATTTATATTTGAGGTAATATTCATACTTAAATGCAGAGTAGAATGAGCAACTTTACAAAATCGGACAGCTGAACACCAAAGTTGTATGTGATGACAACATCATTTTCACATCATCAATTTACATTTTGCAGCAATGCATGAACAGGCGTATTAACTACATGGGGTTATACAAGATAATTCCTTTTGTAGGAATTAAAGCCTTAAAGCCTTTTGCTTGCATTGAAAAAATGATGTCGAATAGACAGAATAGATAATTAATTAATTAATTAAATAAATAAATAAATAGATAAACACATAAATACATATTAAATACTGTTTTATTTATTATTAAAGTTATGAACTGGTTCCAGCTGTTTTTTCTTTTTTTCCCCTTAAATCAACTGTTTTTTTTTTTGTTTTTTTTTAGCTTTTTTGCTACATCAGCTGGTTTTACCTGTTTTTGTTTTAAATCAACCAGTTTTAGTTGTTTTTAGCCTTTTTGGTAAATCAGCTAGTTTTAGCTGTTTTTCTAAATCAACTGGTTTTAGCTGTTTTTTTTTTTTTGTTGGTGTTTTTTTTATTTTTTGCTTTTTTCCTAAATCAGCTGGTTTTATCTGTTTTTTCTAAATCAACTGGTTATAGTTGTTTTTAGCTTTTTTTTCTAATTCAGCTGGTTTTAGCCGTCTTTTTTTTTTTTTTAGCTTTTTTCCTAAATCAGCTGGTTTTATCTGTTTTTTCTAAATCAACTGGTTATAGTTGTTTTTAGCTTTTTTTGCTAATTCAGCTGGTTTTAGCCGTCTTTTTTTTTTTTTAGCTTTTTTCCTAAATCAGCTGGTTTTATCTGTTTTTTCTAAATCAACTGGTTATAGTTGTTTTTAGCTTTTTTGCTAATTCAGCTGGCTTTAGCCGTTTTTTTTTCTAAAGCAACTGGTTTTAGCTGTTTTTTAAAGCTTTTTTTTTTGTTAAATCAGCTGGTTTTAGCTGTTATTTTTTAATTTATTAACCCCCCCAAAACCGTGTTGAGTACTTTTTTATGATGTATGGTTGCACTTTACTAAACTTTAAATTCTCAACACCCATTCACTGCCTTCATAATGCTTGAAAGAGCCAGAATATATATATATATATATATATATATATATATATATATTTAACTCTGATAGGATTCATCTGAAAGAAGAAAGTCATATACACCTAGAATGGCTTAAGTGTGAGTAAATCAAGGGGTCAGTCAGTGCTGTATTGTGATGCTGGATTTGTATATTAAAGGTACCGTTTGTGAGGAGTTTAGAGAGCCACTTCCCTGACAGCAGATCTGGGTTTCTGGAAATGATGTGGATGGTGAGACACACTCTTTTACTTCCTCAAGCTGATCATCTCCGAAATAAGACGTCACTGGGTTGAACTGCCCTGACACCTGAAAAGCCAAACGAAAAGAAACCAGCAACTACTGAAGGTCAGATTCTTATGTTTTATACAAGTGGGTCTAAATGAAGCTTTGAACTCAGACCAATCCATAAGCGGTAATTGAGGGAAGGGCGTGGCCTTCTTTCTGTAGGGCGAGGTGAATATAAACATCCTCCTCTGTGTTTGTGTCGCACAGGAAGAGCAGCAGGAAGTCCTCCTGGTAGCTGTGGATGGCGGCCACCAGAGTGCGCTCACAGCACATCCGCTGGAAAGAGTTGATCGCACTCTGAGTCCAATTGCTCTGAGAAAAAACAAATATGACAGAAAATAACTATAGTGTGGCAAAATGAGCAATAAAAAGCCAAAACCGGTTCTTCATCTAATACATGGAAAACAAGCAAACAAAAAAAATGTAGTCAAATTTGTGAATAAATGACTCTTTTGAAGGGGCTCTTTTAATGAATCATTCAAAGAGACTCACAGATTAAAGGATTACTAGTTTGATTAAGCCTAATGAATCACTCACTCAGAATCACTTAATTGAGAGATTACTGAATCAGTATCTGAATGGCAAAACATCACTACTTTCAGTTTTAAGAAGCCTTAAATCCTTAATGCTTGCATTGAAAAAAATATGCAGAATAGATTTGGGGGATAGGGTTTTAGCTGTTTTTTTGTTTAGCCATTTTTAGTTACTTGCTAAATGAACTGGTTTTAACTTTTTTTTTGTGAAATTAGCTGATTCAACAGATTCATCAGATGATTTTAGCTGGTTTTTGGCTGTTTTTTGGTTTGTTTTTGGACGAACCAGCTTGTTTCTGCTGGTTTCTATCTAACTTTTAAAACTTTTATTTTTTTGTTATGTTTTGTTGCAATGAAACAGCTTTTTTTTATCATTTTTGTTAAATCAAAAATGCTGTTTTGTGGCTTTTTTTGATGAACCAGCTTGTTTCTGCTGGTTTCTATCTATCTATCTAATTTGTTTTTTTGGGGATAAATCGGCTGTTTTTTGTTTTATTTTTGTTTTTATCAAATCATCTGGGTTTTTTTTTCCTTTTTTGATGAACTAGCTTGTTTCTGCAGTTTTTTTTAGCTGTTTTTCTGCTAAATCAGCTGGTTTAGTTTTCAGCTGGTAACTATTTTTGGCTAAATAAACTGGTTATATCTGTTTTTGTAGCTGTTATTTTGCCAAGTCAGCGAATTTTAGCTGTTTTTGAGCTGCTTTTTTCTAAATCAACTGCTTGTAATCATTCTAAGGTGTATTTTGCTAAATAAATCAAATGGTTCTATCTATCTATCTATCTATCTATCTATCTATCTATCTTTTTATAACTACTAAATTAAAACTTAACTATTTCAAACTTCAAGCATTTAAAAATACTTCAAAATTTTTTATGCAACTTAAAGTTTGTCTACAAACTTTATCCATTTTATAATTAAAGTTGTGTCATTGCAATCAATTTTGAATGAAAATAAGTATTCAATAAAAAAAAAAAAAAAAAATACAAAAATTACAATTTTTTCATGGAAAAAGTTATATCATTACATAAAAAGTTCACCCAAACTGAAAATATTGTGTCACAATGTACTCATACTGTGTTTTTTCATCTAAATTTTAACCTATCTATCTTTTTTTAGCTTTAGTTTCCAATAACAACACTGCTTACCGTGATGGGCCGAACACCAGCTAACATTGCTGGAACAGCCTGAGCCGGAAGATCAGCGTAACAAGCTCTGGAAAGATTTTGAGAGGATACAAAGCAGCAAAGATACATACATATATGTGCTAAACAAATGCAACATTTTTAATTCACAATGTAATACAAAAAATTTTAAAAGAAAACCAAAACCTCAGGTAATCATTTACATATAATTAAGTTTTAACATCGTATTCATTGTTTAATAACAAATCATGAATTTTACTTGAGAAACCGTAGGCTGTTTCGTTCCACTTTTGTGATGTCTCCGAAGTCAACATAGTACACCTTTACTTCAGTATCACTGAACAGCTCATGGATCACCACCCGGTAAAACCACATGTCTCTGGGGGCCACACAGCACACCTGACCCGGCCGCACATACGCATCAGGCAGCCGGTATCTCTCCGTCACATCTGGATAGGAGTAACAGCTCCTGGAAACAGAAATTAGGCATATTCAGAATGATATATTACTCAATCCCAACCCAAATAATGATAAAAGAGAGATACCTCATTTCAATCATCATGTTCTCCAGGGCTCTGGCCTCTTTGTTTTGGCAGAAGCGGATGTAGAAGTGACTGGGAGACTCCGTCTGCTCCACCAGGACGGGCACCAGCTCTCTCTCCCTCCTGAGGACCGGAGGCTTTAGTTTCTGGCAGCGCACCGCGTCCGGAGGAACCGCTGAGACTCGACTCACCACCAACTCTGGGAAAAGATCCACCATCTACAACAAAAAAAAACAAAAGTTGTGTATAAATGTCACATTATATTCTTAAGGTTACTTTAGATTGATATGGGAGGGAATGATAATGGATTATCAATAATGAATCTTAACCTGATGGATGGTTTTATTGGTGACTCTGAGCTCAGTGTCGGACTCTTGGGAGTATTGCTCCACCTCTTCACGCTCCCATGCAGACTCGGGACAACTGAAGTAATGGGCTTTGCTGGAGAGATTCCGGGGTTCGTTCGGCAGACTGGAAGTGGTGCCGTGACCCGGGGATGATTCTTGCAAAAGGAATACATCACAATCAAAATCTCATTAAAGATGATCAATAAGCTAGGAGCACTCATTTGTCTTTCCAAATCAATATGACATAGAGCTAAGTACCAGATTCAGCAGGCTGTACGTCATTTGGTTTGAACTCCACAACCATCCACTGGTTTTCACTCTCATCAGCTCCTTTTTGGATGGACAACGTGTCACTCAAAGCACCGACCATTTCCGTCACGCTCAGAAAGCCATACTGGCTCACTGGCAACTCTTCACCATACATTCGCTGAAAAAAAAAAAAGAGACCATGAGTTAAAACAGCTCACTGGCGCCATCTAGAAACTCAAAAAATATGGCTGAAGATATGATGTTTTCATTTTTAGAGTGGCACAATATTCTGACTATCAAATTGAGTTTTATTTTGTGCTTCCTCTGGGTGACTACATATTATACGTTATAGCAGGGGTTCTCACCTCTGGCCCGCGAGATCCATTTTCCTGCCGAGTTCAGCCACAACCTTGATCAAACACACCTGCCTATAACACCTTGATAAACTTGTTCAGGTGTGTTTGATTAGGGTTGGAGCTGAACTGTGCAGGAAAATGGATCTTGCGGGCCAGAGGTGAGAACCCCAGCCTTGCAGTATCAACCCAAAATCTATGAAAGCTGGTTTCTGCCACAGGACATAAAAAAAAAAAAAAAAAAAGTAACTCACAATTCAGATATTTTTTCCCCTCTCACAATTCTGACTTTTTTCTCAAAATTTTGAAATTACCTCAGAGTTCTGACCTTTTTTCCCACAATTCTGAGATTATCTCACAATACTGACCTTTTTTGACTTTTCTGACAAAATTAAAACAACCAAATTGCGAGAAAAATGAGAAATATGAGAAATGTCAGATATAAACAAAATTGCAAGATATAATCTCACGATTCTGAAAGAAAAAGTCAGAATGTAAACTCACAATTGCGTAAGAGAAAAAAAAATGGTAAGAAAAGTCGCATTTTATATCTTACAATTCTTAGTTTTCTCACAATTCTGACTTTATATCTCACAATTATAAATTATGTCTGACAATTCTGATCTTTTTCTCCCAATTCTGATATTATATCTCACAATTCTGACCTTTTTTCCCACAATTCTGTTTATATCTTACATTTCTGTCATTTTTTCCACAATTCTGACCTTTCTTCTTACAATTCTGACTTTATATCTCACAATTATAAATTATATCTGACAATTCTGATCTTTTTCTCCCAATTCTGAGTTTATATCTCACAATTCTGACCTTTTTTCCCCTCACAATCCTGAGTCAATGAGTTACAATTTTTTCAATTTCCTACAAGAGTTTCTCTCTCACACTTCTGACTTTATATCTTACAATTATAAATTATATCTGACCATTCTTATCTTTTTCTCCCAATTCTGAACTTATATCTCACAACTCTGACCTTTTCCCCACAATTCTGAGTTTATATCTCACAGTTCTGACTTTTTTTCACAATACTGAGTTAATATCTTACAATTCTGACATTTTTTCTCACAATTATGAGTTAATATCTTACATTTCTGACTTTTTTTTCACAATTCTGACCTTACTTCTTACAATTCTGACTTTATATCTCACAATCATAAATTATATCTAACAATTTTGATCTTTTTCTCCCAATTCTGACCTTTTTGGACTTTTCTGACAGAAACAAAAAAAATTGAATTGTGAGAAAAAAAAGAGAAATATGAGAAGTGTGACATATAAACACAAAACTGCAAGATATAATCTTAAAATTCTGAAAGAATGTAAACTCACAATTGCAAGAAAAAAAAAATGTAAGAAAAGTCAAAGCAGGAAAAAAACTGAATCGTGAGAAGTCAACTCAGAATTCTGAAAAGAAAAAAGTCAGAACTATAAGTTACAGGCTTAGACTGCGATAAAGTCAGAATTTAGAGTTCTAAATAGTGAGAAAAATGTCAGAATTGTGAGATAAAAAGTAACAATTAACTTTTTTATGCCAAGGCAACAACAGGCTTCCATAAAAAGCTGCAAAAACAAGTAAAGTTTTCTGTAGGCAGAATACATTTTCATTTTCTTCTTCAGATATGAACTCAGATATGTTCCTGACAGGCTTTGTGAGAATACCTTGTATTCTGTGGGAAGATTGTGAATGGAGATCCCATTGCCATTTTCAGCTACAACCTGAAAAAAAAAAAGATCCACATCTCAAAAATAAAAAAGATGATGAGGCAAGAAAGGAGTTTTAAAGCTGTTCCGTCTGACCTTCCGTAGCTTATCTTTCAGCTCACGGCTGACGGTGCCAGCGGTGCCCTTCTCGAGGATCTGCTGTCTGAGCTCCTCCTCAAGCTGTAAGAAGATTTATATATAGCATAACACAAAATATTGGCCTAATTTCATACAAATATTCATACCTTAAAAATGGTTTCTTCAAAAGAGGGCTCTGCCTTCACAGGCTCCGGTTTAGGAACAGCAGGAGGGGAAGGCAAATGTTGCTGGCTCTTCTCTGGCAGCGAAGCTGATTTAGGACTGACTGGCTTCTGTTTTGCCGCCAAAGGAGATGCCACTGCATCATGGAAAAGACATCAATAATAGATCTGAACCAAAGAAAGAGCATGGTATCAACCTCTGCATCTTGTGAAATTCTATTATCATATACATACACGGCTTAGAAGAACTCGTCGTCAGATGTCTGATCTGATTTTGTGGCATTACGGCGTTCCTCAGAAGCAGTTGAGACCCTGTGCGACTCTGCTGCATGATTACGAAATCCGCGGCAGCTGCCAGCATCTCGGAAATGGAGTAGAAGCCATATTGCATGATGTTGAGCGGCTTTCCGAATTGCGCCATGTACCTGGACTCCAGCTCTGATAATCTGACCGGCCCATGAGATAGTAATTGTTTAAGCTGGCTCCGCAGTTGAGCGGGCAGGGCGGGTTTTGTTTGGCCACGTCGAGGGAGAATAACAGGCTGGTTCCTTGGGTAAGAAACATGGAAGTTCCCTGGTGCTGCCCTCCGAAGGTTGGGTTTGGTTTTTGGGTCGCGCTGTTTAGACACAAGCTCTTGAATGCCTCTGGTGCTTTCATCTCCAATGGCTGCATATAGAAAAAAACCTTTAATAGTTGTGAAGGCCTTGATATACACTACCAGTCAAAAGTTTTTGAACAGTATGATTTTTAATGTTTTTTAGTCTCTTCTGCTCAGCAAGCCTGCATTTCTTTGATTCAGAGTACAGCAATAAAATTGCGAAATATTTTTACTATTTAAAATAACTGCTGTTTATTTGAATATATTTTAAAATGTAATTTATTCCTGTAATTTCAAAGCAAACTTTTTTTAGCATCGTTACTCGAGTTTTCAGTGTCACATGATCCTTCAGAAATCATTCTAATACACTGATTTGCTGTTCAAGAAACATTATTTATTATTATTACCAATATTTCAAACAGTTGAGTACATTTTTTTTAGGATTCTTTAATTAATAGAAAGATCCAAAAATAAAAAGCTTTTGTAACACTATACCGTATTATATATTATACACTATACCATTCAAAAGCTTGGAGTTAGTATATTTTTTTATTTTTTTATTTATTTTTGGGAAAAGAAATTATAGACATTAATACTTTTATTTAGCAAGGATGCTTTAAATTGATCAAAAGTGATGATAAAGTCATTTATAATGTTACAAATGATTTCTATTTCAGATGCTGTTCTTCTGAATTTTCTTTTCATCAAAGAAACCTGAAAAAATCCTTCTCGGCTGTTTTCAACATAATATTAATGATAATAATAATAATAAATGTTTTTTGAGCCACAAATCAGAATATTAGAATGATTTCTGAAGGATCATGTCACTGGAGTAATGATACAAAAAATTCAGGTTTGAAATTACAGAAATAAATTACATTTCACAATAAAAAAAATAGAAAACAATACATTTAAATAGTAAAAATATTTCAAAATTTTACTGTTTTTGCTGTACTTAAGATTACATAAACGCAAGCTTGGTGAGCAGAAGAAACTTCTTTAAAAAACATTAAAAATCTTACTGTTCAAAAACTTTTGACTGGCAGTGTATTCAAGCGAAATCATCTTTTTGAACAACATCAGGCCAAAACACAGTTTGTTTAGAGAGTTCAAAACAGGTCGCCAAAGCAAAATTTCCAGAAAAGTTTACTCAGGCTGTTAAAAATGTACCACAAGATGTCAGTTATGCTCTGAGAAAAACAAACGCATTAAACCACACATGTATCTGAAAGTCACTTTAAACAGCATGATTTTGAGTTTGAAGCAATTAAAGGGATAGTTCACCCAAAAATTTAATTCTGTCATTAATTACTCACCCTCATGTTGCTCCAAACCCATAAGACCATTGTTCATCTTCGGAACACAAATTAAGATATTTTTTATAAAATCCGAGAGCTTTCTGACTCTTCTGTGTGCACAAAAAGTATTGCTGTTGTAATTTCATAAAATTACAGTTAAACCACTGATGTCACATGGACGTTTTTAACGTTGTCCTTACTAACTTTCTGGACCTTGAACGTGTCAGTTGCATTGCTGTCTATGCAGGGTCAGAAAGCTGTCGGATTTCATCAAAAATATCTTCATTTGTGTTCTGAAGATGAACGAAGGTCTAACAGATTTGGAATGACATGAGGGTGAGTAATTAATGACAAAATTTTCATTTTTGGGCGAATTATCTCTTTAAAATATTAATGACTCATCTTGCACTTGTGGGCGTGTCCAAATGTTTGTCCAATTAAATGCCCACTAGACTGAAAAAAAAAAAAAAGCCTCCCACTACAACCAACAACCTATGCAATAGAATGTAGCAATTTCATGGTGTATTCAAGAAGTTTTAGCATAATTCTGCACAACAGGCCATAAATATTGATTTACCAGTAAACAAACGGGAAAAAAAAGACTAATATCACCTTTCAAAATGATGCTGCCATCGAAGTGGTAATCCAAGTGCACAACATCCGGCATTTCCTTCACCATATCCAAAACATTTCTGAACCCCAGTAACCTGAGGGGCATGGGGAAGCCCAGCATGGTCTGGTAGTCCTTCTTGAGCTGCTCAGGGGTCAAACCATGCTTAGCAGAGACCAAAAGAGACCGGACGTCCTTCTTCAAACCCGTGAGGAGCTGGTCTTGAGTCATCCTGACAGCTACAAACACAAGCGGGACACAGTTGACTTGAACGCTGACCGAAACATGACAGTTTAAACGTAAATGTTTTTCCATCGTGTTGTCAACACCGTAAACATAAACCCTTAGACAACAATGTCACTGTTTTATTGACAACACAAAGTTTAACACAAAGTGCGCGTCCCTACACAAGATAACTGGCTTTAAATGTAAATATATATGTGTGTGGTTATATTATGAGTGTGGTTTATGGGCGACTTTTACCTTTTGTACAAGATAAACGCGTTATGTCGTTCCGTACAGATCACGCGACAGGCCACGTTTTTAAAAAATGAGAATTTTGCATCACAGGTGCGCGACCGCGATGACGTCAATGGAGCGGACGTCAAAAATATTCTCCGAAATTGACTTTTCTAATAAACAGGAGTAGATGCGTCTGTGTGGGCAGAAGCACCAGACTTCCTGAGACACGTGCTTCATCAGCATTCAATCAAGCTGCTCGTGCTGACACTGCACACATAGCTTCACAGTGTTTTCTGATGTATGCTTTTGCTTTTTCACATGCTTTTATTTTTGACAAATAGTATAATTTTCCATTTTTCTTAAATAAATTAAATAAAACGAATACAAAGATATGCTACAAAACTACAAAGCCTAACTGTGTAAATAAGTGTTAAAAATTAACATTATGTAGAAAACAAAAATGTTTGCATTATATATCTAAACAAATGATTGACGATTTAATAATTTCCAATTTATGAAGTGTTCTACAAAAATAGATATATCAAAAACGGATACATTTTGTCAGATTTATAACCGTTTGTTTTGTATACATTTATAGTTTTTTATTATTATTATTATTATTTATTGTTTCATTTATTTTATGGTTTCATATTTCTAATCCAAATTTTGATTCTAAACCACAAACATGACCTTGGTATTAAACAAATGTCTTAAAAAGAGAACATGGAGTAATAATACTTATGTCTTTCCCTGTTGGTAATTTTGTATTGCCTTTTTTATTAAATGGTATAATTTGCGATTTACAACACAATAAGGTGAATGTGAGTGGAAAATAATGTAATGCAAAACAACAACAACAACAACAAAAAACTGTTTTGTTACAAACATGATATTTTTTCCCCAGATGTACTATCCATCTTTTTAAATCTTGTCTTATTTAATTATATTTATTATATATTTACTAAAAAATAAATAAATACAAAATATTAGATAGAAGGAGCAAACAGATAGATAGATAGATAGATAGATAGATAGATAGATAGATAGATTGATAGATAGAAAGATAGAACGATGATAGATAGATAGACAGATAGATAGATTGATTGATAGATACATAGATAGATAGAAGGATAGATAGAAGGATAGACAGATAGACTGATAGATAGATATATAGATACATAGATAGATAGATAGATAGATAGGTAGATTGATAGACAGAATGATAGATAGAAGGATAGACAGACAGACTGATAGATAGATATATAGATACATAGATAGATAGATAGATAGATAGATAGATAGGTAGATTGATAGACAGAATGATAGATAGAAGGATAGACAGATAGATAGATAGATAGATAGATATATAGATACATAGATAGATAGATAGGTAGATTGATAGAATGGTAGATATTGATTGATTGATAGAACGATAGAACGATAGAACGATAGATAGATAGATAGATAGATAGATAGATAGATAGATAGAATGATAGATAGATAGATAGATAGATAGATAGATAGATAGATACATAGATAGATAGATAGATAGAATGATAGAAGATAGATAGAATGATAGAACGATAGATAGATAGATAGATAGATAGATAGATAGACAGATACATAGATAGATAGATAGATTGATAGACAGAATGATAGATAGAAGGATAGACAGACAGATAGATAGATAGATACATAGATAGATAGATAGATAGATAGATATGATAGATAGATAGATTGATAGAACGATAGATAGATAGATAGATAGAATGATAGAACGATAGATAGATAGATAGATACATAGATAGATAGAACAATAGATAGAAAGAACGATAGAAGGATAGACAGACAGACAGACAGACAGACAGATAGATAGATAGATAGATAGATAGAACAATAGAACGATAGATAGACAGACAGACAGAATGATAGACATATGATAGATAGAAAGAACGATAGATACATAGACAGATAGACAGAACGATAGATAAAATGATAGAACGACAGATAGATAGATAGATAGACTGCTAGATAGAATGATAGAGCAATAGATAGATAGATAGATAGATACATAGATAGACTGATAGATTGATAGATAGAACAATAGATAGAAAGAACGATAGATAGAAGGACAGACAGACAGATAGATAGAATGATAGAACAATAGAACGATAGATAGATAGATAGAACGATAGATAGACAGACAGAATGCTAGACATATGATAGATAGAAAGAACGATAGATACATAGACAGATAGATAGAACGATAGATAAAATGATAGAACGACAGATAGATAGACTGCTAGATAGATAGATAGAACGATAGATAGATAGATAGATAGATAGATAGATAGATAGATAGATAGATAGATAGATAGATAGATAGATAGACTGCTAGATAAAATGATAGAACGACAGATAGATAGATAGACTGCTAGATAGAATGATAGAGCGATAGATAGATAGATAGATGATAGATAGATAGATAGAAAGAACGATACATAGACAGATAGAAGGATAGACAGACAGACAAATAGATAGATAGATAGATATAACTAAATTCAAATTATTACAAATGAACATATAAAGGACATTCAGAGAACATGCAAATTACTTTTTTTTTGTAACACATTATTTTCCGTTCAGCGCCTCTGTGTAGGACATTACCACTGTGAGAAATTCATTAGAAGAGCACAAACACTCCCCTCTCATCATATGAACCTACACAGGCCTACAGAGATACTCCCTTTTCAGAGTATTTGACAGAAATCCACAGGAGCAGACCAGACGCTTACGACATATGCTCCTCTCACTGATCACTGGATGCTTCTCGTGAGGGATGCCATGATGGAGAAAAGAGCAGAAACATCTCAGCATTCTTCAAGATCTGGACGGGTTAAGCGAGAGCCATCGCCTTCCGCTAAAGAGAGGAAAACCAAATCACCCAAATCAGTGAAGCTCCAAGAGCCCCACAAAAGAAAAGAAAAACCAGAAGTGACAGAAGAAGAAGAAGAAAAAAGAGGTGAAGCCAAAGAGCCTCAAATCATCTCCAGCAGCACTGTTGTAAACGTAGACAGCGTGAGGGAACGAATAAAAGTAGATCGAGAGGAGTTATTAGGATTACTAGAGACTGAAGGACCTGAAGAAGGTAAGTGTGGACAAGAAAACATCTCAGAAAAGATGGAAATCTATGTTCTTTTCTCACTTATCATTGTCCTCAAAAGGCTTGAAAAAGAGATACCTTGGAGTTTGTGAGCTGCTTCTCATCGTCTTGGTCCTGTCTGTGGTGATCTTCTTCTTTCCTATTTCAATATGGTTCTGTGTAAAGGTATGCTTTTAATTTATGGGATTAAATATTAAAAAGTAGTATTTGGTAACTGTGTTCAGGTCCTGTAACTTTCATTTCTAAGTGTTATGTATGACATTGTTTATTTGTAGATTGTAAGAGAACATGAGAGAGCTGTGAAATTTCGACTGGGGCATTTATTGCAGAAGAGACCAAGGGGCCCTGGTACATTTTAATTTACATATAAACACTTTTACAGTTCGCCATAGTGACTATGTGAAGAATATACCATTTTTGATAATTGATTATTAAATACATTTAATGTTAAATATATTATTATCAATTAATTGATTATTTGATTATTTTATATTTTAATATTAATGTACTTTTAATGAATATATTAACGATTTTATTGTTATTTCATTAAGACGAAATCATTTTAACAATTTTGTAATTTATGTTTGTAGACTTTAATACATATATGTTTAATTTTGCTGCAGGGCTGATGTTTTATCTCCCATTTTTGGATGTGTGCCATATAGTCGACATTCGGATGAAAACACTGAAGATCCCTCCTCACGCGGTAATTTCTTTAAATGCCTTCAAAGTAACAAAAAAGTCTCCATATGTTCTGCACTTAGACCTTACGCAGATTAGACGCCATATTAATTTTATTTTTGGCATTTTTGCCTTTTTTGAGAAGTGGGAGAGAGAGGAGGACGGGGGTCGATTGAAAGTCTTTATAATAGAACGCACTGTATAAAGGTCCAACATCATGTATATTTTGTTTTACAGAGTTTTTGTCTACTTAAAGTTTTTTCAGAAAGACGTTTTGTCTGCCGAAATCCAGACGCACTGCACTTCTGTTCCTCACAGCCTCGCTTTCATTCCTGTCAAAAACTAAATATAGTACTACCCTGACTGATGTCTATGTAAGCAGTATTGTATTTTCTGAGATAACCTTTGAATCATTTAATGAAGAGCACTCTAAAAAGCTGACTGTGTCAAATAACATCCCACTTACACACGTATGTAAACATGTGGGAGGCAACTTTTTAAAGACTAACTTGCGCAATCAAAAAACCCACCCTTACGTCTCTAGATATAGATAAACCTGAAAAATGACAGAACACCTCTCCAACAAGACATAATTTAAGGCAATTTCATTGTAACCTCAGGTGGTGACCAAAGATCTGGTGTGTACTGAAGTAAGTGCGGTGTGTTACTATCGTATCGAGAATGTGTCTGTGTGCTATTCCTCCCTCGCTGGCATCCCAGATGTGCTGCAGGCTCTGACCCAGGTCTCCGTTAGAGAGATACTGGCCCATCATGCCTTCACTGACATTTTGATGGACCGGAAACGGATGGCCAGGGAGATTCAGGTAGACGTCAACAGATATGACACCTCTTGAGGGCTTGAAACAAGAATTTTTACGAAGTTCTCATTTCAGGTCAACTTAGATTCGGTAACCTGCAGGTGGGGTATCAAAGTGGAAAGAGCAGAAATGTAAGTACCTAGAACACATTGGCTCTTCAAAAGTTGTCCCACTACGGGACTCATAACATATGTTCACTGTTGCAGAGAAGAAATTAATCTTCCACCTGAGCTGCAACGCAACTTCGCAGTGGAGGCCGAAGCGAGACGTCAGGCACAAGTCAAAGTAAGGCCACCTGTACAAAATGGGATTTGAACCCACAACCTTTCAGCTTTTTAACCACTATGCTTCATACAGGTGATCGCTGCAGAAGGAGAAAAGGCGGCTTGTGAAGCTTTGAAGGCCTCCATAGAGTCTCTCTCTGGTTCTCCAGTGGTCGTGCACCTTCGACTCCTGCAGCTCCTCAACAATCTGCGCTCAGAGCAGCCGGCTGTTGTCCTTAACATACCTCCTGATGTCCTAACTCAATCCATTGACCTCACCAGCTTGACCAGACCTGCCAATCAAAGCCTGACCGCAGGTGACGGCTCAGATGAGGCTAAAAAAGACTCGCCCATGATGTAAAGACAACATGAATTCAATGTTTACTTAGGAAGAACAGTTTCATATATAGACATGCACAATATATCGGTATGTTGCAGTATATTGGTTTGTGCCATCTAACTTTCATTTTAATTTAGTCTTTAAAAACACTAATAATTTACTCTGTTAAATGTAATCTTTAGCAAGTCTCAAACTGATTAATCATTTTATGATACGTGCAATACAAGTACACTTCAAATATAGATGTGTCTATTAAATACTTTAGTATGTTGCCCTACATGAGCTCCAGTATGGTGTATATTTCCATTTAGCGTTTCTTGGTGCCTCTCGACAGTTTTGGGCTGGCTTCAGGTTTCTGACTTTTCGTTTTAGAATCAGAAGGGGTGCTGGGGGCCTTGGATGTGGGTGCAACATTCTTCTTGCTTGCTGTAAGGGTAATAGTCAGAGATTAGAAACAGGTCAGTTCCAAACCCCAAACCCGTAAAACCTTCATTCATCTTCGGAACACAAATTAAGATAGCTTTGGTGAAATCGGAGGCCTTTCTGATCCTGCATAAACAGCAACGTGACTGACACGTTCAAGACCCAGAAAGAGAGTAAGGACATCGATAAAATAGTCTATGTGACATCAATGCTTCAGCCTTAACTTTATGAAGCTACGACAATACTTTTTGTGTGCAAAAAAAACAAAAATTACGACTTCGACAATTTCTTTGCTTTTATCAATGTCCTTACTACCTTTCTGGGCCTTGAACTTGTCAGTTGCATTGCTGTCTATGCAGCGTCAGAAAGCTCTCGGATTTCATCAAAAATATCTTAATTTGTGTTCTGAAGATGAACGACGGTATTACGGGTTTGGAACGACATGAGGGTGAGTAGTTAACAACATCATTTTCATTTTTTGGGTGAACTATCCCTTTCTTGTTCTGTATCTAAAGTGTAATGTTAGCCTCTGCCACACTTACACTTGGTCTCCACACTTGGCCGAGCCTGTAGCTGCCTCTCTAGATCTTGTATCTTGTCCAGAGCTGCCTGCAGGTCTTCCTCTGCCTTTAGCGCTCGTACCTCCGCACTGATAGCTCGTGTCTCTACATCTCTGGACAATACAGCTTATGTAGGGACCACTATAGATCTGATTAAGGAGAAGTGTCTCTTTTAATACTTACAGAAGCTCTTGCTGAAGAGATCTCACTGTTTCTAATTCACTGAAGGCTTCCTTGGCATTTTCAGTGTGAGGAGACACCACAAGTTCTTCAGTCTAGAAAAAAATAAGAAAAGATTATTTCAGGGGTGGCCACTCGGTCCTGGAGGGCCGGTGTCCTGCAGAGTTTATCTCCAACTTGCCTCAACACACCTGGCTCAGGTGTGTTTTATTGAGGTTGAAGCTAAACTCTGCAGGACACCAGCCCTCCAGGGGTTTGGGCACCCCTGGATTAATTCTTTACACCAGAGATCCTCAAATCTGGCCCACAAGATACACTTTCCTGGATAGTTTAGCTCTAACCCTAATCAAACACACACCTGAGCAGTAAGCCTGCTAATCAATGTCTTCAGGATCATTAGAAAATCACAGGTAGGTGAGTTTGATCAAGGTTGAAGGTAAACTCTGCAGTGCTTTGGCCCTCCAGGGCAAGACTTGAGGAACCCTGCTTTACAGGTGGGAAGCTGATGGAGATGGATACAGTATGCTCACCCCTGTAAGTTGGACGGTGTCCTCTCCTAAGTTCTTCTCAGTGATATTGCCATCATGACCAACTAACTTCATGACTGAGCCATTTTTGTCATCTCTGCTGGCCTTTGCTTCCCCCTGTGCAGAATTTAGTGCATTTATTTTATTTAATGCTAATCCATGTAACCAAACTAGGTATATGGCTAGCAAGCTAACAGCTTATATGGAATAAAGTGTTAGTTACATATTCATCAGCACTTTGGAAAGAATAAGGCCCAGTGGTATTTTTCAAAGGTTCCTTGTCATCTTCTCTGGTAGGTTCCTCTGGTTGTCGCTCGAGCTAAAAAGATATACAAGAAAGTTACTCACATAGCTGTGTTCTACCAGAAAGTCAATACTCATGTCACTCACAGACTGTGGCACAGTTTTTCCAGACAGCTGCATCTCCATAGGGCTTCCCTTCACATCTGACAGTAGTATTCGACATGCCTCCACCCACTCGCCACCTTCTTTCTGAACAAATACAACGCAGAAGAATCCACGGTATTCAGGCAAGATTTCAAACTGTATCATTACCCAAGAAAGAGTACTTGGTTGAAAAGATCAGAGGGATTGTTAAGCACCTGAAGCTTAGCAAGATGGTAGAGCTCATTCTCTGTGTCATCCTGAGATGAGCTCTTCCGGACCGCCTCCTCCACAATAGCCTGACAAGAGCTGCAAGACAATTTGTGTAATGAATTTATGCTTAACTATAAGCAGCTAAGGTATATCCTCTAGATCAGGGGTGCCCGAACTCGGTCCTGGAGGGCGAGTGTCCTGCAGAGTTTAGCTCCAACCCCAATCAGACACACCTGAACCAGCTAATCAAGCTCTTACTAGGCATGCTAGAAACTTCTAGGCAGGTGTGTTGAAGCAATTTGGAGCAAACTCTGCAGGACATCAGCCCCTCTAGGACTGAGATTGAGCACTCCTACTCTAGATCATAGAGATTACCTTGTGATGTACTTGGAGAAGTAGTCGAGTTTCCCAGAGAGGTTCTTGGCATCCTCCTCCAGCTTCTCAACAGACACGTCCACTGTGGCATCGAATTCAGGCATTGGAATATTCGGTTCCTGGACCGGCACCATCAGTAGAAGAAGGTCCACCATCCACCGAATCAACTTGGTGTGAACAGAAGTTACCTGATAACACATGATGAGATCATCATTCATGGCTTGGGGAATAGGCATTCAAGTCCATCTTCCTGCAAAGTTTAAGCTGAATCTAGGTTAAACACCCTGTATCAGGTAATCAAGGTCTTCGGGATTACTCAAAATGTTCTGTGCTGCATTTCGCAAAAGAATCATATGCATAAGTAGATCATAGGCCAGGGGTATCCAAACTCAGTTCTGGAGGGCTGGTGTCCTGCAGAGTTTAGCTCCAACCCCAATTAAACTCTAATCTAAGCTAATCAAGCTTTTACTAGGCATACTAGACACTTCCAGGCAGGTGTGTTGAGGGAAATTGGAGCTAAACTCTGCAGGGCACCAGCCCTCCAGGACCAAGTTTGGACACCCCTGTCATAGAGACTCTTGGTACTAATGGTATCTGCTTAGGCTTACAATGCATTTGGGAAATGCAGCTGTCCTGGCCTAAGCCATGAAAGACGACAATCTTGTTTTGTCTAGCTCAGGTCTAAGGATCTAAATTCTGCAGGGAAGGTGGACATCCCTGACTTAGGGCATGCAAGAAACGTTACGCAGTCCCTGGGTGTACCTCCTCATGAAGCCTCATATTTTCACAGTTGAAAAAGTTTTCTTGAGAGAACCGGAATTCCTTCATTGCCTTTAGGACATCCTCCATTTCAATCCTGTCACAGATACAAACAGGGAAATTGGACATGTTTCAACTAGAAACATGAATTGAGTGTTTTGTCGCAAATATCTGCCCATGAGGGTCTGAGAGTCTATTTTGTTTAGGATAGCTACCTTCAAAGTTAGCCACAAGTGTTGGCAGTAGACAAGGTATCTCACTAGGTTTTGCAAGATAGCTATAATGCTTGATCCATGCATCTTTCTTACTTGGTGTGGGGTTTCTTTTTAGCCCTGTCCCGTTCTGACTGAGTGCTGTCCACTAGTCGGAAAGCCTCCTTAGACAGATTCATCAAGTTGCCAAGAGCTTCCTCCAACTTGAGCCAGTCACCCAAAGACTGCTCCTCCGAAAGTCCATTCAAGGACATCAATCTTCTTGACCAGAACTCCATATTTTCAATAAGCAACATTAGCGTTGCATGGATCCCTGCATGAATAACCAAGAGCAGGCATCAATATCTATTGGAGAAACCAAACAAGTCTATTTGAGGAGCTTGGTTCTCACCACTTTCTCCACTAATACGGATTCCCAGTTCGTTCTGGAGCTCAGTAATAGTCTTTGCTAGCTCCCTCATGGCCACCTGACCTTTAGGTGGCCCTCCATCTGGACCAGGGTGTCTCCTAAAGAGCTGGAGGCAAACCTCAATCCAGGACTCTTGTAGGTTTGTTAGCATTTCAAGTGTTTCTTGACCAGACACTAGGTCCTCTCCTCCATAACGCTCACACTGCTGTGTCAACATCTATAGGTGGTATAGATGAGAGATAGCTATTAATTTTAACATTTAAAGTGGAAAGTAGACAGATAATTGAGTAAGAAATAATAAAAACAATTGCTTACCTTTGACCATTGCTTCAGGTCTTGAGACAGCTCCTCTTCTGAAGACTTGTCAAGGTTCTTATTAGGGTTCCTTATGGACCACAAGACGCAAAGTCAATAAAAAATAATATAAATACAAAGAAAGAAGTATTTCCTTCACTGACCTTGATTTGTCTGAATAAAACTTGTGCCACTTGACAACATCAGCACGGACAGATTCAATGGTCTTGCGTTGTTTGCTTTCGGCCTCTCTGAGGTTCTCCATGAAGATGGTCAGTTTGTCTTTCCACTGGTCAGTCAACTCCATGATGTGAGAAACATCCTCAGAGTCCTGTGGATAAAAAAAAACATTGATACAATATTACTCTACATGTTAAAGTCTCAACAGAATAAAATATTAGGTACTTTAAGTACCTTTGCTGTTAGGAAAACTGTGAAATGATCTGCAGTCTTGGCCCAGGTCTGCTCACTAATATTTAGCCGTCTGACCAGATGAAGTTTATTTATCTTTATTATCTGAGAGAAATATTTGAAATATTTAGACTCAAACATTATGAATTCTTGTAAAATAAAAGTCAAAAGTGAATTGTGCTCATCTAACATGTCAGAAGTCACCTTGACCGCAAGACTGTAGGTGGCTTTTCTCCAGAGGTCCTTTTCATCATATAGCTGAGACATCTGTCCTTCAAGTCTCCTTCGCTGCAGCTCATAAAGCTCATGGTACTCTGCTACAATACTGCAGAAAAATCACTTTATTTTAACCAGACAGATATTAAGTTACAATCAATCAGTTTGATTCATTGTCATGACAACCTTTAAATATTATTTCACGCACTTTGCATTGCGTTGTGACTCCTCCAGGGCTTTAGCGAGCTCCTCTTTGGCTTCCCCTGCCTCTTTGGACACATTCTCATCATGTTCTTTCATTGCACTCAGTTCCCTTTTACAAGTTAAATATACACAAGGTTAAAACGAACAGAAGTCACAATCAGTTCACTATTTATGAGTTGTATCCAGCTTACATATTAAGCTTTGCAATAGAGCTTTTGAAGTGAATGATCTCTTCAGTGAGCCGGCGGTCTAGAGCCTTCTGCGCTAAGGTTTCTGTGTGCAGACCTTTCACCTGCCTTGGGATTCGGTCAAGTAGAGCCACGTACCTCTCCCTGGACAAGTGGAAGAGGAAGTGAGGTCACTTTCTAATGAAAACCCAGAGAAAAAAAAAAACAGAGGTAGAACTGTGATGTAGACCTGATCTTGGCAAGGAGCTGTCCCCTCTCGGCACATTCGACGCTGACTTGGCGGATTAGCTCGTGGAATACAATGTTGTAGATGTTCTGCTCGATTCGAACCAGCTCCAGTAAATTTTCAATCTGAAACATGATAATTATTCTATAAAGAATGTATTCATTATATTATCGTAGTTGAGCCATAATTGTGTAGACCATTAATGTTAATATAAAAAACCTACATAAATTTGACTGAGACCTGATTGTAATTTATGGTGTTTATTTATTTGTTTGTGTAATCTATTACATTTTTAAAACTTAAAAACTGCAAGAGTTTGATAGTGGTATTTTGGTATATCTTCATTTTAAAGCATTCTATTTAGTTATAATTTTGGGGAAAGTTATTTTTAAAAGTAATGCATTACAATATTGAGTTACTCCCTAAAAAGTAACTAATTGTGCAAGTTACATTTTTTATAGAAAGTAATGTTACGTTACTTTTGTGTTACTTTTTGTCAGGGCTTTTTAACATCACAAAAGTAACTATAAAAGTAATGCCTTACAATATTGAGTTACTCCTTTAAAAGTAAGTAATTGTGTTGATTAGTTTTTTATGGAAAGTTATGCATTACGTTACTTCAGTGTTACTTTTTGTCGTCAGGGCTTTTTGTCATCACGAAAGTTGCTTTTATGAATAATGCCTTACAATATTGAGTTACTCCCTAAAAAAGTTAATTGTGTTAGTTACTTTTTATGGAATGTAATGTGTTACATTACTTCTGAGTTATTTTTTGTCATCAGGGCTTTTTCCCAACACTAAAGTTACTTTTAAAAGTAAAGCATTACAATATTAAGTTACTCCCTAAAAAAGCACCTAACTGAATTACTTACTGAGTTACTTTTTATGAAAGTAATGTGTTACATTACTGATGTGTTACTTTTTGTTATCAGGAATAGTACTTTTAAAAGTAATGTATTACAATATTGAGTTACTCCCTAAAAAAGTAACTAATTTGCATTACTTAGTTACTTTTTTTATGAAAGTAATTAGTTACGTTACTTTTGCATTATTTTTTTCATCACGAAAGTCATGTTTAAAAGTAATGCCTTACAATATTGAGTTACTCCCTAAAAAAGTAATTGTTTTAGTTACTTTTCATGGAAAGTAATGCGTTACTTTTGCTTTACTTTTTGTCATTACTAACTACTATAAATTACTATTATTAATTCATTACTTGTTACTTGAACAAAGTAATCTGATTACATAACTCAAGTTACAAGTAATGCGTTACCCCAACACTGAATATACCAACCTACAATGACACTTTTATATATTTCAAGTATTTTTCTTAACTAACCTGTGAGAGTTCGGATAGCTCTTGAAACTCTTGGTTGACACCTGCTTTTTCCAACATTTTGTCCATCACCTTCATTAACTGTATCACCTCAAGACGACCACTTGGTTTCCTAGTGGTTGTTCAGAAATTATAATAAATATTTACATCAATAACAATCATTTTAAAGAAATAAGAACAGAAAATATAGAAAGAAAAAAAATAAAAAAGTTTAGAAATGATGACAAATATTTACCTAAAATAATGAAAAATAATTGTAATATTAATATTACTAATAATAAATAAAGTAAATAAAGTAGAACTACATATGACTTTCTAGTGGTTGTTCAGAAAATAAATAAATAAATAAATAGGCTTCTCAGTGGTTGTTTGAAAATATTATAAATGTTTATATTATAATAGCAATATTATTATTAATAAAATAAATAACAAATGATAGATAGATAGATAGATAGATAGATAGATAGATAGATAGATTTATATATTGCAGCAACTCACATTGATGGAAAGACTCTTAGCTTCTGTTTGTCATCTTCTAGGAGAACCGTGAATTTGCTAGAAAAGACATGAAAACAAATAAAGCAAATTACTTGTTAGCTGTAGAACAACACGACAGATGTTCTTACTGACCAAAGCAGACTCGCTTACTCATCATAGCACTGCAGTCCCTTAAGACCTTTGTTTTTTATGATGTGATATTCTTCTGGGATTAATGTTTCCAGTGAATTCACATCCTTCAACCCAAAAAACAACACCACAATGTTTCAACATACAAAAATACATGAAGATCTTAGCACTAAATTCAGGTTATTCTCCTGTCACTTGCATTTTGATCTCCCTGAGAGGAGCTTCGTTCAGCCGTTGATGGGAGAGGCAATCGAGCATCACAGAGGAAGGATACGTCTCTGTTCAGATTCAAACAAACACAGTGAGCTATAAAATGTGTCAGTGTGTTCAGTATAAATATACGTTATTCATGTTTCATTCCAACCTTCCAGCTCCAGTCAGAGAGGTTGGCTGGTTGAGAAAGTATTGGTATTTCTTGCGTCTAACCGGATGGTGCCACACTGCATCAGGGCGGTGTATTAAACAAACCTGGGAAAAGAGGTATAAAGAGCTAAATTAAGTTACTATAAATAGTTTGAAAAAGAGGAAGGTGGTGAAGTGGCACAAACCTTAAAGTCCTTAGGAGTTTTGGTTAATCTGAGGGGTCCGAGTCTGTTTTGAGGACATGCGGTGGATGTTAAAGTCGCAAGGAGCTCGTCTGGAATTAAATCATCTTGCACTTGCGGGCTGCCTCTGTCTTTTACAGGTGTCCTCTCGTTCACCTCAGGAAGCTCTGCCACCACTAGACAGATGAATCACATACATATAGGCTGGATAAGACAAATACATCAAATACACAACAACCTAAAAAAAGATATGTATTTAAAATATAATATAAACACACACACACACACAGAATATTAATAAATATTATAAAAAACAGAAATGTTTGTGAAGTGACAAATAAATATTTAATAAATATTAAATATAAATAAAGATTTTAAAAGAAGGAAGGAAAGAAAAAAAAGAAAGAAAGAAAGAAAGAAAATAAATATTAGGGATAATAGAAAAAGTTTGTAATGCATTTAATATGTGATATAAATGTTACTACATTAACGTTAAATAGACACAAAAACAAAGTATATTTTATATAATTAAAATAATATTATATTAAAAAATATATTTAATAATGTAATAAAATCAAAATATAAACAAAATTAGGTGGTAAAATATAAATGAATATAAAGAAAACAGAAAAGTTTGTGATATGGAATAAATAAATATTTATACAAATAAACAATAATAATTAGGGATGCTCCGATCGATCGGCCGAAGATCGGTATCGGCCGATAATCACATTTTATGACTCAATCGGTACTCGTTAAACTTGGCCGATCTTAGGAACCGATCACAATTGATGACGTCAATGCGTGAGGACGTACACGATGAGTGGGGACGTAAATGTTTTGGCGCGGCAGTCATCGCTGGTGTGGAATTACTGTGACGTTTGGAGAAACAATGAAAAATTCGCTATTTGCCGTTTATGTTCCAAAGAAATCTTACGTGGAGGCGCACAGTCCAAAACATTTAATACAACGAACCTCATTTAGGAAAGAGCCACCGCGAGTCGTATGGCGAATACGAAAAACTGGCAACTACAAAAAAAGGCAACGGTAACTAATAATGCGACTGTCACTCAGCCATCCATTACAGACATTCTGAAAAAACACGAACTGTACACACCAGACAGCAAGAAAGCTAAGGATATAACCGCGAAGATAATGGAATTTATATGCATTTACCACCAGTCTCTGTCAGTCACAGAAGACATTGGATTTAAACACCCAATTGCACATCTTGAACCACGATATAAACTGCCGCGGCGCAAATATTTTACTGATGTTGCTCTCCCAGAGTTATATCAAATCGTCTACAGCCACATAAACAGTCTACTTCACGAAAATTTGACCGCGGTGAGTTTAACTACGGACATTTGGAGCTCTAGCATATCCCCTATGTCCACGCAGGGCTCGAAATCAGCTTTTTTTTATTTGGTAGCACTGGTGCTCCCAACTTCAAAAAGTTAGGAGCACCAAAAAAAATTTAGGAGCACCAAGTGAATATTAAGGATGCATTAAATACAACTACACAAACTATTATTAGCCTACAGCCTATATATGTTAGCCTAATTTGCGCACTTTGGGGAGTCGCTCTCTAAACGTGGGGTATTAAATTTGCGTTGAATGCGCGCGCGCGTCTTACTTTCGGTTTCGTTTTAACGATGGCGCTAAACTCTCGGCGGTGCTGAGCGTTTATACATTAATTTAACAAAACAATTTCAAAGTGGGGGGGATTTTGAAAATTGTGTCCCCGGTGGAAATTACGCCCTTGCCTGAGTGAAACTCTGAAGCTGAGTTATCATTTGATGTGAACGTATGCCGCGTTGTACAGTCTGACAGAATGTGCGCTGTAGCACGAAATATAGTATATTTCTTCAAAAGCAGGTTGTAGAGACATTTTATTTGTCCACAATCAAAAATCGTCATATCACACACCCTAATAGCAATGTAATTTGTACAAATCCGGAACAGAGGTTGGTTGAGAGAGAAAAAAAAACATCCGGTTTCAGCGGAGCGCAGTGTCAGTGACAGGGAGTGATTGACAGCTAATAACAAGCTTACATATCAGTTATATATACTTGAAGCATCAGAATCGGCATTGGTATCGGCCGATCACCATGACAAAAAATTGGTACTTGGTATCGGTGGCAAAAATCCTGATCGGAGCATCCCTAATAATAATAATTGACTGTGATGTGGCATATATAAATAAATATTAAGAATAACAAAAAACAAACTTGGTGAAAATAAATAAATGTTTTTTTTTAAGAATAACAAATAAAGATGTGTTTGAAAAAGAAAGAAAGAAAGAAAGAAAGAAAGAAAGAAAAAGAAAGAAAAAGAAAAATGATTAAATGATTAAAAACAAAGGTGGTGATTTTTGGCATGAAAATTAAATATTAAGAATAATAGAAAAAGTCTGTGATGTGGCATTTATTTTTGTGGTATAAATCATATGAATAACATTAAATAGACAAAAGCATTAAATATATTTTATATATTTAATATATAATATTACATAATACAAAATGAATAATAGTAATAATACAAAAAAACATTGTGATGTGTTTGTGATAGATAGATAGATAGATAGATAGATAGATAGATAGATAGATAGATTATAGGCTATTATGAATAACAGAATAAAGCTTATGATTTATGAAGAAAGAAAGAAAGAAAGAAAGAAAAAGAAAGAACGAAAGAAAAAGAAAGACAGAGACAAACAAAGGTGGTGATTTTTGGCACGAAAATTAAATATTAAGAATAATAGAAAAAGTCTGTGATGTGGCATTTATTTTTGTGGTATAAATCATATGAATAACATCAAATAGACAAAAACATTAAATATATTTTATATATTATACAATATTAAATAATACAAAATGAATAATAGTAATAATACAAAAAACATTGTGATGTGTTTGTGATAGATAGATAGATAGATAGATAGGCTATTATGAATAACAGAATAAAGTTTATGATTTATGAAGAAAGAAAGAAAGAAAAAGAACAAAAGAAAAAGAAAGAGATACAAACAAAGGTGGTGATTTTTGGCACGAAAATTAAATATTAAGAATAATACAAAAAGTCTGTGATGTGGCATTTATTTTTGTGGTATAAATGATATGAATAACATCAAATAGACAAAAACATTAAATATATTTATATATTTCAAATATAATATAAAAGAATACAAAATTAATAATAGTAATAATACAAAAAAAAAACATTGTGATGTATTTGTTATAGATAGAATGATAGACAAATAGATAGATAGACAGGTTATTATGAATAACAAAATAAGTTTACGATTTATGAAGAAAAAAGAAAGAAAGAAAGAAAGAAAGAAAGAAAGAAAGACGGATACAAACAAAGGTGGTGATTTTTGGCACGAAAATTAATAAACATTACGAAAAATACAAAAAGTTTGTGATGTGGCATTCATTTTAGTGGCATAAATGTTACAAATAAAGTAAAGTTAACAGAAATAACAGAAAAGGTTTGTCACAAACATTACTAACAAAGAAAAAATGTTAAAACAAACAAATGGAATGAATAAGTATTAGCATTAAAGTTGATGTAGCACGTTCAGACAAAAAGAAAAAGCTGTTGATGTAGCTTTAAAAAATGATTTTTAACACAGAAAACAGTAGGTGATGTTATTATTGTCACTAATTGTTAGATGAATAAGTTTGACTCACTGTTATTGACAGCAGCGCTCGGTCGCTTCGTCCTGCGGCTGTCGGGTTTCGCTCCGTCCGGAGGACACGGGCTGCACTTGACGGACACCGACATATTAACACCGTCTAAACTCGCTGGACACTTTTTACAGATGAATAACCGCGGAAAAGACGCAAAGGCGCTAAAACATTCAACTTTGTGCCGTTCTCCATGCTGTAGCGCTCCAGACAGCAAATAAAGTTTGGCTGCTGGGTGTTGCTAGTCCAAAACAGCGGCTAATAAAAGTTTGTTGCCATGGACACGTCGCGTCTCTACGTAACTTTCCACAGTTACAGAATCACACTCGAGAGACTCCGCTCACTAACATCAACACCACACTGTAACAGTGAGTTTTCTGCTGTCGCTAGCATACGCTGTTTCCTCTAGTAAAATTAATCCCTTTTAAATATTCATAAGTTGTCTCATTAATTATTTAGCGGGTCAAGGATGCCATGGCAGCCAAACAAATGAGTTTGTTTAAAGTGTAGCCTACATCTCGGAGAAAGTTGGTTGTTACTGTTAGCTAAAATTAAAAGGATTCATATAATTTTCGATCATTTAAATAAAGATGAAATAAAATAAAACAATGAAAAACGGAAACCTAGAAAGTGTGCCCTGGCAGCTACCTCAAATAAGTTTAAATAAAATAAATAAAATAAAGTTATACAGACAAAAAAAAAACAAAAAACAACAAAAAAAACAAAAGTAGAGCGTAATAAAAAGTATAACAGCACATAACAAAATCACACCTATAAGTTAAACTCCAATTAATACAAAGATGAAAGCTACAATTATATTAGATATAATAATAATAATAATAATAATAATAAAATAATAATAATAATAATAATAAAAAGCATATAAATTCTGGCTAATTTAGTTATAGCTGATGAGCAATTGGCCAATTTTAAAATGTAATATTATTTTGTTTAAATAATATAATTTTGATATTACTTTTTTTTTTTTTTTTTTTTCGTAATACTGTTTTATTAACAAAACCACAAATAACAAATATAAAAATAAAATAAATGTATTATTACTTTAAATAATATTCGTTTATTTAAATAAAATCAAAAATAAAACACAAAAGATAAAATAAAAAATGTATTATTTGTTTAAATAATATTTTATTTCAACAAATCAAAAATAAAACACAAATAAAAAATACTACAATAATATTAGATATAATAATAATAATAATAATAATAATAATTTGTTTAAATAATATAATTTTATTTAAATATAACACAAAACAACTTCAATAATATTAGATACAATAATAATAGTAATAACTATAATATAGTATATCAATTCTGGCTAATATAGTTATATCTATATTGGCCAATATTAAAATTTTATATTACTTTGTTTAAATAATATTCTTTTAATATCAATTTATTTAAATAAATCCAAAAAAAACAAAAACAAAAACAAAAAAAAACAATTTAAAAATGTAAAAATTAAAGCTACAGTAATAATAGATATAATAATAATAATAATAATAATAATAATATACATTTTGGCTAATATAGATATAGTTATATCTGATAATGGTAACTGGCCAATATTATAATTGAATATTATTTTGTTTAAAGAAATAAAAAAAGAAAAAAATACAAATGAAATATATAAAGTTTATAAAAACAAATAAATAAATAAACAAATAATAATAATAAAGTATATCAATTCTGATTAATATAAATAATGTTATATCTGATAAGCAACTGGCCAATATTAAAATTAATATTATTTTGTTTAAATAAATAAAAAATAAACACAAATAATTTGAAGTGCTAAAATGACTAAAGCTAAAACTGAAATAAAAATAAAGCTTTATAAAAAAAAAATATAAAACCCCAAAAATAAATAAAAAATGACAACAGCACATTAAAATGACTAAAAGTTAAACTTAAATTAATCTGACAATTTAAAAATAAGAATAAAAGCTACACTAATATTATATGGATTATTATGTAATAATATTAATAATAATAATTCAAAATAATAATAAATACTAAATAAATAATTCACACGTTTTTTTTCCTTTTACAAAACATTTAATTACTAATTGCAATTTGTATTATTAAAATGAAGATTTAATGATTAGACATTTGAATAAAAAAATACTATATCATCCAAATTTGAGGTAAGGCTTTGCATCCACATCTCCATATTTTTATTCACAATGAGAAATACAGATAAAATACATTCTTACCTTAAAAAATGATTTCCAGCAATCATTTGTTTTCAATAAAATCTGATATTCAATCTATATATTTGAATGATCTGTGTATTATCCCTGATAATCTAATACATACAAATGTTACTTTGATTTGTGCCATCTGAAATACATGAAAAACTGGATTACATAAACAACACTTAACTGAATGCAAGACCCACTTGTATATTTTATGTAACAGATAACGACAGAGACAGACGAGCGTGTTTTTGCAGTGTCTCGTCTGGAGGTAGCCGTGTCTCTTAGTGCACTTCAGTCTCACTGGAGGACCTTATGATAGGGGTGCAGGTTGAGGGAAGACGTGAACGCACGGATGTCTGTTATCCTGGTGGCTTTGGCGAGGACGGGCGAGGCAGGGAGGAAGATGAGCTCGGAGACGTCCCCGTATGAGGAAGTCTTCGTTTCTGCATCCTGAGTCTCCGGGGCTGAACTGGATTGATCGTTTCCGTGGGTTTCCTTCTCTTTCTCTCCAAATCCAACCACCTGTTTGGATCACACAGTTTACTTACATTCTACCATCTCATTGACACTTTAAAAAAAAAAGAATAGATTCAACAAATAAATAACATACATGTATACTCAGTTTTCTACTGCTTTCGTGTCTGTGCTCCATGAAAAAAGATAGCAGTTCATCTTTGGTGACATTCTTCAGGACTTCGATCTGTTGGGTAAAGGAACATGCTAAAATTTTCTCACATAATTAAAAATCTCTCAAATAATGCAGGAAAAATTTTTTTAAATTCACTAGTATTCAGGCTGATATAGATTATAGATATTTTATTTGATAACCAAGAAATGGCTAATATGAAAATTCTACATTATTTTAATTAAATGAATAAACAAAAAAAACCATTAAAAATAAAATTATTTATTTTATATACTACAAATCAAGGCATGCATAAATAAATAAATAAATAAATAAGGTTGGTGATGTGGCATAAGTAAATAAATGCTACAACAAAAACACTGGGGATGTGGCATAAATATAGAAATAAAATAAAATTATTTAAATCTAACAAAAAAGTTAGTAATGTTACATAAAATATACTGTATAATATAAATTTAAATACAATTTTAATACTAATAAATAAGGTTAGGTACATGGAGTGACTAAATAAATAAATAAATAATTGCTAAAACAAACATTGGAGATGTGGCATAAATATAGAAATAAAATATAATAATTGAAGTCAAACAAAAAAGTAATGTTGCATAAATATACTGTATAAAATAAAAATAAAATATTAACACTAATAAATAAGATTGGGCACATGGAATTAACAAACAAACAAACAAAACAAAACAAAAACTGGTGATAAATGAAATTTAAAAAAATATATGAAATATGAATTTTAACAAAAAAGTGACATAAAATAAAAAATTAAATATTAAAAAACTAATAAATAATGGAAGTGGAATAAACAAACACACAAATAAATAAATAAATGCTAAAACGCAAAATTTGGTGATGTGACATAAATATAGAAATAAAATAAAATAATTTAAGTGTAACAAAAAAATTAGTAATGTTGCAAAAATATACATACATATATATATATATATATATATATTAACACAAATAAATAAGTTTGGGTACAAGGAATAAACAAATAAACAAAAACTAGTGATGTGGCAAAAAAAAAGATAAAATAAAATATATAATTTTAACAAAAAGCAATGTGGCATACATATATGAAATAAAATAAAAAATTAAATAATAAAACTAATAAATGAGGTAGGGTATGTGGAATAAATAAATAAATAAAAAAAATAAATAACATTTTTGGTTATGTGGCATAAATATAGCAATAAAATAAAATATATATTTATTCTAACAAAGTTAGCATGTGGCATATAAAATAAAATAAAATAAAATAAAATATTAAGATTAATAAATAAGTTTGGGTACTTGGAATAAATGAATGAATTAATTAATTAATGCATGGCATAAATATAGAAATAAAATAAAATATATATTAATTCTAACAAAGTTAGCAATATAAAATAAAATATTAAGACTAATAAATAAGGAATTAATTAATTAATTAATACATGGCATAAATGTAGAAATAAAATAAAATAAAATTAAATTAAATTAAATTAAATATTAAGACTGATAAATAAGGTTGGGTACTTGGAATGATTGAATGAATGAATACATGGCATAAATATAGAAATAAAATAAAATAAAATATTACATTTAACAAACAAAAAGGCTGGTGTTGTGTCAAAATTACATAAAATAAAATTAATATTAATCCTAACAAAAAAAGGTTGGGTATGTGGTTTAAACAAGCAAACATTTTTTTTTTTTTTTTACAAAAAGGGTTGGTAATGTGGCATTAATAAATAAATATTGAGACTAATGAAAAATTGTTAGTGGCACAAATAAACCAATTAAATAAATCAATATGAATTTATACAAAAAAAAGTTGGTTATATGGAATAAATAAAATCTAAAAGTTAAATTGTTATACTTTTTATCCAAATAAATTAAAACCCCAAAAAACTAAAACCAGTCATTTTAAATGCTGCATGTGAATTTAGGCATTGCATTATATTGTAAAGTATGAAAAATGTCTATACTGTACATTTTGAGACTTGCTAGATTACATTTAAAAGTGTTAATAAATTACACAAGAGTAATAATAATGAATAGGAATATATGGAGTGATTTTTTACTTCTTTATTGAGCCTGTCAAAGACATACTGCTGCGTGACCACTTCAAACCAGTTCCTGTCCACTTCTTCCCCGAGCTGCGTGTCTTCACACTCCTTCAGCTTGATCAGGGCCGTCACTTGAGCTTGAAAAGCCTCGTCCGACAAGTTAACCATCTTCTCCTCAAAGCTGACTAGAAAAGCTTCAATTTTTCCTTCCACAAAGTCAGTGCTACGAGAATAAAAGCGAAAAAAAATGTTACTCATATTCACAAAGAGAACAGACTAGATGAACATCTAGTTTTCCACATAAATCTTGCCTGAACTTGGTCGCCTGAGTCTCAACAGTAACTGAGAAGCCAAGGACACCGGAGGTGTTTCTGCAGGACGGGTACACCTGATACCTGATGGAAGAGTCAAACAAGATCTGTGTTGTAGCAGAAATATTTAGACACGGAAGGCAGTTTGAAAGACGACGCTTTATAACCGACCCTAGAGTTTCCTTTGTCCTTAGGAAATCAAAGCAGGGTTCCTCCATGTGCATCTGATGAACACAAAAACAAGATTTTAAGAAGAAAGGACAATCATGATACTTTCAGTTTAAGCATTGATGAAACTCACCACAAGCAGCTCCATCAGTGTATGTTCCCGCAAGTTCTTCAACCCTGTCTGAAACAAAAAACACTTTAAAGTGCTAATTTTGTTATGCATGTTTCTCACACAAACTATTAAACAGTCTGAGAAGATCTGAAATACAGCACTTGAGACACATGGACTGCTAACTGACTATTACCTGATAGTATACTGTGACTTCAGAGTTAGCGTCCGCTTTATTGAGAGACTGAACTTTACATAAATGATGCATCTGTGGCAACTCCACCACTCGAAACAGGACAGGAGGTTCAGCTGGAGGAGGTTTGTACTGGAGTTTCCTGGAAAACACCAGGATGTTGTATTTGTAAGTAAAGAAATTACGTGAAAAATATTATACTACGAATTCTTCATTAACCCAGCAGTTATCAGAATTTTTGGTGATGCCTTCTTTCTTCTCATGAACATTAAAAGTGTATAAAATATATAAACTTTTTATAAGTATAATGTTTTGTGCAATATAAGAAGTGATTTTATTTTATTTTACTACCTAAAAGTAACCTGATAACGTAACATGCGTTACATGTAACACGTTACCTCAACAATAACATTTTTTTAATAATGTATAAAAAATTAACTATTGTAATGATATATTCCTGTAAGCAAACTGAACAAATAAAAAGTTTTTTATTTTACCTCCAGAAAGTAACCATATATTGTAACACTTTTTACATGTAACACCTTACCTCAACAATAACAAAAATATTTTATAATATATCAAAATTAACTGTTGTAAGTATACATTCTTGTAAGTAAATTAAATAAAGTTTTATTTTGTTATTTTACCTCCAAAAAGTAACCTGATATCGTAACACTTATTACATGTAACACGTTACCTCAGCAATAACAAAAAATATTTTATAATATCTAAAAAATAACTGTTGTAAGTATACATTCTTGTAAGTAAATTAAATAAAGTTTTATTTTGTTATTTTATCTTCAAAAAGTAACCTGATATCGTAACACTTAGAACATTTAAGTAGAACTTGTCGTAATTAAATAAATGAAAAGTAATTTTATTGAGTTATTTTACTTCCAAAAAGTAACTTGATAACAACATGTAATATATGTAATATGAATATCATAAAAAATGTATTATATATATAAAATAAATTAGCTATTGTAATTATACATTCTTGTAGGAAATTGAATAAATAAAGTTTTGTTTTATTTTAACTCCAAAAAGTAACCTGATAATTTAGCATAATTGTTAAAATAAAAACCATAAAATGAACTTTTATAAGTACAACTTTTTCTAAGTAAACATTTTTTTTAAATTAAATAAATGAAAAGCAATTTTATTTTACTTCCAAAAAGTAACTTGATAACGTAACATGCATTATATGTAACACATTACCTCAACAGTAACAAAAAAATTGATAATACATAAAAATTAACTTTTGTAAGTATTCTTGTAAGCAAACTGAATAAATAAAACATTTTATTTTGTTATTTTACCTTTGAAAAAGTAACCTGATAATGTAACACTCATTACATGTAACACGTTACCTAAACAGAACCATTATTTTATAAAATACATCAAATGAACTTTTGTAAGTTGAACTTTGAAGTTTTTAACTTTTTCTAAGTAGAACTTTTTGTACTTAAATGAAAAGCGATTTTTAGTTATCTTCCAAAAAGTATCTTGATAACGTAACATGCATTACATGTAACATGTTACCTCAACAGTAACAAAAAATATTTTAGAATATATAATTTTTTGTAAGTATACATTTTGATAAGTAAACTAAATAAAAGTGAATTTTACTCTGTAATTGTATTTCCAAAAAGTAACTTGGCAATGTAACGTTACATATAACACACTACCTCGCCATTACTTTTTTTTTTTTTTTAGAAAATACAGAACTTAACTGAATGAATATAAAGTGATTTTTTTATTGTACTTCCAAAAAAGTAAACTTATAACGTAACACACATTAGATATTATTACACACATTATTATATAACATAAAACATCTGCATTATGCTTCTTTTATATCATATCTAACGAACAGAAGAAACAGTCAACTTACTCTATAAAATACTGCAGAAATTCTTTGGATTCCTGTTTGTGCAGAAATTGTACAAAAATTAGCGATTACAGTGTAAATACGTGTTTAAAATGAAATAAATCATCAGTAAGACTCACAGCACTTGTGAGGTTCCCTTGTACGAGTCCTTCCACGAATAACTCGGCCTTGAAACGATTCACAAAGTCCATGAGATCAGTCACACTGAGGTCCGCCATGATGGCTTCATATTTCTGCATCACAGACCAGCGATGGTGCTCCAGGATCTGCAGCCGAACATCTCTGAAACACAAGAAGTCAGACTTCATCTGCATCAAATAATGCGAATGCAGATCATGGTGGTTTGAAATCTGCGGTTACCCACTTTCCAAGTCGATCTGGTTTGATAAGGATGATATAGTAGGTTTTCTTTAGCTGTTCAGTGAACATGCTAAACACATCTGGAGTGGCGCTGAAGTCAGCCAGGTGGTCTACGATCAGGTTTAGAAGCAACTAAAGGATTAAAAATAGAAGTATTCATGGCATAATTAGTTTGTTCAAATGAATCAGATTGGTTTCAGACAGATTCAGACAGAATATGCAACTCACAGGCAGTTTGTGGTTGAATCCTTTGAGTCTGATAAACAAGCCATAGTCTCCAGGAACTAACATATACTCCAACTGAGCCACTTCAGCGTCATACGCCGGCTCCGCCAGATTATGAGCCAAAGTATTCACAAAGAGATCAAATAGGACCAGACTGGGAAGGGGAAAAAAGACAATTTACATGATATATGTAAAATTTCCACCATGGAACAAAAAATAAAAAAGGTAATTGCAACTTTTTATTTCACAATTCACACTATTTTTCAGATTTGTGACATATAAACTTAAAAATGTTTTTTTTTTTTTCATAATTCTAAGTTTACACCTCACAATTCTAACTTTTTTCTCTGAATTCTAAGGTTACATTTTACAATTCAGTTTTTTTTGTTTTTGCCACAGAATAAAAATGAAAAAAAGTTAACTGCAACTTTTTATTTCACAATTCAGACTATTTTTCAGATTTGTGACATATAAAATTCTGACTTTTTTCCTCCCTGAATTCAAATTTAAATTTCGCATTTCTGTCTTTTTTCTTTGAATTCTGAGTTTCCATTTCCATTTCTGTCTTTTTGTCTCTGAATTCCAAGTTTACACCTCACATTTCTGTCTTTTTTCTCTGAATTCTGAATTTACATTTCTCATGTATTTTTGGTCTGAATTCTGAGTTTACATTTCACTTTTTTTTTTAATTTGAGATAAAAAGTCACAATTACTCTGAATTCAGTTCACATATGACTTTTTTCTCTGAATTTCTTGTTTTTTTCCTCTGAATGTACATTTTGCATTTCTGTTTTTTCCTCCCTGAATTCAAAATTTACATTTAACATTTCTGTCTTTTTTCCATTGTATTCTGAGTTTACATTTTGCATTTCTGTCTTTTTTCTCTTGATCCCAAGTTTACATTTTGCATTTTCCTCCAAATTCTGAGTTTACATGTCCTTTTCTTTCTTTTTTTCCACTTTATTCTGAGGTTACATCTCGTATTTCTGTCTTTTTTCTCTAAATTCTGAGTTTACATTTCCTTTTTTTTTCTTCAAAATTCTGAGTTTACATTTTGTATTTCTGTCTTTTTTCTCTAAATTCTGAGTTTACATTTCCTTTTCTTTTTTCCTTGAAATTCTGAGTTCACATTTTGCATTTTTGTCTTTTTTCTCTTAATCCCAAGTTTACATTTTGCATTTTTGTTTTTTTCCTCCAAATTTTGAGTTTACATGTCCTTTTCTTTCTTTTTTTCCACTTTATTCTGAGTTTACATCTTGTATTTCTGTCTTTTTCTCTGAATTCTGAGTTTACATTTCCTTTTTTTTTTTTCTTTTTTCCACTTTATTCTGAGTTCACATTTCACAATTCAGTTTTTTTCTGTTTCCACTACAGAATAAAAAATAAAAAAGGTAACTGCAACTTTTAAATTCACAGTTCGGACATTTTTTTCTCAAAATTTTGGGATACAAACTATCATTTCTGAGAGAAATCTTATATACGTAAACTCAGAATTCAGTTTTTTTTTTTTTTTTTTGCATTTACAAGTTTTACAATTTGCAGTGTCCCAATTCTGCATTTATATCTCAGTTCTCACTTTTTCCTCAGAACCTTGCAATTCTGTTTTTTTTTTTGTTTGTTTGTTTGTTTCTACCATAGAACAAAAATAATAAAAGGTAATTGTGACTTTTAATCTGACAACTTAAAATGAGTTAATATTGAATGTGTTCAGCTTTTTATTTTTAGTCCCATGGTGGAAACAGGGTTCCATAAAATGTGGCAGGTCTCTAAACATTTTTTTTGTTTTTGTTTTTTACAATAGAAAGCAGCAGGAAAGGTTTAGGAGAGAATTATGAATTAAATTCGTTGAGAAACAACTCACTTTTTAGGCGATTCCTGTATGAATGGCGTCAGCAGCTGGAAACGTGCATAAGCTATCGGAAAATACAGACAGAAAGACGTAATTATGAATATTACACTATTTTTTCTTAAGTTTGTCTCATTATAAAGGTACCTTTGGGTATTTTGAACTTGTCATCTTTTCTGAACCAGAGACGGCCTCTCTCGTTGTCAATTATTTTGACTGGGAAATCCGTGTCAGGACAGTCTGATGTTATGAGGGTGAAATCCGTGGCTGTGAATGGATAAGAACAGATGTGTAAAACTGCAATGAAGAAAAGAATGAACAGCTATTTAATGAAATAGGACTGGAACTGACCTATAAACCTGTTTTCAGCTAGGAGGTGAAGGTCCGGGTTCAATGGGAAATCTCCAGCCCAAAGATCACGGTATTCTTGCGGGATATCTGTGTAGGTTGAACTTCAATTTAATAAATAAATTATTTTTTGAAAAATTGGCTTTTTTGTAAAATCAGCTAACAGTATCTGTTGTAATTTGTAATATCAGTGCATCCCTAAAAATAAAACCAAACTTTTCCCAGATCCTTGGTGGTGGATTACCTTCAACACTGTACTGCGTCCCAAACCACTTCTCCTTTAGAGGACAGAGTCCATCGTGCTCGGGTGACAGCAGTAATATGTTAGCCGTCGCTGGAGTCAAGAGTGTCAAAGCAGCTGAGATGACCTTCAACCACAGATATATCAGATTAAACATCAGAACCACAGGCATAAAATGCTTAGCATTGTAAGCTCAGTCCAGCAGATAATAACATGCCTCTGGGTTGTATTCAAACATCAGCTGGTCTCCACACAGGAAGTCCTCTTTGGGGAAAAGCTGCATGTTTTCACAAATGTTCGCCACAAACTCAATTGGTTCCGTCTGGAATAAAACACATAAACATGAGAGATGCAACCTGCATCTGGTCTACACATTATATGCTTTTAGATAGTTTTACGTCACCTGCTCCTGATAGTGAAACGCATTGGCTTCAATCTTCTGGATTTCTTCATAGATCCTGAGAAAAGGCAGAACCAAGAGTGTTGAGTTTTTTGTTTCCACAAAATTCAAGGATATTAGCAAAACCAACTCTTCTGGAGAACCATTTTTCACTGTTTGGGGTTCTTGAGTGCTACACAGTAGGTTCTTCAGGTCAGTGTTTGGTTTCTGGGTTTTCCAAATGGCACATTTGCTATGAAAGTTTCCAAAAGCTATTTAAATTCACCAACACATGTGTAGATTTAGATTTGAGAGGTAATGAATCATATGATTTATTGATTATAAGTATGCAATCAGCATGTCATTCGATATTTAGTACACATAAAATTAAAGTGATTCTATCCTGTTTCATTTTAATTAACATTTTAATGAAAATAATCATTTGAATTTTTTATATTATTATTAGTATTTAATTGTAAATATTTAAAAGATTAATATTGCTCTTCCTTATATTATCTTTATTATTAATAAAAACAATTTAATGTTACAAATGTAAATTTATTTTCAAATTAATTTGATAATTAAATATTAATGAAACAAATAAAAACTAAATAATAACATAATAAAGGTTTACTTTCTGAAAATATATTTCAATATGGATTTACTATTGTTATTATTAATATTATTATTATTATAAACAACAATTTAAAAATGTAATACTGTTATTTTCAAATATACATAAAAGCAAAATATGAATAAACAATTAAAAAATATTTATTTACATTGCACAATTTAATTTTTTTTATAATAATGAACAATAATATATTTTATAAAGTACTATTAGTATTATTTTCATATTAACTGTCAGTATAGATTAATTATATATATGTGAATAATTAAAAAAGTAAAACACAAACATAAAATTAAGTGATTCAATAACTATCCTGTTTCATTTTAATATCTACGTTTTATATATATATATATATATATATATAAAATATAATTTATTTATTCCTTCCTTCCTAGAAAATTTAATGAAAATGATTTAATTTTTATTATTATTATTACTACTACTACTATTATTCAATAGTAAATATTAAATAAAGATTAATATTGCTCTTCCTTGTATTATCATTACTGAATAATATAATTAAAATATAATATAAATTAATTCATTAATTCATAAAATAAATTAATTCATTTGATAATTAGATATTAATAACACCAATAAAAACAACATAATAACATAATAAAGATTTACTTTATTATATATATTTGAATATGTTATTATTTATATACAATGACTAAATTTAGTTTTTAGTGTTTTAATAATACAGAATTTTTAAATTGGTTATAAAATCAGCTATTAAATGATTTACATCAGACAGAATTTTAATGCCAGTGCATGTCTATACCTATTCTGTATTCTTTACAATTTTTTAATGATTTTGATGTTTTTGATAAAGTAATAAATTAAATTCTGTTCAATTTTAATATATAAATTAAATTCAATATATTATATATTTTAATGTTATTATACATCTAACTAAAAAAAAATTCTTCTCAAGAATCTCTTTTTCCCCACTTTCTTTAAAATATATAGATATAACTATAATAAGCCTTCTGTACCCTATTAAGAAATTATATTATAAAAATAGGTTTCAATCTTCTGATTCCCACCTTTGCAGAGGTCCAACGGACTGAAGCATTTTCACATACTGGAAGACTATATGAATGACCTACAACCACAATAAAATATCTCATTATTAATGTTTAAAGAAGAAGAAAATGATTCAAACCACATAAAATCAACTGAGTTCTGTAATTAAGTTTTCAGACCTGGAAGAAGTTCTGGAAGCCCTCGTCGCTCAGACTGATTGAAACGCTGAAGATGGAGTAGGTGGTGTTCTGATCGAAACCCGACTCGCAGTTTCCTCCAAACAGAGCCAGAGCCCAGCACCTTCACATGCAGAGCATTGATTCATTTGATTCAAATTGATTCATTACTGATTCAATTCTTAAAATATGATCTGAAAACCAAACTCACTTCTTTCTGAGTAAAGACAGTATACTTCCAGCTCCTTCATGACCAATCAGCCAGGAAATGTAATGCAGGGGTTTCACTCTACATCCCATCACATACAAACAAACATATTTTAGTGCTATTAGCACAATGCAAACTTCTATTATTATACCGTGTTGTCCTGTTTGGAAGCTTGGTGGACACCAGCATCTTGGCCTCCACACGTTCACAGGCTGGATAGATTTTGACAGCTGTCGGGATGTGTTACTGACCTGTAATGTTTGCCCTGAGGTGGAAGAGCCCAGCTGATGGTCAGCGCATGCATCTTTCGCACAGGCACCACTGTAAATGCCACATGTAGTTATGAAAGCTTCCAAACACCCATTTAAATTCATCAAACACATGAGCAGACTGAGATTTGTGAGGCACTGAATTATATTAATAAAGATATTTAGTATAAAATCAGTAGGATGTTTAGCTGTTTAATGCAGACATATAAGTGATGAAATAAATTGAAATTAATTTGGTTTAATTGTAATATTTCATTTTTATATTTAATATTAGGTTACAAATAAAATAAAATATTTTTTTAAATATTATTATTATTATTATTGTTTAATTGTGAATATTTGAAAAATGATTAATATTCCCTCTGCTTCGTGCTGTCATTATTAATTAAAAATGAGAAAATAACAACAATTTGGTATACATTTTATTTTCAAACATACATTTGATAATTGAATATTAATAAAACAAACAAAAACCAAATAATAACAAAATAAAGATCTATTTTTATAAAATGTATTCCAATATATTTTATTATTATTATTATTAATATTATTACTATTTACTATTATTTACTATTATTATTTAATTGTAAATATTAAAGAAATATGAATATTGCTCTGCTTTGCATTGATTATTATTTAAAAAATAAAAAATAATAACAATTTGTTAAAAATGTTACATGCAAATTTTATTTTCAAACATACATTTGATAAATAAATATTAATAAAACAAGCAAAAACTAAATAATAACAAAATAAACATTTACTTTATAAAATGTATTTCAATGTTTTATTATTAATAATAATAATAATAATAATTTTTATTATTATTTAATTGTAAATAAAAAAATAACAATGTTACAAATATGTTACAAATTTAAATTCTATTCTCAAACATACATTTTATAAATAAATAATAATAAATCAAATAAAACTTATTATTTTATTAATTTTATTATTAATTTATTATTAATTATAAATTATTATTATTATTTAATTGTAATTTTTTCAAATTTTCAAATCTGCTTTGTATTAGCATTATTAAAAAACAACAACAACAACAAAAATTGTTATAAATATGTTACAAATGTAAATTTTATTTTTATTTTATTAAAATTTTTTATTATTTTTATTACATTTGATAATTAAATATAAAACAAATAAAAACTAAATAATAACAAAGTAAAGATTTACTTTATAAAATGTATTTCAATATGGTTTTATTATTATTATTATTACTACAACAACAATTTACAAATCCTAATTTTTTATTTTCAAATATATCTATAAGAATAAATAAAAATAAAATAAACAATAACAAAATAATAATTTACTTTACACAATTTATATACATTTTTACAATTATATTATAGGATCTATATTATTACAATTATTATATGAAAATATATTTGCATTTTTCATTATTTTTATAAGTTTTAGAGTAAAAGGTTACCAATAATTCTAATTACAGTATTATATACTATTATTCTAATTATAATTTATAATGTATAAAGTACACATGAACGATAGTATTTTTTATTTATGTATTATTATTATTATCATTAAATGTCTGTATACATTGGTTATTTATATGAATAAGTAAAGTTAATTAAAATGAAATTATGCATTTAATATTTTATTTAGTTAATATAAAAAAATAGTTCAAAATTAAAATGTTATTTAAATATTTTGCAAATTAAATATTAGGTTTCATATTCCATATTAAATATTAAATAAAAATCAAAAATGATCATTTATATTAAATTAAAGATTAAAATGACTTTTAAAACTGACATAATCTATTAAAAAAACAACTAAACAAACACAACGCTACCTCTGTAAAGCTTGTTGAAATCCGGAGTATCAAATGGATCCTGAAGGTCTGAAAAATCCGCCCGTGGCTGACCACTGTGAAAATAACCAAAAAGAAACTACATAAAAATTAATTCTGGGCAACAGAAATATTAAGGAACACGACTGTTTAACATACTTACTTGTTTGGTATCTTAATAAAGATTTCACGCACCCATTCTTCCAGAGTATCAAGTGTTTCTATCAGAATAAAAAGTTCAAAATTAGAGCCTAAATGTAAACATGAGGTTGCTCCTGCATATAAATGCACACACGAATGATTTATTCTCAATACCTTTGGACTGCACAGCGAGTGTCATGTAATGAGCAGAATAATACCTCCTCCAAAACTCTCTCAGACGCTCATAAGTGTTGATATTCTTCTCTTTGGGTTCGTTTTTTAACGTCTGAGCATTTCCTGATGAAATACACCGAGACAAATATGATGACAATCAATCTCTTGTTCGACATCTCAGAACATCATGTACAGTACGTATAAAAAAACATGGACTGACCCCAGAAGAACTTGCTCATTGGGTGACCGGCTTTTGCTAGACCTCCAAACAGCATCTCTTTGCGATTAGAGTCTAATGGCTGGGCCATCTGGTACTCTGTTAACAGTTTAGACAATTGAACTACATTACATTTTATTATTTAAAGGAACAGTTCACCCAAAAAATTAAAATGTACCACACTTCAGGGCATCCAAGATGTAGAAAAAGTCAAAAAAAAAAGAGAAATTCAGCATTACATCACTTGCTCACCAATGGATCCACTGTAGTGAATGGGTGCCGTCAGAATGAGATTCCAACAGCTTATAAAAACATCTAAATAATCCAGTTCTGATGAAGAAACAAACTCTTTTACATTTCGGATGGCCTGACGGTGAGTACATTTTCAGCATTACTTTTTAGATTACTTTTTTCACTACACTGTAAAAAATAAAAAACACAATTTGTTGAGTCAGCTTAAAATAATGTGTTACCCTGCTGCCTTAAAATTTTAAGTTCAGTCAACTAAAATAAGTTTAGTCAACTTGAAATGTTAAGTTGTACTAAGTAACAACTTAGATATTTGTGTTTGCTAAACTTAACAGATGGGTAAGTAACCCAGCTGCCTTAAAATTTGAAGTTGATTCAACTCAAATATCTAAGTTGTCACTTAGTGTAATTTAACATTTCAAGTTGAATAAACTTTTCTTTGAGTTGACTGAACTTAAAATTTTAAGGCAGGTTACAAATTATTTTAAGTTGACTCAACAAATTGTTTTTTACAGTGTAGTTTACTGACCGCTGTCTACAGCCTCCACCTCCCTGTCAACCGCATCAGGAATCATCAGCGGACAAATGAAAAACTGCGCCCACCTGTGGACAAATAATGCAAATGCTGGTTATTAAAGGCACAGTTCACCCTAAAATAAACATGTGATTGATTATTAATTATTTAGCTCACCGATCTAGTGCTTCTTTGAAGTACTTTCTCTGAACATCAAACTTGAAGATGGTTCGTTCACAGTCTGTGGAGGCGTTGTCACTTCCACCGTGTTTTTTCAGGAACGCATCAAAGCCATTTTCGGCTGGGTACTTCTCGCTACCCATGAAGACCACTGGGACATGGAGAAAAAAAAGATAACGTGAATAAAAAGAAGGTAAGAATATTAAACGTTAGAAAAAAATGAATATCAATCAACGCACTGTGTTCGAGGAAATGGGCGAGACCAGGTAGATCCGCAGGGTCGCTGAAGCTTCCCACGCTGATACAGAGCGCAGCTGCGGACTGAGATAAGATATGAGATATTTTATATTAAAATTCTATGAAAATGAAGTAACCGTAAAGAACAGACAGTCACCTGTTTCTCTGAACGGCAACTCTTCTTCACACCTTCACTGCATTTATTCGCGCAACTGCTGCCTTCATTGGTGCTCCTACTGTCACCTTCCTCTTCCTCTTCTTCGGCAACTGGCTCTCCGTTACTTTCTGACTGGGTGAGGTCTGATATGAGTAGTGCTTTGAGTCCATTGCTCAGCTCAATGTACCTGAAAAAGTTTATTTACTTCTTGTCAGAAAATAAACAGTATTAAAAATTAAGTATTATTATTTTAATAAATACATTTAAAATAAATGTGTAATTTATTTTTAAATACACATATGAAAATGTAGTTAAATATAAATGAAAAATTAAAATTAAATAGCTACAAAATTACTGGATAAAATGTATCAAAACAGGCTTTAATAACAATAACAAATATATAAATAAATTATAAACATTATCATTTTGTTTTCAAATATATTTTAATATAATTAAATATAAATAAATAAAAACTTGTTAAATTAACAAAATAATTTACTGTTTAAAAATCAGCACTATTAATATTTATAATATTTTCACTTTATTTTCAAATAAACATTTGATAATGTAATTAAATATATATAAGAAAGTATAATAATAGTTTAATAATAATTAAAAAAATAACTAAATGTTCTAAAAATGTATACTTTTATTCTTAAATATACATTTCATAACATAAATAAATATAAATGAAAGAAATACAAACTAATATCAAAAGAATCCTTTACTTTACAAAATATACTTTATAAAACATTCCAAGATTTATATTTAATACTTATATGTATAATAATAAAAATAACAATAATAATAATAAATAGAAATGCATGAACCATAATAATATATTTCATATAATTTAATATATTAAATTATTATTATATTATTAATATAAAGAAATATATAGTATTAATATGATAGCTGTTATTTTTTATTTCTATTACTGTATTATTAAATACATTGAAAAAATAGTAGAACGCATATGTGTATAAATACATTTATATACGTATACATTTTTAATATTATTATTACAAAGTATAAAATATCTTAGGCTACCTGTATTTTTTGGGGTTGCTTGGTGATTTGATTATTATCATGTATAATCAATTACCTCATAGAATGTATCAAAATAGGCTTTTATTAATAATAGTAATAACAATAAATACATAACTACATAAATAAATAAATAAAAACAATAATTTATAAATATTATACTTTTGTTTTCAAATATATTTAATAATATAATCAAACATAAATAAATAAAAACATATAATAAAAAATAAAAAATAATAAATAAAAATTAACCAAATAACAATTTACTGTTTAAAAATCATTAAAATATGCACTATCAATATTCATATATTTATTTTTAAAAAATACATTTAATAATACAACTAAACACAAATGAAATAAATAAAAAAACAACCTACTTTTTAAATGTATTAAAATATGCTTTAATATTTATATTTATAATGTTTGCATTTTTATTTTCAAACAAACATTTGATAATGTAATTAAATATAAATAAGAAACTAACAACAAAAAACAAGTAACAGTTTCACAGTTATTTCAAAATAACATTTTTTTAAATATGTACTTTTCTTCCTAAATATACATTTTATAATATAATTAAATGTTAATCAAAGAAATGCAAACTAATATCAAAATATTAATTTACTTCACAAAATGTACTTCATAAAATATTTCAATATTTATATTTAACACCTATATGTATAATTACAAATAAACAATAAAAATAACAAAAATATATATGTGAACCATAATAATATAGTTTACATAATCAATTATTAGTGTAAAGTAATATATAGTATTAATATGTTTTTTTCATTTTTATTATAATATTATTAAATACACTGAAAAATACTTGAACATTATATAAGTATACATTATTATTATTATTATTATTATTATTATTATTATTATTATTATTATTAAGCATAAAATGTCATAGGATACCTGTATTTTTCGGGGTCGCTTGGTGATTTGATTATTATCGGGTATAATCAATTACCTCATAGAATGTATCAAAATAGGCTTTTATTAATAATAGTAATAACAATAACTACATAACTACATAAATAAATAAATAAAAACAATAATTTATAAATATTATACTTTTGTTTTCAAATATATTTAATAATATAATTAAACATAAATAAATAAAAACATATAATAAATAAAAAATACTAAATAAAAATTAACCAAATAACAATTTACTGTTTAAAAAGCATTAAAATATGCACTATTAATATTTATATATTTATTTTTAAAAATACATTAATACAACTAAGCACAAATTAAATAAATAAAAAATCAACTGACTTTTTCAATGTATTAAAATATGCTTTAATATTTATATTTATAATATTGCATTTTTATTTTCAAATAAACATTATATAATGTAATTAAATATAAATAAGAAACTAACAACAAAAAACAAGTAACAGTTTCACAGTTATTTCAAAATAACATCTTTTTTAAATATGTACTTTTCTTCCTAAATATACATTTTATAATATAATTAAATGTTACTCAAAGAAATGCAAACTAATATCAAAATATTTATTTACTTCACAAAATGTACTTCATCAAATATTTCAATATTTATATTTAACACCTATATGTATAATTACAAATAAACAATAAAAATAACAATAATATATGTGAACCATAAAAATATAGTTCACTTAATCAATTATTAATGTAAAGTAATATATAGTATTAATATGATTTTTTTCATTTTTGTTATAAAAATGTATAATAAATAATTATATATATATAAATAATTAAATGTATAATAATTATAAATTATTAAATACATTGAAAAATACTTGATTACATTATATAAGTATACATTATTATTATTATTATTATTATTAAGCATAAAATGTCTTAGGATACCTGTATGTTTTGGGGTCGCTTGGTGATTTGTTTATTTTCGGGTCACTCTGATCCGATGCTCCGGCTCCGTCAGGTTCGGGTTTGGAGACTCGCGGTTCGGCTCCAGCCGGTGGAGGTTCTCCGCTCTCCCGACCGGACACTTCACCGGCAGATCCACCGGAAGTTTTAGCCTTATTCGTCTGGGGCATCTTGACTCAAACACTCTGCATAAAACAACACAAACCTGTCACACGACGCCCAAACACAGAGCTACTGTAGTTTTAACGTGACTGGCACCTGTCACGGATACATTTACGTCCTCTGCTGTAATAAACTCCAGCAGCTATTAATCTCGTTCAGGACTTGTAATAAGACAACAGTAAAAAGCGTTTTAATAACCGTTTAACTTCTGCAAACAGTTGAGTACCTTCCTATGTATCTGTAGATGATGGGATTACGGATGTTACACAGACGTTAACGCTCTTCGTGACAACGGCTAATACACTGAAATCTCATTGGCTGATAGACCGCGGCACAAAAAAACAAGAACTAATCTGATTGGCCGAGCCATCCGGCGCTGCGACAAATGAAAGATTAATGTTGAATTTAGGAACAGGTTGATCTGGTTCTCACTTCATGCTACAGACAGCTGAAGCTATGCCTATAAGAAACACTTTCCGGTTATTGAAATACCAAAACTAATAATTTTACATGGAAAACGTATACTTAAAATCCTTCAGTTGAGGTATTGAGGTATTTTAAAAAGCTAAAAATTTACCTAAACTACAGTTAAGAGTGAAATAAAATTAAAAATATTACAAATATTATGTATATATGTGTATATATATATATATATATATATATATATATAATGAAGAATAAGGATACTGTAATTGCTTACATTACAAATAAATCCTAATCTAATCTAATGTAGGAAAAGTAATAGATTAATATATATCAAGAGTGCATCTTAAAAAATCTACATCATAACATGAGTTCTGACCTTTGACCATTGCCTTTTTCCCTATCACGCTTTAGAAATCATAAGAAATTATATGTCAGTTCAAAACTTAAAATCTCAAAATTCATCCTTTGAAAGGTATTTTAAAATCAGACATTGCATTACCATGGAAAATGTACATCAAAACCATATTACAAAATGTTTTCATTCATGAATTATAAAAATTTAAGTCTGGATAGTGCATTTTTATGTTTTATGTGTTAAAAAATGGTAGTGACAGTTAAATGGTTAATATTTATATTTATAATATTTGCACTTTTATTTTCAAATAAACATTTGATAATGTAATTAAATATAAATAAGAAACTAACAAAAAAAAACCAAAAAAAACAAAACAAAAAAACAAAACAAATAACGGTTTCACAGTTATTTCAAAATAACAACTTTTTTTTAAATATGTACTTTTATTCCTAAATATGTATTTTATAATATAATTAAATATTAATATTAAAATCCTTCAGTTGAGGTATTGAGGTATTTTAAAAAGCTAAAAATGTGAAATAAAATGCAAAATATTACAAATATTATATATATATATATATATATATATTTTTTTTTTTTTTTAATTTTAAATGAATACCATATTTTGTGTTAGAAATTATGACATGAGTTCTGACCTTTGTCACAAAAGATTTTCTTCATTGCCTTTTTCCCTATCACACTTTAGAAATCATAAGAAATTATATGTCAGTTCAAAACTTAAAATCTCAAAATTCATCCTTTGAAAGGCATTTTAAAATCAGACATTGCATTACCACAGAAAACGTATATCAAAATCATATTACAAAATGTTTTCATTCATGAATTATAAAAATTTAAGTCTGGATAGTGCATTTTTATGTCTGTGTTCAAAAATGGGAGTGACAGTTAAAGGGTTAATATTTATATTTATAACATTTGCACTTTTATTTTCAAATAAACATTTGATAATGTAATTAAATATAAATAGGAAGCTAACAACAAAAAACAAATAACAGTTTCACAGTTATTTCAAAATAATTTATAAAAGTATTTTATAACTTTTATTCCTAAATATATATTTTATAATATAATTAAATATTACTATTAGAATCCTGTAGTTGAGGTATTTTAAAAAGCTAAAAATGTACATAAACTACAATTAAAAGTGAAATAAAATTCAAAATATTACAATTATTATACATATTATATTATTATATATATATATTAAATGAAGAATAAGGATACTGTAATTAAAACTCTTTATTTGGGTGAATTTTGAGTTTTGAAAGTTTTCATTTCATGTAGTATATATAATATATATCCTTATCATACTGGCCATCAGCATAACATACATACAATGACAGACGTGGCACGTAAATATTAGCCTTATTATATGTGATTTGTGCTTTTATTGTTACAAATTGCATCTAAAAGTAACATTCACAACTGTACAATCACTGTACGCCCCAGTGCAAATTGTCTACAAATCAAAATACACTGACAGCAAAGGTACAACTATATATTCCAGCAGCATAAAAATAAATATCTACCCAGAAGAACGAAAAGTAGCCTATAACGTCTGAATTAAAAATATCTCATTTGGAATAATCTTGACTATAGTTACATAAAACACTCATACGTCACTTGATAAAAATCCAGAGTAGATTATACATACACGAACCCACAAGGATTTGCTACAAGTTTCTGAAATATAAAGACGTCCTGGCACGAGTTCACAATATATCTTGACGTTCCGCTCGAGGATTTGAGCGAAGAGTAATATCTCTCGAACGTCACCTGACTATGAAATGTGCTGATTGTGTTTGGGTCTATTATTACACACAACTGTTACATGTGGTTTCTGACAATACTAAGTTTAACATGAATTTAATATCATATTTTCGTGTAAGACATGAAATTTATTTAGCGTACCTAATCATGAATTTACTAAACGTCACGTTTTTTTTCTCTCTTAACATAAAGATAGCATAAGCAAGTGCTCATATTCTCAAAACACATACTGTGCCAGCAGTTAATAGATGGAGTCCAACATACAATGTGCATCTGCTTCTGATCCAATCAAATCAGAGCATCGAAACCACCCTGAAAACTGCATAATGGCCATTTTGCAAAAGTCTGAGTTTATTTTTGTGCCTTTTAACAAAATATCCACCATTTTACCTTCACTAACAGGAAAGTTCACCCATTTTGTCATCATTTACTCATCCACATGTTGTTCCAAATTGGTATGACCCAAAAAGTTGACGACAGCCATTCACTTCCATAGTACTTTCTTCCACCCTATAGAAGTAAATGGCTACCGTCAAATGTTTGGTTAACAACAGACTTGCGGATGAGTAAATGATAACCAAATTTTTATTTTTGGGTGAACTATCACTTCAAAGTACTCATAAACTACACTCAATATATAATTCATAACATTAGCAAGATTGTGCCACAACAGATTGTGTTTTAAATCTAGTTTCGGCAGTGAACACTGAAGTTCTGAGAGCCAAGTAGTAGCTTTTGTGCTTTGCTCTAGTCCCTGCTTTGAGTTTCCTATGGACTGATTAAGTTAGAAGTGTACTATTATTACTCAACTACTTCACGTGTTTGACAGCTACAAACGAACAAGGGTGCGTTTCCCGAAAGCACTGTTAGCCAACTGTTGTCTCAAGTTCTGTCGTTACCAACGTAGTTCGCTGTTTCCCGAAACCACAGTTCCAAGGAACAGTCGCAAACAGCATCAGCAAACAGCAATCATGTTAACAGAATAGTTTTTTGTTAGCATTACATCTAAATGTATATACATTGTTTTTTATGTATTTTATCGTGTCAATAATGAGCGGCGTTTTCAAAGACTGCACTCTCTTGTATAAACCATCAAATCGATTAATTAGCATTCCTAGGTTTTAACTCCACTACATGTGCAACGTCATTAACAACAGTCCTATATTGTTGAATCCACGTGTTTAAATGATGAAGGTGCGACCATGTTACTATTTCCCTAAACAGTCGTCACTAGCTAGTCCTAACGATGCATTGCACTACGAAACGCACCCCAGATCGGTTCCGGCCGCCATATAACAGAACATCAAACCAAACAACATCGGATCCGCTGCTGATAAGTTGGCATATGAGTCGAGATGGAAATCAGCAACAATTCTGAGGTAGCTGGGGCGGCTTATCAGTTAGCCGGGTGGTTTTGGCACCGGTGACCATTGATGGATCCGTATCGACTCTCTCGGACATCTTCACGCAGATGATGTCGACTAAGCGCTCGAATACTTGTCTGACGTTGATGTTCTCCTTGGCGCTGGCTTCGTAGTACTCAAACCCTGCGAGAAAGAATCAGAAGAAATCATTAATGAATCACAGTGAATCTGATGAAAGAATGGACACTTAACTTACCTAACTGGTCGGCCAAGTGTTTCCCCTTCTCAAAAGGCACCACCCTTTCCTCATCCATGTCACATTTGTTCCCCACTAATATCACCTGAGCATTATCCCATGAATAGGTCTTAATCTGTGTTGCCCTGAAAGGAAAGCACATATATGGCATATAAATTCACCAGTAGATAAAACGTATGGATTCAGGGGTGAAGCTGCTCACCAGTCCTGCACGGCATTGAAGGACTCTTCATTTGTGATGTCGTACATGAGGATGAAGCCCATGGCTCCTCTATAGTAAGCTGTAGTTATAGTCCTATACCGCTCCTGTCCCGCTGTATCCTATAGACAACACAGGAAATCATGGAATCATGGAAAAACACATAGATTTAAAGGGATGGTTCACCCAAAAATGAAAATACCATCATGATTTACTCACCCTTAAGCCATCCTAGGTGTATATGACTTTATTCTTTTAAACAAATACAATCAGAGTTATATTAAAGAATGTCCTGGCTCTTTCAAGCTTTATAATGGCAGTGAATGGGTGTTGAGATTTTGAAGTCCAATAAAGTGCATCCATCCATCAATTAACATCCATTAATAAAGGCTATCTGAAGTTAATAAATGCGTTTGTGTGAGAAAAATATTCATACTTAAACTGTAATCTCTAGCTTCGCTAACTGTCGTATGCGTGTTTAGAGAGAGTGGCGTTACAGCAAATGATGTAGGACATAGGTGTAGCATAAGCTCTGATGAGAATATGCTAGTCTCGCGAGAAACAAGGTTTGTTTACAGCAAAGGAAAACCAGCCTCCTCTTGGCTTATACTGAAACATTTTTCATTACAAATCCTTGTTTAGTAAGACTAGAATTTTGTTTTCACTGGAGATTACGTTGCGCCTCCATCCTTCGTCATCCGCTGAAACGCAACTTTTATCTACACACATAGGGTAAGCTAGAGATTGCGGTTTATAAAGTTTTAAATATTGATATTTTTTACACAAGTGCATTGATTTGCTTCAGAAGGTTTTTATTATCCTCCAGAAACTATGTGGAGTACTTTCTATGATGGATGGATGCACTTTTTTGGGCTTCAAAATTTCAACACACATTCGCTGCCATTATAAAGCTTGGAAGAGCCAGGACATTTTTAATATAACTCAGACTGTATTCGCCTGAAAGAAGAAAGTCATATACATCTAGGATTGCTTGAGGGTGAGTAAATCATGGGGTAATTTTCATTTTTGGGTGAACTATCTCTTTAAAGATATTAACTGTGCTCAACCAGTCTGCGCAAGCTAGATTAACACAATTTTTAAAAATATGGATATTTTTCTTACAAAAACGCATTGATTTACCACAGGAGGCCTTTATTCACCCCCTTGAGCTTTGTGAGGCACTTTTTATTATGGGTGGATGCACTTTATTGGACTTGTTTTGGACTGATGAAGAGAAATGCCTGCATATGCCATTCTAAAGCTCGGAAGTGCCAGGAAAATTTTTAATATAACTCAGATTGGATTCGTCTGGAAGAAGGAAGTCATATACACCTAGGATGCCTGGAGGGTGAGTAAATAATGGGATAATTTTAATTTTTGGTATATTTGGGATAAAACCTATCCCTTTAATGTGCATTTATGTCAAAAACAGTTTTTGTCAGAGTGCTGGCACATTGTTTAGCACTCATATTACACATTGCCAATGCAGGAGATGCAGGTTCAAATGCTGAACCCATTCCTCCCTCTTTTGCCCATTATTTCATATTTTTTAAATTAAATTTATTAATTTATTAAAAATATAAAAATACTTTTAAATGATCAAAAATGTAAATAATAACTAATATATAATTAATCGCAGATAAATTTATTTTACTTTTTAAATTAAATTATAAATTGTATTTATTTTAAAGGAATAATTCACCCAAAAATGAAAATTCTGTCAATAATTACTCACATTTATGTCGTTACGAACCCCTAAGACCTTCATTCATCTTCAAAACACAAATTAAGATATCTTGATATTGATATTGTTGAATTAAGTTGTTATTTTTGTTTTCTTTGAACACAAAGAGTATTCTTGTAGCTTCATAAAATTATGGTTGAACCACTGATGTGATATGGACTATTTTAACTATGTTCTTATTAGCTTTCTGTGCCTTGAATGTGGTTGCGTTACTAAGAAAGCTCTCGGATTTCATCTGAAATATCTCCATTTGTGTTCCGAAGATGAACGAAGGTCTTACAGGTTTGAAAAGACATGAGGGTAAGTAATTAATCACAGAATTAGTTATTTATAACACCTTAACATACTCCATGAATACAATAGATACCAAACATGAGGAGGACAAACGAAATGAATGGTTTGGTGGCTTCTCTATTTTAGGCCCGTCTTTATTTAAAACCCATTTTGTTTTGTTCCACTTGGCGCCAGTTTCCCCGCAGCTGTTTTGAATGAGCGCCTATTTTTACCACCTCGCGATCAATACACCCAGATTATGAATTATCACAAATTGTGGCTGTGTCATACTTGTCACCCAGGCTCTCGTGTGCTTTCGAACTCTCTTCCCACCCCTTCTTACCCTTAGGGGCCGCTTTAATTGGCTATGAGGATCTCTCTCTGCCAGGGAGCAGTATGGAGTGCTGCTTCCATGACAACCAGCATCGATGATGCATGTTGGGGGGAAAAACGAAGGCGCTTGCTTTCTTTTCCTCCAGAAAAAGATGGCTCTCATTCACAGCCTGGTGGAAGGTGATTGTGGAAGGTAGAGGATGCGCACTTCACATAATACAGCCGGATGCCTTTCGAGTTTAATGATGCCAGCCAATCACATTAGAACGACAAACAATCTGGGGCTAAAAATAACATCATTTTCATTCACATATTACATTATTAGGCATTCAGTTACACCAGCGCTCACCCATATTTGGAGCTTCACTCTCTTGTCGTTCCTGTAAACCGTCTTCACCTTAAAGTCAATGCCGACCGTGCTGACGAAAGAGTTGCTAAAGGAGTCGTCCGCATATCTGAATAAAAAGCTGGTCTTTCCTACACTGCTGTTGCCAATGATCAGGAGTTTGAACATGTAGTCGAAGTTCTGATCAGATCCATCTCTCTGCCCAAAGCGCTGGTCTGCTTTTGCCATCTGTGAACACAGATATGAGAATAAATTGCGGTTTCAGTCCTGTTACTGGTACTGAGCAGTATGTTGTACTTAATTAATAAATAAAATAAATACTATATATATATATATATATATATATATATATATATATATATATATATATATATATTGCAGACAACAATATACAGTACAAGATACAGTAAACACTACTGTCCACCCTGTTACTGAATTATAAAAAAATTAATTATAACACTAAAAATATTATAACGTTTAATAAAATAAAATGCACTTTAATAAGCATAAAAATATCAAACATAAAAATATATAAATAATTAAAAAAACAGGACCACCGGCTGTGGCTGTATCATCAAAACAAGTCTTGAATGATGCATATGCCAATGCATAATTTCAAGCATTCATTTGGTATTACAGTGATTTGTTTGTCAAAAACACCGTTATAGCATCGAAGAATCAACATAACAGGTTCAACTACAAGTGGGATTTGGCAGCTACATCCATTCACAAGCATAAATATCATTGCATAATCAGAGGATGTTATTCTGACCATGTAAACACTCGAGCTCATTCATAACTGTCATTGAGACATAAACGGCATCTTGACGGACCACATTCACCGACAAACAACCATAAACGACAAGCAGCCGTCAATTAATGGCATATGATGGAGAAGCTCACCTCGGATGTAAGCGCAGCTCTCTCTCGTCTGGTGCTCTTCTAGGTGGGCGTTTATGGACGCTGCAGCACCTGACGACGCGTGTTCACCGACTCAGCTCTGAACGCGTCCAAAACGCCTGCTTTTACGTGCGTATTATCGCGTATATTAGCGAATGATGGCAGTTATGTGGAGATTTATTGTCGGGTTTATTTGAAAGCGCTCTGTGTATGTAGGGTGGGGCAACGGCGACAATTAACCGGCGTTTATAACGCTGTCGGTGTAATTCAGTGCTGAATGCCCTGGTGAAAAAAACAGCATATGCTGGTAGGTAGGTTTTGATGCTGGTTTACGCTGGTCCTTTGCTGGTTTTTGCTGGTCATGTTGCTGGTCAAGGACCAGCATGAACCAGCAAAGGACCAGCTTAAACCAGCATCAAAACCTACCTAACCAGCATTCCAGCATCAAAACATACCTACCAGCATATGCTGTTTTTTTTCACCAGGGTGTAAACGATTAAAATAAGATTAGGAACATACTGCAACCCCAACAAGTATGTAAACACTTAAGACACACTTAAAAATGAAATGTCATTGCATTAAAGATCAATAAGATTAAATACAAATAAAATTAATTAAACAAAATAAGATCAACAAAACCGCTAACAATAAATAAAAAGTAAGTCGCACTGGCAAACTTTAAATAAAGAATTTAAATTATGAAATATTATTTACTAATAAAACACTACTACTACTACTACTATTTTAGCTGCAAATTAAAAAAAGAAAAATCTATGATAGCCACCTTATTTTTCTTGTAAGAATAGGCGCAGCAATTTGTAAATTTCACGTGCGAGGCCTCCGGTCCCTGGTGAAAAAAACCAGCATATGCTGGTAGGTATGTTTTGATGCTGGTTTAAGCTGGTCCTTAGCTGGTTTATGCTGGTCCTTTGCTGGTTCATGCTGGTCCTTGACCAGCAAAAACCAGCAAAGGACCAGCTTAAACCAGCATTAAAACCTACCTAACCAGCATCCCAGCATCAAAACATACCTACCAGCATATGCTGGATTTTTCACCAGGGGTCTCATCCGAGTCTAGCTATTTCTAGCTGTACAAAACAGCTAGTTTTGCTGCTTGATATTGCAAACTGGTGTGTCTTACAATTATTTTTATGTGTTATCTTAATTATGAACACAGTGGTTTGTAGTGAAAACAGCACGTTCGCAATTTTCTCAAAGGAAGGCTTTCGCGACACGTCATCAGTCGACCATATTTGTGGCGCTGAACGTGAACAATCCCTGTTGAAAAAGACAGCATATGCTGGTAGGTATGTTTTGGTGCTGGGATGCTGATTTGACGCTGGTTTAAGCTGGTCCTTTGCTAGTTTATGCTGGTTCTTGGTTTATGCTGGTCCTTTACCACCAACATGAGCAGCATAAACCAGCAAAGGACCAGCATAGACCAGCATAAACCAGCATAAACCTGCAAAGGCCCAGCTTAAACCAGCATCAAAACATACCTAACCAGCATCCCAACACCAAAACACACCTACCAGCATATGCTGGTTTTTACAGCAGGAATGGCACTGAACCAAACAAAACCTTCGCTGATTAGGGGAGTGCGGGGCACAAACTAATGTGGGGTTAGTTGTAACACGTGGTTTAAATATTACCACACATGGAAAATGCGTTATAATATGCCCCTCTATTATTAAACTATGCTATTCTGTGACATTACCAATGTAATTTTCACTATTTACTTTTATGGATTTTAATAAGAAATCACAAGAAACAAGTGAGTAAAGACTGACAATCAATGTTTAATATTCAGAAATTATTATTTCAAGAAATCCCTGGTGAAAAAAAACAGCATATGCTGGTATGTATGTTTTGATGCTGGTTTATGCTGGTCATGTTGCTGGTCAAGGACCAGCATGAACCAGCAAAGGACCAGCTTAAATCAGCATCAAACCTACTTAATGTAAAACTGATCATGCAGACCAAACCGTAAGTCGTAAAGACTTGAAACTTGGAGGCTGTGTTACACACATTGTCTACAACGTCACCAAGTCTCACCCCAATCGGCCTGACGGGGGCGCTACAGCATATTCCTGGAGGGCCTGTGTCCTGCAGTTTACCTCCAACTTTCCTCAACACACCTGCCTGGAAGTTTCAAGTATACCTAGTAAGACCTTGATTAGCTGGTTCAGGTGTGTTTGATTAGGGTTGGAGCTAAACTCTGCAGGGTCTGGTGACCCCTGTCCTAAACGGTTCGTCAAAGGCTGTGTCTCTTATGTCTTTGGAATCCTTGGCTCACGCCAGACAAAATGCACACCTCAGGTTCATCCGTCACCCTGGCAAAATTTTACTGTATTTTGCATTTTTTTAAAAAACTAGTCCTAGGTTATTTGCCGGAACCAAACCAGTGCAGGAAGATTCTCTGGAGAGTGAATATCAATTATTATCAAAAAAGATTAACTTTCAACTCTCCGTCGCAAAGGGACACCAAAACATTCGAAAGAGGCAGGCCGCTTTTACTAAAATGACTATAACTTTTGAACGTAATAAAACATCTTCGCCAAACTCACAACATGTATGTAAGAGTTCAATCTAAGGTCATGTGAAAAAAAGTCATAAAACATAACAAAAAACATAAAAACGGCCATAACTACTCACCCATTTTTCCTATTGACATGAAAATTAGTACGCACAGTGAACTTTCTGCACCTTTTAGACAACTTTAATGGAGGTTGATAGTAATGAAACTCGGCGGGCCTGTTTGATTCATGGCCCTAACTGAGAAATTTAAAAGAAATCGGCCACTTGGGGGCAACATTGCATTTTTAAAGGTTGTAAATGACTGTATATTGCACGTTTTTTCACACATACACACAATATTCGTATCAAACGATAGACCTCCGCATTCAGAACAACTTTGCCTCTAGAGCCACTGCTGTCAATCAAACTGTTTTTTAAATGAATGAAACTACTTTTGCTCAATCTGGAAAAAACACTGCAAAGCAATTCTCTGGACTCAATAATGATCAAAAAATGTTGAAATTTATCCTTTGGGAAGCTATAACAGGGTCGTTTAGAAAAGAGTCCTGACCGAAAATGCCCAACAGCACATAAAACCTAAACGAAAACTCAAAACATCACAAAACCTGGTAAGCGACAGGTGATTCTAAACACGCATGCAAAGATTTAGGGAGATCGGACCACAGCTGGTGCTATAACAGTCATAAATGCCAAAAATTATTTTTTACTTAATTGATTTAGGTGGTTTTTCACATGTGCTTAAATGCCTTAAAACTCTTCAACCATGGTAATCGCTGCTTGCGGCTATATTTTGTTTTTGAAATTAAAAAAAAAAAAAAAAAAAAAAAAAAAAAAGAACTACTGCCACAATGTGAAGCTTTATTATGAATAACACCACACAGGATATAAAAGAACACTATGTTACTTGGGTCCTCAGGGTATTGCATATCATCTATTTATGGATCTCACACACCAGGCTACAGGTGTGTTTATCTCAGTCAAGAATGAAGAAAGACGCCTGTATTTTTTGGGTAAACAGGCCTGAACACCTTAAATGGTATCTAATTTTGATCATTTAGAGGAATACTATACATAAGGAAGAACTTAGTGTACTATTTATGCAATGATGTGGATGTATAAACATCTACAACATGATTTTTTATTTTGTGGGAAACATATTTATGGCATAAATAAGTTTCCTTGTTGCATTTTTAAGCATCAAATTATCATACAAACAACAGTACAGTATTTTGAGCCATAATATGCTAATGAGGACATTTACGGGGAGTCAAACGAGAACTGAACCTGCATACATGGTAGCAGATAATCATGACGTATGAATCTATTTTCATATTTCACATCTATTGAGAGTCCATTCAACTCTTATCTATTGAAAGGCAACACATTTTATCTTCTCATCTGGCTTCAGAGTCTCTCATGAGACTCAAGACGACAGTCCACGTTTATTGTCTTCTGATTATTTTGTAGTGACTGCTGAGCCAATACCACTCTGTTCCAGTTCTGCTATCACAGCCATGTGTTTAAACTCTGCAGGTTGGTGGTTGAAGGTCTCAACCAATCGGAAGGTCTCAAGTCGCTGCGATCCGTAAAACAGCTGCACCTGATTGGCCAAGCATTGTGCCTGGTGGACAGTCTGAAAGAGGTATAAAATAATGAATTAAAATCACACTGACTGATTTGTTTTACTTAGTAACTTTATTTAACTTACCACAAATTTGCTATCCATCTCAGCAGTCATTAGCACGATGCCTTTGTCCTTCTGCAGGTCTGTATAGTGATATAAAATAAGCTGGCTGGGTGCATTCTCTCCCATTGTCTGAAATACAATTCAGTTTTAGTAGCAATGCCAACAGACAGTGTGAAATTTATATTAAATATTGGGGGAAAAATAGTACCTGAACATTGATTAAAGATGTGAAGTGCAGTTCATGACCAGCCCACTGGCCAATAAAAAACTCATAGCCCTCCTTCTGAGGCAGAGCGTACAGAAACTGCAAAAAATACGTGATGATATATTATACATAGATGATGTTATATATAATTAGTACAAAGATTTTACTTTCTGGTAATGCTGGTACACAAGGATGGGAATCGTAAAAAAATCAACTCATTAGGGATTGGACTACACTGGTTGTGGTGTATTTTTGATTCACTAAAAAAAGAACTGACTTGTTAAAGTGATTTGTTCAGTGCTACACAAGCTTTTTTGCTTAAAAGGTTTAAAAAACGTATTAAGACACTTCTTCCTCAGCTGAGATCATTTAGAGCCCTTTGAAGCCGCATTTAAACTACATTTTAGAAGTTTAAAATCGGGGCACCAATCAAGTCCATTATATGAAGAAAAATCCTGAAATGCTTTCCTCAAAAACCATCATTTCTTCACGACTGAAGACAGAAAGACATGAACATCTTGGATGACAAGGGGGTGAGTAAATTACTTGTGAATTGTTGTTCTAGAAGTGGACTTCTCCTTTAAATTATTCATTATAGAATCAAATTATGCTGGTTGCGCTGTATGTTTGATTTACTAAAAAATAACTCACTTATTACAGTGATTCATTCGAGAATTGGACTATGCTGGTTGCGCCGTATATTTAACTCATTGAAACGATTTGTTTGGGAACTGGTCCACGCTAATTGTATTGTATCTGACTGATTAAAAAAATACTGTGCTTCATGTTTTAAATTCACTAAAAAAATAAAAAAAAATAACGTAAGAGTCATTCTTTCAGAAATCAAACTACACAAGTTGTGCTGTATGTCTGATTCACTAAAAAAAGTACCGACTCACTAAAGTGATTTGTTCAGGAATCAAACTACATGGGTTGTGCTGTGTTTGATTCACTAATAAAAGAATCAGTCTTATTAAAGTGATTTATAATGGTTGCGCTGTATGTTTGATTTACTGAAAAAAAGAGCCAGCTCATTAGTGTTATTCATTGAGGAAATGAACTACACCAGTTGAACAGAATGTTTGATTCACTAAAAATAACTCATTGGAGTGAGTTCATTTGGGAATTGGACTATGCTGTTTGGGTCACATTTTTGATTCACTAAAGTGATTTGTTTGGGACTTGGACCATGCTAACTGTATAGTATTTGACTGACTTAACAAAAAAAACAAAAAACAAAAAAAAAAACACACTTCATGTGTTTGATTCACAAATAAAAACTGGCTCAAAAGAGTCAACTGAATCAAATGAAAACAACTGGCTTATAAGAATCATTCATTTGGAAATCGAACTACACTAGTTGTGTGTTTGATTCACTAAAAAGAATTAACTTATTAAACTGATTCATTCAGAATAAAACTACACCTTCGCATCGCATGTTTTCATTCACTAAAAAGAATCAGCTTATAACAGTAATTCATTTGGGAATCAAACTACTGTCTGTTTTGCACTATAGATTCTTTAGCATTATTGTGGCACCACTGAATGTCACATTTTTCAACTTTATTGATAGGCTTAGAACATAAAAGCTCACAGCCGATTGATCAAGATGTTTACAAGAAAAACTCATCACTGTTAGACTTATAAAAGCCACTCTTGAAAGCATCTACTGCCATCAAGTGGACATTTAGCATTTTGCAGGGTTATTTGATGGTGTGACACTTGACAATTAAAAAACACATACTTACAGTTGGGCAAGATTTGGCACGACCAAAAATAATGTCAAAAGTTGAGCCCTATAACAGAGAATTACAAGGTCATACATCTCTGGTAAAAACAAATGATCGAAAATTTGACTACTCATTACAATCAACTGAACTGCTATGAAATAAAAAGCAGTAAATATTAAGTTAAAAAATTATTTTATTCCACTGTTATTACGAAAGATAAAAGACTGATACATAAAACAGAACTCACTGGTATGACGGCACTGATTGTGTCTTTCTTTGAGAAGTACTGCATCCACAGCTGCACACAGAAAAGTAGGCATTTGGTGTGTGACTCTATTTAATATTTGATCAATTATTGCTGCTAAAACTGTAAAAATGTGTTGTTTTATTAACATTGTCCCTCTTACCTCAGCGATATCAGATCCAGATTTCTCCTGAACCATATCAAGGTTAAGAATAGACCCTAATGTCTATAAAATAAGAGAAAATGCAAACAATAAACTATAAATTGCTAATTTACTATTTAAATAGAAATGAAGCAACACCTTACCTTATCTTTGGTGAAGCCACCAGCTTCTGCTTTGCCACGTTTGTCCAGCTACAAATACAACAACAAAATCAATGTCTTCTTACTATATGTGAGCCTGGACCACAAAACCAGTCTTAAGTCGCTGGGGTTTATTTGTAGCAATAGGCAAAAATACATTGCATGGGTCAAAATTATTGATTTTTCTTTCATGTCAAAAATCATTAAGAAATTAAGTAAAGATCATGTTCCATGAAGATATTTAGTACACTTCCTACTGTAAATGTATGAAAACTTTATTTTTGATTAGTCATATACATTGTTAAGAACATTATTTGAAGAACTTTAAAGGCAATTTTCTCAATATTTTGATTTTTTTGCACCCTCAGATTCCTGATTTTGAAATAGTTTTGTCCTATCATAACAGATACATCAATAGAAAGCTTATTTATTCAGCTTTCATATGATGTATAAATATTAATTTTGGAAAAAATGACCCTTATGACTGGTTTTGTGATCCAGGGTCACATATGTGACCCTGGACCACAAAACCAGTCTTAAGTCGCTGGGGTTTATTTCAGGGGCGTCGCTAGGGGTAATCATTAGGGGCTCGAGCCCTGAAAGTTTTTACTCCAGCCCCGAATGTTTTTTTGTATGGCTCTATGATTTCCACGGAATTTGTCAAAGTTTAAATTAATTAATCAAAAGTTGGTCATTAAACTTAAATCAAGTCGCGATATGGACTAGTATATGTAAATATTATGCCGCAAAAGACCGCAAAAAGAATCCTGCATGTTCTGCGTGTCTTTTTATGAAAGAACGGCGCGCATGCGCGGTTTCGTTTTCTATACATGTAATACTGACACGCGCAGTGATTTTAGCATCTGCCGTTTCACTAAATGAGGGCATAAAAGTCACTTCATGAGCCTTTCACTGTTTCATTTGAGTAAAACAAGCGTCAAATATATACACAGAAATTTAATGGTATTCACGGCAGGTCGGCAACCTGTCAAAATAAAAGGTTTAACTTCATTGATCATTCAGTATAATGTATGTGCCTAGTACTACTACTACTACTATTAATCAATAAAAATGTATACATTTTTTTTTTTTTTTTCCACACAATATTTCTTCCATGTTTTACATTTTCCAATCCCCTTTATTTGACAAAAATAAAATATAATTTTCATTAAAAGATCAATTAAATCAATATTTTATACCTTCATCTGATAACCAGAAAAACACACAACACAGATTTCCATAAGGCTATTGTAAAAATAAATAAAAGCTGTTTTTATGCATTCAGATAAACAGACATGCTAAAACATATTTGGTAACAATAAAATGTAAAGTGAGAAAAAATAAAACATTTCATTGGGTCCCAAACATGTAAATTTTCGTAACTTTTGATAAATTGACGGTAAAATGTATACGATTCATGGTTTTAATTAATTACACATGATTAATAACATCAAATTTAACCATTAAAAAGAAGACCAGAAAAATGAAAACAGAAAACAGAATTTGAAAAAAATAAAATAAAAATAAAAAGGAATTCGGGAGAAAAAAAATAGGGCTCCATTTTTGTATGCAACTATATATTTGTTACAGTTATAAATACATTTTCATGTATATTGCATTAAATGTTTTAATATGTAAAAATAGTATTTTTATGTTGGTTTAAAATACATTGTCATATATTACATTTATTAAACAATAAATTTCGAATGTTAAATTCTATAATTAAACAGAAAATACAATTCAACATAATTAACAATATAATAAATACCATTTAAACAAAACTGTAACCTAAACCTAAGCCAAACAAAATACATAATAAGATACATAAATAAAATTAAACTACAACAACAGCAAAAAAAAAAAAAAAAAAAAAAAAAAACGTTAAATGTAATAAGTAATATACAAATAGGCAACCAAATCTAGCGGACCACGAAGGTCAAAATCAAATGTAGGCTGTGCTCATCACCTGTTTCTCCATGTACTTGACGAACTCCGCTTGTTTGGACTGTCCGAGCGGTTCCGTCTTCACCTCCCTGCGCTTCTCCATCCGGACTTTATATTCTTGAGGTTTTGAACTGGTGTTACAGTAATACTCATGTTACACTAACGCTTGACAGGATCATATTATACAGACCTACGCGTTTGACAGCCGCTTACCTTCGCAGTTTCCTGATCTTCTCTTCATATTTACTATAGTACGGATTTTCCTCCAACTCCGGTTCTTTCTTCATCGAAAACGCCCTGAACTGAGATGGCACGAGTCCGGGAATCAGCGGTCGGATGCCAGTGGCCCTGACCGCCAACATCCCACGGTACAAACATGACATTTGGACCACGGCCGCCGCCATCTTTTCCCCGTCCCACATCTATGAGTGTCCGGACGAAACCAAGTTTAATATACACACTACATGTTTTGGTTCCTACACTGAATTATTTTATGATGTCTCCTAAAAAAATCTTTGGTTATAGCTGTATATTATATAATATGTAGTACTACATAGTACTGCAACCAAGTAACAAATACTACTGCTAAGTAAATATTATTAATAAATTAATAATACTGCAATTACTAAATACTAAGGAATAAACAAAGAGCAATTAAATAAAATAAATATATACCAAAACAATAATTATTACTAATAAACTAAATATAACAAATAAAAACATTAATATTAATAAATAAATAAATAAATAAATAAAACTAACAAATCAATGAGGCAACCAACCAAACAAATAAAGACAACCAAAAAAATCCAAATAACTCAAGAAACGACATTAAAATTAAATAACATTAAATAATGAATTAAGTACTAAATTAATAAATAAACATTATTATTATTATTATTATTTATAATTCTGAATAAATAACACTGAAACCAATAAATAAATATTAAAAAATAAACGAATAATATTGCAATTACTAAATACTAAGGAATAAACAAAAAGCAAATAAATAAAATAAATATATACCAAATCAATAATTATTACTAATAAACTAAATACAACAAATAAAAACATTAATATTAATAAATAAATAAATAAAACTAACAAATGAATGAGGCAACCAACCAATCAAATAAAGACAACCAAAAAAATCCAAATAACTCAAGAAACAAACAACATTAAATAACACTAATGAATGTTCAGAATAAATGAATGAATTAAGTACTAAATTAATAAATAAACATTATTATTATTATTTATAATAATTCTGAATAAATAACACTGAAACCAATAAATAAATATTAATAAATAAACTAATTATATTGTATTTTTTATAATAATAATAATAATAATAAAAAATCTGAAAAAAAATAACACTGAAACAATACATAAATAATAATAAATAAATAAATGATAATAATCAACAACACTTAAATGCTAATAATAATAATAAATAAATACTAAGGAATAAACAAAAAGCAAATATATCAAATAAAATATATACCAAACTAATAATTATTACTAATAAACTAAATACAACAAATAAATACATTAATACTAATAAATAAATAAATAAAACTAACAAATAAATGAGGCAACCAACCAACCAAATAAAGACAACCAATAAAAAATCCAAATAACTCAAGAAACAAACAACATTAAATAAATATTAATAAATAAACAAATGATACTGTATCTTTATAATAATAATAATAATAATAATAATAATAAATCTGAATAAATAACACTGAAACCAATACATGGATATTAATAAATAAACAAATGATAATAATCAACAACAGTTAAATACTATTAATACTAATAAATAAATACAAAAAATAAATAAGAAACAAAAGGCAACTGAACTAACTAAATAAGTAGTGGTAAAAAAAAAATAAATCTAAGAAAATACTATAAAATAAAAAATAATAATACAACTAACAAATAAACAAAATGAATACTAAATAAATAACACTAAACACTTAAACTTAGATACTTCTAATACTAATACATAAATATTACAAATAATAAATTAATAAATAAATATAATACTACTACTATTAAATAAACAGTACTACCACCAACCAACAAATACTACTGCTGAATAAATATTATTAATAAATGAATAATATTGTAATAAATAAATACTAAGGAATAACCAAAAAGCAAATAAAATAAATATATACAAAAACAATAATTATTACTAATAAACTAAATACCATTAATACTAATAAATGAATAAATAAATAAATAAATAAAAACATACACTAAATAAATAACACTAACAATGAGGCAACCAACCAAATAAAGACAACAAAAAAATCCAAATAACTCAACAAACAAACAACAATACTAAATCACATGAATGAGTGAATGAAAAAAGTACTGAATGAATGAATAAATAATAATAATAATAATATATATTTTTTTACATTTTTAATAATAATAATAATTCCGAATAAATAATACTGAAAGCAATAAATATGAATAAATAAACAAACGATACTGTATATTTTTATATTATTGTTATTATTATTATTCATTCTGAATAAGTAACACTGAAACCAATAAATAAATGAATGATACTAATTAACAACAACAATTAAATACTATTAATACTAATAAAAGAAAACAAAAAAGAAACAAAAAAGTAACTGAACTGAAGTAAGAAGTAGTAAAAAATGATACAATGAAATAGATAATATCACTAAATAATAATAATAAGTAATATAACTAATAAATAAAATTAATAAAACTAAAACTAATGAATAAATATTACTAAAAAACAATACGACTAAATTAATAAAGGTAATACCAATACTAGTAAATACAAAATAGATAGATAGATAGATAGACAGACAGACAGACAGATAGATAGATAGATAGACAGATAGATAGATAGATAGATAGATAGACAGACAGACAGATAGATAGATAGATAGATAGACAGATAGATAGATAGACAGACAGACAGACAAATAGATAGATAAACAACTCCGTAACTTTAATTTTTTTGTTATCACTTTTATTTGATTTTTATTAATTGTATTTATTTTAATAACCCAAAAAAGCATGTCATTGTGAGCTGAAATATAATTATTCCGCGTTTCAATGCCTATGTACTTGAAATTATTAAGAAACAAGAGCATTATAAATTAAATATCTGTTTTAACTGATTTGTGCAGGTGTTGAACAAATATATCTGTGTTCGGATCCATCAATGCAACTTTTAGGAATCCATATCTTCTGACTCTGAGCTAAAACACAGCTGTCAGCAGAGCTGCTGTGCTCTTCATGATCCTTCCTGAGTTTGGAGAACGCCAGCGGTTTTCCATCCATCCAGGACCAATGATTTGGACCACCAGTGAGCCCTGAAAAAACAAAACACTCAACATTCAATATTGTGATGGCTGCAAAATGTCATCTCATTTGGAGAATCTCATTTGCTTACCAATCCAGAATGACTGCTTTCCAGCAAACTTCCACATCCACTTCATGTCAGTCTTTGAGTGAATACTGACCAATTCACTTTCAAGCCTAAATTTTGGAGTCATAACATTAATACTTAAAGTTGTATATAGTAATGCATGCATATACATGTTTCTCTGATAGCAAAAGATGTGTAACGTACAGCATGCAAGCATGTTGTGCGCTGCTCCAGCTAGCGATACCAGGCCCTAAAATATAGCAGTTCCTCCGGTAGTGAGTCCAGCCATTAGGACAACCAATACTGACAGACTTCTGAGACTTTAAAAAGACAGGGAAGAGTTATAAAATAAAAGATCATTACATTATAAACAGACATTTTAAGTATAAAGTAAACTTTGATATTCTCTTTTTGTTTTGAAATACACAACAGCTGATTCAAAATGTAGAGCTAAGATATCATACCTTGTGTTGTTGCACTACTGAATCAATTGTAAAAGAGACTGAGTCACGCTGGGGAGTTTCTACTGATTCAGCGTCAGCTGAGTATCCAGGCCAGGTCCAGATGGGAGTGATCTCCAGTTCAGAGTGGACACGAGGTGCTGGAGCTGGAGCCTTTTCCTCCACTCTCACTGGGATCAGTCCATGAAACTAATGGATAACAGAGTAAACACATACTGAAGTCCTGCACAAAGCACATTATAATGTATAATAACGGGGGAGAACAAAACTAACTAAACAAATGAAGAAATAAACAAATTATTATTATTATTATTATGATGATGATGATGAATAAACACTAAAACCAGTAAATAAATACTGATAAATAAATAAACGATACTAATTAACAACAACAACAACAACAATTAAACTGTATTAACACTAAAATGAATAAATAATACATAAAAACATAAAAGTTATGAAAATAAATAAATAAATGAATAAATACCAGTAGTAGTAAAATAATACTACTAAATAGATAAAGATAATGCCACTAAATAATACCACAAAATAAATAATAATACAACCAACAAATAAACAAATTAATACTAAATAAATAACACTACTACATAAATACTTCTAATACGTATCCATAAATATTATTAATAAAAAACAATACAAATAAATAAAAATAAAACCAAAACTACTAAAATAATACAGCCAACAAATAAACAAATAAATAAATGAATACTAAATAAATAACACTACTAAAAAAAAAAATACTTCTAATACTAATCCATAAATATTGTTAATAAAAAAACAATGTGAATAAATAAATAAAGATAAAACCAAAACTACTAAATAACTAATAATACCACCAACAAATAAACAAATAAATTAATACTAAATAAATAACACTACTATAAAAAAAAATACTTCTAATACTTATCCATAAATATTATTAATAAAAAACAAACAAAGAAACCAATAAATAAAGATAATACCAATACTACTAAATAAATAATAATACAGCCAACCAATAAATAAATTAATACTAAATAAATACTTCTAATACTAATAAATAAATATTATTTGATAAATAAATATAATACCACTACTATTAAATAAATAGTACTACAACCAACCAGGTAAACCAACTAATAAATGAATACTATTGCGATTAATAAATACTAAGGAATAATAATAAAAAAATTAAATACAAAAAATTACTAATAAACTAAATAATACAACAAACAATTAAATACTATTAATACAAATAATAATTCTAATAATTTTTAATAAATAACACTGAAACCAATAAATAAAACTGAAATAAATAAATTGATTAAAAAAAATTACTTAAAAAATATAGTAGTAGTAGTAAAAAAATAATAGAACTAAAAAAAAGATAATACCACTAAATCAATAATACAACCGACAAAAACAAATAAACAAAATAAATCAATAAAATACTAAATAAATAACACTACTAAATAAATACTTCTAAAACTAATACTTCAATATAACTTAAAGCAATACAATTTAATAATAAATAAAGATAATGCCAGTATTAACAAATAAATATCAATACAATCAACTAATAAACAAAATTAATACTAAATAAATAACCCTACTAAATAAATACTTCTAATACTAATGCATTAATATTACCAATAATTTGACTAAAATAAATAATAAAAACAAACAAATAAATACAAAAAAATGTTACTAATAAACTAAATACTACAACAAACAAATAAACACCAGTTTATTTATTAATATTAATTTTACCAAAACTGTTAATGCTAATAAATTAATTAATAAATAATGATAATGATCAAATAAACAAACAAACAAACAAACAAAGACAAAAAAAAAAAAAATCCAAATAACTCAACAAACAGACAAAAATACTAAAATAACGCAAATGAATGAATGAATGAATGAAGTGCTACTACTAACTCTGAAGTAAAGGACAAAAAAGTTAGAATAAAGAGAATAAAGAATAAAACGTACTCTCCAAACCCTTTCTTGATTTCTCTTCTCCACCTCTGACAGATGTGCCTATAAACAAAATCAAATGTTAAGATTAACTACTACCGCTACTAATATTCTTTTGCAATACTATATTAGATACATTATATTAGGTAAATGTTATAGCTGAGGTGACCTGGCTCACTCTGTGCCTGTTTCTACCCAGAATCCTCAACTGTCTTTGACCCAGACTGTGAAAGGCCTCCTGGTCCTGAGGTCCTCCAGCGCTATAATGGCTAAAGTGCGTGCGATACGGGACGTCCCCTCTCGGCGGATAGTTTTCCCAAAGGATCCCGCTCCTAGGGTCAGGAGTGTATTCCTCAAGCAGAGGCGGCTCAGGCTCTGGGATGCGTGGTGGGCTTTGGAAAGGATGTTGATTTTCATCTTCTTCAGCAATAAGCTCATCTGGACTACACCTGCCTGAAAGATGGAAATATTCTCATAAGAGCAGGATGTAGGTATGTAAAACTACAAGATTTTAGCAGGAGACTTCTTTGTACCATTTCTAGGATCCACAATCTCAACCGTGGCCTTGTTTCTCTGTCCCAAAACAGCGTTTTTTGGAGCCCTCAGAATCACATCAAATTTCTCATGATTTTCTTCTAGTCCGTCGTCTTTGAGGTAAATGTTCCACATTTTGACACTGACGCCTAAACACAAAGACAAAGCACAGAGTGAGTGTATTCTCAAAGTAAAGAAATAAAAAGTAAATGGAAAGGCTGGTTTGAAGTGACAAGCACCTGGATCAAACTGTATAAGGTTGGCTGAACTGTGAGTGAAATCTTTCCCTACTTTGGCTGTTCCTTCTTCCACCTGTGAGATGAAATGATTCAGTCATCTAAAACGTCATCTGTGCAGGATAGTAAGATTAGCTCAGATAGTTAAGCGCACCTGTATGCCGACGTACGCCGGATCTTTGCTGTTCCCACTGCGCACCACCTGCACAGCTAGAGTTCCTGCATTCTCACAAACACGATAACAGGAAGCAGACAGCTCCACACGAGACCACCTGAACTCCATCCTGTGTTGGCAGGAGAAAAAGCCAAAAATCACATTGAGGCTTAAATTATATTGTGTAGAATTGAGATCGATTCCAGATCATATTTGGAAATGTGGAACACAAGCTGTCAGCGGTCTTACTTTCAGCAAAGAAAATTATAAAAGTAATGTTTATTACCAGATGCTAAGAATATTTCTCTCTATTGTAATTTATATTTTTATTTTAATGTAGTTTTTAGATTTTATAATTATCTTTTTAACTGATATTTATGATATTATTATTTTTGATATTATTGTATTATATTTTCTTATATATTTCTAATTTATATTTTTAATAAACACATATTTTTTTACACACACACACACACACACACACACACACATATTAATTAATTAAATATTAATTATATTAATATTTTTCTTATTTATTACATTCAAAAAATCAAGTGCCTCGATAAGGATTCTAAAATGTTATTTTTAAAAGAAATATTAATTTGTTTTTACTTTTTTTTTAAAACAATTTCTTTATAATATGTATTTAACAGAATTTTTTCACCAAAGAAAATAATAAAAGTAATGTTTAAAACCAGATGCTGAGAATATTTCTCTGTATTGTAATTTATATTTTTATTTTAAAGTATTTTTGATATTTTATTATTATCTTTTGTTATCATTATTATTATTATTTTTTTAATATATATTTTTGATAATTATTATTTTTATTATTGTATTATATTTTCTAATGTATTTCTGAATATACTATATACTGTAAGTATATATATAAAATATATATATATAAAAATTAATTAATTATTGTATTATATTTTCTTATATATATATATATGTGTGTGTGTGTGTGTGTGTGTGTGTGTATATATATATTTTTTTAAAATAAAAATAATGATACATTTTACTAAATGACTCTTTAATATAAAAATAATAATATAATAATAATAATAATAATAATAATATAGAATAATATTTTACACACACTATATTAATATTTTTTGTTATTTATTACATTCAAATGTATGTATTTTAATAAACAGTATTAGGAAGTTTCAAAATGGAAATTCTGATTTATATTTTTAATAAAAATATGGTACATTTTACTAAATGATCTCTAATATAAAAATAATATTATAATAATACTTTTCTCACACACACACACACACACACACAATATATATATTAATACTTATTACATTCAAATATTACATTCAAATTGTTTTAATTTAATAAACAGTAATAGAAAGAAAAACAATTTTAAAAGAGTTACTTTTAACGACATAACCGAACATATAAATAAATATTTTTTATTTGATATTATTATTATTATTATTATTTTTATATGATTGTATTATATTTTCTTATATATTTCTGATTTACATTTTTAATAAAAACTGTGATACATTTTACTGAAAGACTCTCTAATATAAAAATAATATAAAAATAAATATTTCAATACCTTTAGATATTTTACACACACACACACACAGACACAAACAAACAAACAAACTATTTTTTTTTTTTTAAATGTTAATTTTTTAATAGAAAAATAATATTTATATACTGATTACACTGATATATAAATATAATTTGTAAGTATGTGTTAGGATACTTTATTGTAATTTAATTTATATATTTTGCATTGTAATTTATATACGTTTATAATATTTATTTAGAATTTTTATTTTATATACATAATTGTGCTTTAATATTTTATTGTATATTTCTGTGATTTCATTAGATTATCTTATATATGTATCGTATATTCAATATTGAATATCATATAATTATTATTTGATAAAAATGCTTAATCTTTTCAAATTCCAAATGACTCACTAAATTCCTTGATAAATATGCTTGCAAATAGAGCGTGTGTGTTTTTAGCTAATTATTCTCAAAATGGCATCGTCCTATTCAGTCACTTTCTTTACAGTGCAAAAAGTTCTATATGCACCTTTAACATTCAATAACTGCACTGTTAGTGAATGTTCTGTCCGGAAATCTAAACAAATGATCCATAAATAAGGAAATACATACACTTCAGGCAGCATGGTGTTTCCTGCAGGATCTGTGATTTGGAACTCAAAGCTGTCTGCAGTCACTTCCATATCTGCGGGAATGACGTAGCGCACTGCTTTCTGCTCCAGATCCTTCTGTGTAAAGCGGCCTTTAATATAGGCACCTATAATAGGAAGGAAATTCATTATAATCTGGACACAGTCGGCGCATATTAAAAAGACAGTCTGCACCATCAGTGACCCTAGCACCTGCCTGTGAGGGCATTTTCAAGGTAACCGAAGTGCGGAGGCCTTGTGATGGTGAACTCGAGTGTGTCGTCGGGACTGTCCGGGTCTGAGGCTTTCAGATATTTGGAGGTGATGTAGATGCCCTGTTTGCCATCCGGAAGATTCTCTACAGTACTTGGAATACCTTTGTTTATTATACTGGGTGGCATCTTGTCCAATATCTCTATCTGTGAAGATATAAATTATGGCATGGCTCAGTCAAATGAACAGTACAACTGCATTCATGCTGTATCACCACTAGAGGGAAGCATTACATATCAATAACTGGAACAGCATTCATTTTACAGATATTGGTCACTGTGGTTTAAATCTATGAATAAATATTTTTAGATTTTTTATTTATTATTCAAATATTTTATTTATTTTATTAACAGTATTTTTTATATTTATAATTTTTAATTGAGATTTATTGAAAAAAGCAAGTGCCTTTTATATTTGAAAGATAAGATATAAATTAAATATAATAAATACATCATACATAATTTAGGGAAAACCAGCAGTCATATTTCTCAGGTTTATTTTGAAGTCAAATTACTGTGGTTTTAATCTTATAAAAATAATTTCAGGTGTATTTGCCTTTTTCTTACATTTTACATAGTTTTTAAATGTAAATACATAGCTTATTTAATTTTTTTTTATTTTTAGTTTTATTTAATTGTATTAACATTAATACAAAATTTCGAAATGAAAAATGTCAATATTTTATAAGAGATTTATTAAACAAAAAAATGTGTTTTGACTGTGGATTCTGTAAATACATAGCTTATTTAATGTTTTTTGTTATTTATTATATTTATTTAAAAATAGTTTTATTTCATTGTATTAATATTAATTTAAAAAATTAGATGAAAAAAAATCAATATTATAAATGAGACATATTTTAAAAAGCAAGTGTTTTGACTGTGGATTCTTAAATTTTAGGTTTTAAATGTAAATACATACCTTATTTAATGTTTTATTATTTATTGCATTTATTTAAAAAATATTTTATTGTATTAACATTACAAAACTTTAAGATGAAAACTAACATAACAGTGAGATTTAAAAAAAAAAAAAAAGTTTTGACTGTAGATTTTCAAATTTTAGTTTTTAAAAAATATATTTTATTGTATTAACATTAATATAACATTTTGAGATGAAAACATCAATATTTTATAAATAAATAAAAAAATGCAAATGTGTTTTAAAAATATAATTAGAAATTAAATAGAGTATAAATATAAAACCCCAATATATATTTTATGGCTAATTTTTAAGTGAAATTATTTATTGTATTTATTATTTATTACTATTATTTTTCAGGAAAAAAGACCTGACCTTTTTATAAACTCTTCAGCTAAATTTAATAAGAATATAATTATAAATATATATATATATATATATATATATATATATATATATATATACATATATATATATATATATATATATATTTATATTTTTATTTTTTGTATTTTAATGTATTTTCTATTTTTCTAATTATATTTTGATATTATTATTTTGATATTATTATATTAAATTTTCTTATACATTTTGATAATATTTAAATTACTGTATTACATTTTCTTATTTCTTATTTTCTTATTTCTACATTTTAACAAATAGTATAAGAAATGTTTCATTAAAAAAAATTAAAAATTAAATCTAGAAAGAATAAGGCAACATAAAATATAAAACTACTGCTTATACCCACTATTATAATTAACACATTGCATACATTTGACCACGTGACAACTTGCCCCAATAAAAATGACATTTATGAAAAATACCCTTGTTCTGAGACAATTTAAATATTCATTTAAAGCCCACCATGTCTTCACTTCTTTACTAAAAAAAGATAATTAAAAAAAATAATAATTAAAATTTAATTTAGAGGGCAACATTCATAGAAAATATTCTAATTTTAAAAGGGTTTTCCCAACAAAAACACATTTGTATAATTGAAATGTTAACGAAATCTTCAATGTTTTAGTTAAAAATGTTTCAAAAATATAGTTTAGGTTTAAGAATGATGCAATATCTACATTTATTGCCCACCAGCAAAATCATAACTCAAAGCAACTTAATTTAAACACAGTTTACAGGTGAAGTCGTGTGAGGGAAGGTATAGATATTATTTATGACCTCCCCGATCTCTGGGGTCGCGCGTTTAGACAAGCCCGCGCCTCATTTTGGCTCAAGTCAGCAATGCGCGTCTTCAGCCAAGTGACGGTGTGCGCGCTCCCACGGGGCGCAAACAAAGTTTTCGGCTGATTCACCTGTTCTGGCGGGAGCGGCTCTGGGCTGGTAGTGTTGGCCAGCGCGTTTACCGCCTCGCTGACCGCTTCAACAGAATATTAAATTGTGGCGCGGCCTCGAGAGAGCGACGCTATGACATGGTGAATGGCACCGGACCTGCAGGAGCACCTGGCCGGCAAAGTCTCTTCGTTAAAATGCAATTCAACAGGGAGCGCTTTGTTAACCCGTTGCTCTCCTGCTGTGCTCAATGGTTTGGATGCAGGTCGTTGATTTGACAGTTATGTTAACTAGGCTAACCGAGAGAAATCGTTTTTATTTTCCTCACAGAAAAGTCCTGACTGAAATTGTACGGTAAGCCGTGCTAGTTATTAGAATAAAACTATGCTATAACGTGGTATTAGGCTAAACCAGAGAAATTTTTCCACACAGAAACTCCAGACAGAAATTGTACGGTAAACCGCGCCATATTTGAATAAAAATATGCCAACCATATGCTTTAATATCTTTTAATGTTTATTTATTATGATTTTAACTCTTTTAGCAATCAATATAATACAGTTGGTGTGGCTTTTAGTCAATATTCGTTAGCTTCGATGCTAGTGATATGCTAATAAACCTCCAAACACTGACCGAATTCACCTTCACGAAATATCCACCTTATTTTTCTGTAAGATTAGCCGCGGCCATTTGTAAATTTTATGGGTCTGGCTTTCGGTCTCATCTGCATCCAGATTTGTTTTGCTGCTTGATATTGCAAATTGGCGCGTCTTATCATATTATTTTAATGTATTATCTTAATTATGAACCCCTTGCTCTTCTGCTGTGCTCAATGGTTTGTTTGCAAGTCGTTGATTTGACATTTATGTCATCTAGGCTAAACCAGAGAAATCGTTTTCCACACAGAAACTCCAGACAGAAATTGTACGGTAAACCGCGCCATATCGTTATCAGAATAAAAATATGGTATAAGGTGCTGTTAGCTTTTTAAACCACTATGATTTTAAAGTCTTTAGAAATTGACATAATACAGTTTTGTGGCTTTTAGTCAATATTTGTTAGCTTTGAGGCTAACCATATGCTAGTTCACTTTCAAGAGATATGTCCACCTTATTTTGTAAATTTTACGCATTTGCAGAAATTGTACAGTAAGCTGCGCCATATCGTTATCAGAATAAAACTATGGTATAAGGAAGTATTAGCTTCATAATTCGTTAGTTTATTATGATTTCAAAGACTTTTGTGGCTTTTAGTCAATATTTGTTAGCTTTGAGGCTATGCTAGTGAACTCCTAAACACTGACTGAATTCACCTTCACGAAATGTATATCCAAACTTATTTTTCTCATAAGAGTGGGTGCAGCCATTTGTAAATGTTATGGGTCTGGCTTCCGGTGTCATCTGTGTCCAGCTATTTGCTGCTTGATACTGCAAATTGGTGCCTTACCATATTATTTTAATGTATTATGCTAATTATGAACCCGTTGCTCTCCTGCTGTGCTCAATGGTTTGTTTGCAAGTCGTTGATTTGACATTTATGTCAACTAGGCTAAACCAGAGAAATCGTTTTCCACACAGAAACTCCAGACAGAAATTGTACGGTAAACCGCGCCATATCGTTATCAGAATAAAAATATGGTATAAGGTGCTGTTAGCTTTTTAAACCACTATGATTTTAAACTCTTTAGAAATTGACATAATACAGTTTTGTGGCTTTTAGTCAATATTTGTTAGCTTTGAGGCTATGCTGGTGAACTCCTAAACACTGACTGAATTCACCTTCACGAAATATATATCCAAACTTATCTTTCTCATAAGAGTGGGTGCAGCCATTTGTAAATGTTATGGGTCTGGCTTCCGGTGTCATCCACGTCCAGCTATTTGCTGCTTGATACTGCAAATTGGTGCCGTACCATATTATTTTAATGTATTTTGCTAATTATGAACCCGTTGCTCTCCTGCTGTGCTCAATGGTTTGTTTGCAAGTCGTTGATTTGAGATGTCAACTAGGCTAAACCAGAGAAATCGTTTTCCACACAGAAAATCCTGACAGAAATTGTAAGGTAAGCCGCGTCATGTCATCATCAGAATAAAAGTATGGTATAAGGTGCCGTTAGCTTCTTAAACCATTTGTTTATTATGATTTTAAAGTCTTTAGAAATTGTTATAATATAGTTTTGTGGCTTTTAGTCAATATTTGTTAGTTTTAAGGATATATGCTAGTGAACTCTCTGAAGAGAGATGTTCACCTTTTTTTTTTCGTAAGAGTGGGCACGGCCATTTGTACATTTTATGCATTTGCAGAAATTGTACTGTAAGCCGCGCCATATCGTTATCAGAATAAAACTATGGTATAACGAGGTATTAGCTTCATAATTCGTTAGTTTATTATGATTTCAAAGTCTTTGAAATCGATATAATACGGTTTTGTGGCTTTTAGTCAATATTTGTTAGCTTTGAGGCTATGCTAGTGAACTCCTAAACACTGACTGAATTCACCTTCACGAAATATATATCCAAACTTATTTTTCTCATAAGAGTGGGTGCAGCCATTTGTAAATGTTATGGGTCTGGCTTCCGGTGTCATCCGCATCCAGCTATTTGCTGCTTGATATTGCAAATTGGTGCATGTTACCATATTATTTTAATGTATTATCTTAATTATGAACCCGTTGCTCTCTTGCTGTGCTCAATGGTTTGTATGCAAGTCACTGATTTGACAGTTATGTTAACTAGGCCAAACGACAGAAATTATTTTTTCTCTCAGTCCTGACAGAAATGATACAGTAAGCCGTGCCATTTCATTATCACAGTAAATCTATGGTATAATGTGGTATTGCTTTAGAATTTGTTAGTTTATTATGATTTCAAAGTCTTTTAGAAATCGCTATAATACAATTTTGTGGCTTTTAGTCAATATTTGTTAGTTTTGAGGCTATTGATATGCTAATGAAGTCCTAAATGCTGAGTGAATTTTTAATTTCATGGGTCTGGCTTCCGGTCTTGTCCTCTTCCAGCTATTTTTATCTGTACAAAACGGCTCGTTTTGCTGCTTGATATTGCAAATTGGTGTGTCTTGACATATTTTAATGTATTATCTTAATTATGAACACACTGCTTTGTAATGCAAACAGTTTTACAGTTTACTGCACTTTGTTATGCCTCTCGTTATTTCCCTATAGCAGCTAATCTACCAGAAAGTCTCACCTATAGGGTTGCTTCCGAGTTAAAGAATAAGTGTTTTAGTATAATCTATATATGTTTTTTTTTTTTTGGCTTTAGACAATATTTCTAAGCTTTAAGGATATCTATATGCTAGTGAACTCCTAAACTGACTAAATTCACTTTCACAAAATAAATCCACCTTATTTTTGCCGTAAAAGTGGGCACGGCCATTTGTAAATTTTATGGGTCTGGCTTCCGGTCTCATTCACGTCCAGCTATTTTTTTTATCTGTACAAAATACCTTTTTTTGCTGCTCGATGTTGCAAATAGGTGTGTCTTGCCATATTAATTATGAACACACTGGTTTGTAGTGCAAACAGTTTTAACGGTGGATGCATTTAAAATTAGAGTATAAGCTAAATTAGTAATTTTGTAAGCATCTTGTAAGTGTAACTACTTATATTTTACAATATTTCCCTTTTTATGTTTATTGATTGTAGTTGAATGTTCTTAAATGTGACCCTGGACAACAAAACCAGTCATAAGGGTGAATTTTGAAATTGAATACAGCAACATTGAAACTGAATAAATAAGCTTTTCATTGATGTATGGTTTGTTATGATAGGACAATATTTGGCTGCGATATAACTATTTGAAAATCTGGAATCACCTTTAAAGTTGTCCAAATAAAATTCTCAGCAATCTATATTACTAATCAAAAATTAAGTTTTGACATATTTACAGTTGGAAATTGACTAAATATCTTCATGGAACATGATCTTTACTTAATATCCCAATGATTTTTTTTTCTTTTTCTGGCATAAAAGAAAAGTCAATAATTTTGACCCAAACAATGTATTTTGTGGTCCAGGTCACAAATCATAATCAGCCTACCTGTATGGTAAAAACAGCAGGTTCTCTCTTCAGCTGTCCGTACTCCAAGTAACCTGTGTTTGTTCCATCAGTTGGCTGAAACGTGAACCTGTCGATCTTGGCCCGTCCATTCAGATGATGATATGCTAGATCCATATTGTTGATGTCCAGTTGTGTGAAATGAGGCTTAGAGATGGGTAATCCTTTGAAAAGCAACTTTCCATATTGTGGGCTTTGAATAACGACATAGGTGAGATTCTCCAGAGCTGTGTCTGGATCAGTCAGTTTCAGGTCATCAGTGGAAATAGTCTTCACAGAGCCTTCTGTGAGCTCAAGGCCTTTGTTGATAGCCAAAGTTGGTGGGATACGGTCACTGTGTTCCACAGTGAAATGAATGGTACCGCTTCTGGACGTCACACCGTTGGTAACGGCAAAGCTGCATGAGAGAACATATTTTGTGTCAGATGATATAAATGCACTTACTTTTAGAAGATGGTAACTGTTTTATCACATTGCTTTTAGTGTGGTTAACACCCTTTAACTCTGGTAAAATCATTGTAACACATGATCTCTCATGACTTATCACTTTATTCTAAGGTCTTGTCAGTTTTACAGCATATTCTGAGCTGCTATCCTCACCCAACACGGTTGATGTGTTGGAGCAGAAAGACGGGACAGGGAGGGGTGCGAGCCGAGCCGAGTCCCCGTTCCACCCTCTGCCAAGCCAATCTGCCTCCCAACACATATTGCCCTGAAGCTGATAATTGCCATCCATGGTAAACAACACGACTGCCACCTCGCACTAGACTCGCAACCAAACACGCAGGTCCACTCTCACAGCCAAACTGGTGCAACATCTGGCATTGCCATTGTCCCATATTTGCTCGGTAATTGTGCCCAGGGATCCCTGTCTCTGACTACATCTCTTAGAGCCGTATAACCAATGCCAGGCTGAGTTATTACTCTCTTAATAATGGCCATTTATCATCAGCTGTCACAGCAGAGCAGAGGGAGACACAAGGCTCCCAGAAAAAAACAGTCTCCCTGTCTCTTTTGGCCCCCGCTGTCGGCCTGGAGTTTGACACACAGGTGTTTGCTCAGGTGTCTCTCCTGATCAGGGAGACCGGCTGTCGCAAACTGCCTCCTTTGCCTCGCATTAACACAAATACAAGCTGTGAAGACACAAAAATGGTTTCAAACAATGAATCCGTTAGATAGTATAACCAAGTTTTTCCCCAGTTGCTTGTGATTGTGTCGGAATTGCTAATTGAAAGCACTCAGGCCCCACATGACTAGCGCCATAGTGTCCATGTGCTGTGATTGGACCCCATACCACCCCATGCTGTGCTGACTGAACACATTGGCACGGAGTGCTCCGTATCCTCTCCGAAGGGCCACTCGCCTCTCGTCAGGCTTGGCTCAGGAAGGTTTGTTTGCTCCCAGATGACCCAACGATGAAACCAAGCCAGAGTTTTGGGTGTCAAAGATTCACACGAGAAAGGCAGCACAGGTCAACTGTACGCCCTGACTGAAGTCTGCCTGCTGCCAAATTGGCTGGAAACCCATGCAAACGAAGCAAAAATTATCCTTTGCATTTTGACTCTCTCTTGCTTGTACATAATTTTCAGTCTCGTATTGAAAATACTGAGGTGTTGCAGTCTGTGGGCTATTATTCATTCAAGAAAACATATGTAAAAACAGCTGGATTTGTCTTGAGTGAATAGAAACAGGCAGAAGAAAAAATGGCATTGTGCATTTGGCCTTAGAGTATAAATTAAATTTATTTAATCTACAAAGAACAATGAAAACCACTGACCTGAAAGAATCACGGTCAGCAAAACGGCTGTTGTCATGAGTGTAGCATACCCGGTTGGCAGCCACATCCATCTGGGAGAAGGAAAGCACTGGAACCCCTGGACTTTGGACCATATGTAGGTGACCATGTTCAGGTGGGACTGATAGAGTGTATATGAGCTCATCTGGCTTGCTTCCACTGTCTGTGGCCATCAGAATGTCAGTGGTCAGAATGACTCTCTCTCCCTCCATCAAGGTCACAGGTTTAGTAATTAGAGCAATGTCACCTGTATGCAGCAAGAAGGTCATATACGTGAATAAATGTAAAGCTTTGAAGAATGTAAACATTTAAACAAGATATGTGCAAGTAAGCTTATTGATGTTTATTTGTGACAGTACTGGGATCTAGGGCCGGGACTACAGATGTTTGGCCCCAGCTCTGTTAATAATTCATGCTGGGCATTTAAAGGTGGCTCATCCTTTGTAGCAGAACGTTCTCACCTCTGTTCCTCCAGGATAAGCCAGAACGGAGCCAAGAGGACAATGGCTGCCATGCTTGCATGTTCACCCAACTGGCAAAGTCATTTTGGCCATAGGGAAAGCCATTGTTTTTAATTATACATGCACAGATTTAATCTGTCAACAAAGTTGTTTTTCTTGGACTTTGATTGAGGGGAAAACAAAAGCAGTGATCACTGAGTCACTAAATATAAATTGGCCTGTCACTATGCCAGTGCTATAATGTCACGGGACAAATTTTTGATGATCATAATATGTCATTGCATCTGCTGAATGTTATAACTCTGGTGCTTCAGGACCAAAAATTGTTAGTGTTGTTTTTGAGCCATGCGGAGTTCCTACTATGTTTATAGTTGTTATATTTTGCTGACAATTTAACTTACCCTTTTGAACAGTCTGGACAGAGATAAAGAAACTCTGTGGAGGTGTTGTGTTTTCCCCATCGCTGAGAACAAAGTGAAACCTGTCATGGCCTTTGAAACCGCTAACTGTAATGTGGGTGTACCATAGGCGATTCATCTCCACATCCTCCTGGGTGAAATTCTGACCTGGACTTAGATCAGTCCATCCAGCTTCTGTCTGTAGGAAATCACAGAAAATGACATTATTACATATACTCCTAAAACAGGGGTGTCCAAACTCGATCCTGGAGGGCCACTGTCCTGCAGAGCTTAGCTCCAACTCTAATTAAACACACCTGAACCAGCTAACCAGCAAGGTCTTACTAGGCATGCTAGAAACATCCAGGTTGTTTAGGCAAGTTAGAGCTAAACTCTCAAGGACTGAGTTTGGACACCCCTGTCTTAAAATATATGGTGTGTTATACTAAAGGATGGATTACACTACATGACTTTTTCCCACATTTGATCCCATTGATGATTCCATTCTATGAAGTCAAAGGATATCAAGCATGTTTGGTACTTTGAGCTGATTTTAGAAGAGTTTATTTGCCATCCGTCTCCTAGCAGGTTGTTACAGGCTGACTACAAAAGTCTGGTAGTCTGTGATCCTTAGTCGTTAGTGTATGTTGGCCAATTTTTCCTCTGTAACCATTTACAAAGTCTGCAAATATGTGATGCCTAGTGCTTTAAAATCAGTTTAGATAAAAGTTGTGTAGTGTATTCCAGCCTTAAGGAATAATGCAAAGGACTATCCGTCCTTGCTAACCCTGAGCTGAAGGAGGCCAAATCTGGGACCTGCATTGAGGATGTAGAGAAGTTGGTCGTTCGGAGTGTCATGATCCCCTGCCTCCAACACTACACTGGAGATGACTCTCTTCTCCAGGGCCTTGACCTCAATACCTGCATTTCTGAGAACAAAGATCGAGACGCTTTGGACACTAAAGGCACCGGTGCCAAGTCTACACGCTAAAATCTGGAATCCTAAATAAGTAAATACACAAACAGCTGCTTCTAGAAAGAATGAACACAAGCAGGCCTGGCCTGTTATCCTAATCCGTGAGGACTTTGAAACAAGGAAGCAGGCATCTGCCAAAAAGACACATTACTTCTGCTGTTTTGGAGTTTACATGCACACCCTTAGATCTTGCTGATCTTGGAAGAAGAGGATGGAATAGAAATTAGCAATTTACTCAAGGATGTAACTTAATTCCCAGTTACTCAGTCAGGGAGACACAGATTCCCCAGCCACATGTGCAGTACAGGTTGTGTTGACCCCCCCTTCCCTAAACCCTATCCAGGATCGCCCTCCCCCTTCTGTTCCTGTCCAGTCTCCGCCACTACAATCCCTCCCCCGTTCCTGCTTTCATCCGCCTTTTTGGCTCTGAATTTGTCCCAGGGCGTCCTTACTTTAGTAGCCATGGCTTTTCATCATTGACTGGTATGATGCGGACACACGCAGTCCCCTGGACTGTGTGCCCACCATCTGTCAACTGTATGGTGAAAGCGTCCTTGAGGGTTTCTGTGTCGTCGTGCAAATACATGATCTTCATTCCTATGGATCAGCACAAGAGAGAAAAATTAAAAGAATATTTTAGTGGTTTAAGCATTTAGTGACATTTAGGATATAACAGTCATTCCTGGTAGCCTTGGATATAGCTGGTTTTACCACTACCACCAAGAAGAACACCAGTGAACATGCTCTGTTTTGTCAATGACCTGATCACCTATGTTTCTATGGCTCTTTATCACTCGCTAACAAGCAAAGCCGTGCAGTCACCAAGTACTTCATGCACGGTGACTTAATTGCACAGAGAGCAGTTGGAAAGACTTTGCAGATGAAGCAGAAGCACCACAGGCACTCTGTGACCTTTGTCTCCTGCAACATCTGTTCTGTAAGCCTGGATACCCACAGTGAAGGCACCGAGGGGTGGCTGGACTAGGGAAGGGACTCTGTCCTCACAGCCGTCCTCAACAAGCAGATAGTGGTACCCTGGAAGTTAGGGGAAAAAAGTTTGTGGTACTACCAATCATACATATTCAAGAACTGACCTTGTTGTAGCTCCTGCAAGGTGAAAGACTGGATTGCTAAGGTTCGTTGGAGGACCTCTGGGTTCATGTTTTTGTATCGATTCATCTCAAGACCATATATGCCGTTGACCAGTGTGCCATGGGCTGGGGGAACCAGGATGGTCATGGTAAGAGTATCTGCTGGAATATCAACATCCACTGCGTTCAGAATATCAGGACTGAGGTCTTTCATCCCTCCCTCCATGACCTATCGGAAGGTGCAGAGCAAGACAATAGTTTGCTTCTCAATCATCAGTTTGCTTCTCAGACAATTTTGTCTTCAAAAAGTCTTACTGTGAAGTTGCTAAGCAGCAGTGATGGGATCTCATCATTGGTAGGGTTGATGATGACGTAGAAGGCCACTGGTGCTGATCTCTCAATCCCATCACTGACACTGATGGTAAAGAAGTCTGCTGTAGGCTCTACACCCTGGTGCACCGACTGGACATAGTTGATGAAACCCGAACTGAGGTGGAGCTGGCTGAAAGAAACTTTATTTATACAATATGACTTTAGTGGTCTGAAAGACAAGGTCTTATAACAGGATATTTAAGTAGGAACCACAAAAGATGCCAAGTAGGACAAGTTATTGGGTTTTACGGATAGTTAGGGATAGTGGCTCAGGGTTCTTAATCCCTTAAATGGCAAAGGACCTTGAGACGGGAATAGTATTCAGGTCACCGTGACATACAGTTGCGCTGTATGTCAACGCATTAACCACAAGGCTGTCGGTGCTGACATTAGCATTACTTTTGAAATTAGGGTTAGAAGACAATGTTTGTTTGACAGAAATGTTGTTCCAGGACCAACAACAGATGTTAATCCACAAACAGGTCCTACTTGGCATAGTCACAGTAGTTGGGTTTATTGAGCCTCAGGAATACTACTGACCCACTCTGAGTCCAGCATTGCTTTTCTCAAAGCCAGGGGATGGAAGGGTGTTCTCCAGGAAGCCATATTGTGGCGGGGTCACCAAGTGAAACATGAGTTGGTCTGGATGACTATCAGGATCGGTTGCCTCCAACACCCCCCCACACAGGCATGCACTGGCACCCTCGTCTACCACAAACACGTTACCTGACGAAACAATATACAGCATAATGTAAGTAGTAATATTGGCATTAATCACAAAGATCTCATTTTGCTGATTTTCTTTCTTCACGAGAGTGCATCTCAATATTTTTCTTCTTCTCCTTCTAATTTACAGGCAGGTCCCTTTGCCCCCCTCGTTCCTCACGCCTGCTATGCCACCCCACTAACACTCTCTCTCTTCCCCTGCTCTCTCGCTCGGCTCTCGGCCAGCCCGCTGCCACCTGGGTGTTGATAAAGCCATCATGCCAATGCTTACTGGCATCTGCTTCCATTTACTGCACTGATAAATAATGAATGGAGAATGGGCACTGATGAGGTTGTGCTTGGATAGAGCTCTGAAACAAGGGGAGGAATTAATGACCGCTAGTCTGGAGTAAAAGTGATAAAACTCGTCCCATAGCAAAGCAAGAGCTGGATTTCCCTCATTTTCCTGTGCTTAAAGCTCTTACGCCAACTTGTCACTGGTATTCAATGCAAATTAATTAAATGACTACTTTTTTCACACAAACCAGTCCTGATCTACTACACAGTGGAAACATTGGAGAATCCTTTTTTCTGATGGGGATTAACTGAATTAGGAGATTATGATTGTGATTGAATGAGAAAAGGGATAGAAGACACAATGGACGTGTCGTCTTTTCCAAATGCGGGCCTGTCCATTGTCTTCTCCTCTATGTCCCTATTGTCCAGTTGTTCTCACGGGAACATGTATCTTTTTCTACTGTGCTTTTTCGCCACACATGCTCTGCTCTCTCTCTATAATCCCAACCAGCTGTGTGTACGTCTGTCGCCCCACATACACCGATGACAAGCATGCTAGGATTTCCTTTGGACGTCCCACTGGCACCTAGCTGGCGTCTTCTGCTCATTGTCTTGCTCTGGTCACTGTCCTTCATTGATAACTGCAAAATTTCTGGCATTAACAGTGAAATCCCCATCCTGGCAAGACGTTGCTAACACCCTGCTTCGAAACGTATGTTGGGGGAACGAAACGCTTGTATTAGCCACACTCCCTGAGCTGGGTGTGCGAGACTGCGATTAAGTGATTCGTTCACCAAGCTCTGGTCCATCACCTGCCTCAAATTCCTAGTTGCTTTATTGCTTGATTTAAGCGGATTGTCATTACAATGAATTAATTACACCTTAGCCAAATGCTCTGGTGATTAAATCTAGATTAGCGAGCATCTTTTAATCCATTCGGTCCCTCAACACAATGCAGCGCCATGTACGAATATTTGTGGTAAATGTTTACCCAGTGTTATGGTTGGGACCTGGTTGTTGACAGGCATCACAGTGATGTTGAGGTCATAGACCGGAAGCGTGCCATGGAGAGGGACAGGTGGGGGGAGAGCATCCTCCTGGCAGCAGCCATCTATTGTTCCAGCCTCTCCATCTGACACAATGAGTGTGACAGTGTCTGAGACAGGATCGGGTCCAATCTCACCACCTAGTGAATAGGTAAATGTGTTTATACTCATTCAGTTCACAAAAAAATTTACATTTAATGTACTTTCATGTCATAAGACATTCACTATGAGGCCTGCCTGTTACATACATCCTGCTTCTGGACATACATTTTTAGGGATGCATGAGTGATGCTACTTCACTACTTCACTATCATTTAAAGGATTGTTTAGTTTTTTGTGTATTTCAGTTCAAAAAGGTAGGATGGGGCGAAAACTCCATCTAATTTTTCTCCTCCAACTTCAAAATCATCCAACAATGTTGTTTTACTTTTTTTTTGTAAGGGGAGTTTGACTTTGTTTGAATGTTTGCTTTGTAAACACTGGGTCGGTACTTTCGCCTACGTCTCGTGTGACCTTCCCAACGTGATTACGTAATGCGTGAAGTCCAGCGAGAGCTAGATGAGCATTTGTGGTTAAAAAGTATATAATTTTTTTTTTTTTTTTTTTTTTCAGAAAAAGACAGATGGTTTCGCTAGATGAGACCCTTGTTCCTTGGCTGGGATTGTGTCGAGCCCTTGCTGAATTGAGATTGCAATTTGGACCTTCAACCTGTTGGCTCACATTGAAGTCTGCTATATGGAGAAAAATCCTAGAATGTTTTCCTAAAAAAACTCAATTTTATTATGCATTTTCAGTATTTTTTTCACAAGACTATGCACGACACGCCCACTGCAGGTGTAGAATGTATAAAACAGGTCTACACTAAGTGACATTAAGTTTCACTAACTAGCCTCCTGTCTTAGTTTTAACCTGTGTGCAGGTAGAAGATGAGCCCATTGAGCACATCCAGCTGGGAGAACTTGTCCACGGTGACCCCGTTTCGCTGCAGCACCCCACGTGCAGGTGTTCTGGCAAGCATGTATGTTAGCCGAGTGTCCTCGCTGTCAACATCTGTAGCAGAGAGGTACTCAACCGTAATCTGGACCTGACCCCCCTCTTTGCAGGATAGTTCAGCCCTCAAGTCGGAACCTAACTGTGGGGGTTCGTCGTTCACGGGCAGGATCTAATAAAAAATGCAAATAAGAAGCACTACGGAAATATGCACTCTGAAAGGGAATGCTGCATTGACGTACAATGTAATGTGCCAAACTGTTTTTTTTTTTTCCCTAATTACCTGAACTAAAAGCGCTCCATGTGCAGAGTTGATTCCATCTGTGATAGTAAGACCAATGCTATCCTTCAGGGTCTCAGAGTCATCATGAATGTATCTATCAAAATACAGAATGTCTTGTTATTTTACTCATTAATTTTTCTCAGGACACGATTTTCCAGCGCAAAATTTTACCCTTGCAAAAATAACCTTTGGCTACAGATTTTCATATTCATACCTGACCCTCAATGCTTTAATGTCCTGCAAACTGAAGCTGTCTCCCTCTAGCAGTGTAGTGCCCTGCAGCTCCAGTCTTCCATGTTGGGGATGAGTCTTCATGTGTACCCTGAGCTGATCTTCTGAGCTGTCCACATCCTGCACCAGCAGGTGCTCCTCCATCAAGAAACTACCACCACCTTCCTCGACCCTCAGCAAGTTAGTGAACATCTATTAATGAAAGTTTGGGAAATTAAATTAAATTTTTTAAAAACCACTGCTTTTGAAAATTTCTAACTATTTGAAAGGTTAGAGTGGTTCTTCAAAATCCTAGGCCATAACAACAAAGAAAATTATAATGAATGCTACAATATAACAATGAAAGAAGTGAGCGACTCACTTCTGGGGCCTGGTTGTCAACAGGTGTGACTGTGATATTGAAGGTGAGTCCTGTGAGAGCGCCGCCCTGCTGGTCACTCACAGAAAACACAAACTGCACAAAGAGAGGCTCAGGGCCAATATCCTCTATTGGGGGCATGTAAGCCACTTTGTGGTGATTCACTGCATGCTGTGGAAGACAAAAAAGACATCAACTCAATGAAGAGGAATGGTATACAGTTGAAGTCAAAAGTTTACACACCCCTTGCAAAATCTGCAAACTGTTAATTATTTAACCAAAACGAGAGGGATCATACAAAATGCATGTTTTTTTTTTTTTTTTTATTTAGTACTGACCTGAATAGGATATTTCACATAGAAGACTTTTACATACAGTCCACAAGAGAAAATAATAGTTGCATCAAAAAAAAAAAAAAAAAAAAAAAAATATATAACCCTGTTCAGAAGTTTATATATGTTTGATTCTTAATACTGTGTTGTTACCTGAATTAGCCACAGCTGTGTTTTTTTTGTTTGTTTGTTTTTTTTTTGTTTAGTGATAAAAAAAAAACAGTCAGGTCACACAAATTCTTTGGGTTTTCAGCATTTTTGTGTATTTGAACCCTTTCAGACATTGACTGTATGATTTTTAGATCCATCTTTTCACACGGAGGCGACTGAGGGACTCATATGCAACTATTAGAGAAGGTTCAAATGCTCACTGATGCTTCAGAAGGAAAAATTCATTAAAAACATATCACTTTTTTTTTTTCGTTTAGTACTGCCCTTTAGAAGCTACAGAAGATACTTGTTTCCCAGAAGACAAAATAAGTTTAAAAAAAAGTCAAAAAAGTTACCCTAATCTTCAAATTCCAGAGGTTTTCACCCCCCAGCTCCTAATGCATTGTTTTTCCTTCTGGGAAAAGTTTGTGAGTGTTTGAACCTTCTGTAATAGTTGCATATGAGTCCCTCAGTTGTCCTCAGTGTGAAAAGATGGATCTCAAAATCATATAGTCATTGTTGGAACGGGTTCAGATACACAAAAATACTGAATTTGTGGGACTTGAAGGATTTTTCTGAAGAACAGTGGGCAGTTTTACTGTTCAGGACAAACAAGGGACTCATGAAATATCACTAAACAATAACAAAAAAAAAAAAAAACACAGCTGTGGATCATTCAGGTCACAAAACAGTATTAAGAATCAAGCACATGTAAACTTTTAAACAGGGTCAATTTAATAAATTCAACTATTTTCTTTTGTGGACTATACAGTATGTAAACATCTTTTATGTGAAACATCTAATTCAAGTCAGTACTAAATAAAAAATGACATGCATTTTGTATGATCCCTCTTATTTCGGTACAATAATTAACATTTTGTAGATTCTGCAAGGTGTATGTAAACTTTTGGCTTCAACTGTATGCATTTCAACATTTCAGAGTACTGCATTAGTGTGCAACCCTTAGGGAACCTATTTGTGTGCATGTTTCATACCTGAGTAAAGGACTTAAGCACTGGAACCATTGCATCTTTTTTCATGGAGTTTGTGCTGTCAGTATAAAAAAGCCTGCCTGCATCTGATAACCTGCAAAAGAGAGGTAAAATCTACATTAAAATCACCAATATTCTTCTTCATCTTAATGCAAGAAAATGCATAAGCGTACCTGGTGTTTCCCGCGCTGAAGCAAGGATGAGTGATCACATACATAAGGTCAGTATCCGAATGCTCTGTATCTCTAAAGTGCAGATGGCTCTGAGTGATGTAAACAACCTCAGTTTCCTTCACCGTGATCGAGCGAACCGTTCCAGAAACCTCCTCAGGCAACTGGTCCTTCACTGGAAACACGTGGATCACTACAGTCTATGGATGAAGAGGTACAGACCTAACATTTCTCTTAAGTATTCACATTGAAATGGAATTCAGTATGAAAACAGATACTAAATTACATGTCTGTCCGATAGATTCGGAGGCTGATGGACATCTGAGAGGATGAAATCAAACGAGTCCTCAAAAACTTCCTCCCCCGAGTGCTTATAGTAGATTAGACCTTGAAACAGGTCTCTCTGCAGGAAGCTCTTCACTGGGATACCTGGTTGATGACACCATATAATGAAATGCTCCTCAGATGAGTTAAACACTTAAAAAAGTGTAACCTATTAAATCCAACTGACCTGGTTCATGTGGAGAAGACTTCTTAACCAGCTGTCCTGCTCTGGGAAAAGTAATCAGCTGATACTGAATGTAGTCGTCGCTGGAGTCCAAGTCTGAGGCCATCAGCATGTACTCCTCCACCCTAACCGTACCACCTTCTTGCACCTCAAAAGCCACGTTGTTGATTAGAAAAGGAGGGGTGTCGTCTTTCGGAAGAATGTAGATGGGAAATTTATGTCTGATGCTGTGGCGGCCATCTGTGATTCGGAAAACAATGTAATCCCTGGTGGTGTCGCTGTCCGAGTGATGATAGACCACAACGCCCTCTCTGAGATCTTTCACCTTAAACATGAATCCTTTTCCACCTTTGGATGAATAAGAAACAAATGGTTACGGAAAACAGTTTTGGCCTGTTTTAAAGGATTAGTTCACTTCCAGAATTAAAATTTCCTGATAATTTAATCACCCCCATTTCATCCAAGATTTCCATGTCTGTCTGTCTTCTGAAATTAAGGTTTTTGAGGAAAACATTCCAGGATTTTTCTCCATATAGTAGATTCAATAGGGATCAACAGGTAGAATGTCCAAATTGCAGTTTCAATGCAGCTTCAAAGGGTTCTACACAATCCCAGCCGTGGAATAAGGGTCTTATATAGCAAAACGATCTGTCATTTTCTAAAAAAACATACAAATTTATATACTTTATAACCACAAACACTTATCTTGCACTAGCTCAACTTCATGCATTACGTAGTCACGTTGGAAAGGTCATGCGTGACGTAGGCGGAAATACCGACCCAGCATTTACAAAGTGAACTGGCAAAGATCCTTTACAAAAAAAGGTAAAACAATGACTCGGGACGATTTTAAAGTTAGAGGAGAAAATAAGATGGAGTTTTCTGCCCTAGACAAGCATTTGTGGTTAAAAAGTATGTTTTTTTTTTTAGAAAATGACCTTCAACCTGCTGATTCCCATTGAAGTCCACTATATGGAGAAAAATCCTGGAATGTTTTCCTCAAAAACCTTAATTTCTTTTCGACTGAAGAAAGACATGAACATCTTTGATGACATGAGGGTAAGTAAATGATCAGGAACTTTTAATTCAGAAGTGAACTAATCCTAACTCAAGCAGTCAACAATCTGATAGTATTTTCAAATCCATCTATACTATCATTTACAATATCATTCATCTGGCTCGATGCAATTGTGAAAAATAAGTTTTGTTTTCCGCCTGAAGGCACAAACGTTGGCTCTGGCTTCTCCCTATTGCAGAAAAATAAAAAGAAAGATGGCGTCCTTCCCAGGCAATGGCTGCTGCCCACCATGAAGCTGAGCTTCTCCTGCTTGCCAGGGAGACAGAAGGGCAAGGTCACCAGACAGATTGAATGATGACTGGTTGCACAGTAAACCTAATTAGCAACTTTATCAGGGGGAAACGGCCACAAGTCCAATGGAGAAACAAGTAAGTAATTGGGCCCAAAGGTGGCTGTGGGCAGCAGGCCCAAAAAAATAGATACTCGACGGAAGAGGACATTGGGCGGCAGATTTCCATTTGGCCGAAGGCTGACTGAGGACTTTCCCAAGGGTCGGAGTCCCTGAGTTCGAGGTCTACATGAGCAATTCCCAATCCCCATCTAGGTTCTCAAGAGAGACCGGTCCATTCTGGACCAGAACTTGCTGTTCAACTCAATCTAACTGTAGTAAAATGAGGTGCTTTGGAAGTAGATTTGGAGCCAAAGTTATGGGATAATTCTATTCTCAGCCAGAGGGATCACAAAGCAACACGTCAACCTCAAAAACGTAAACACCAATTAAATGAAGGGTTTGGCTAAAAGCAGGAGCTGTTGTTTGAGTAGTCTGGAGGCTTCTGCTGATCAGGTGTCAGAGAATGACACAAGGAACGGAGCCATGGGCCTGGAAATCCTCCAAACCAGGAAACACAAAAACAACCTACCACAGCTTCCGTGGGAGAACGCATGCAGCTAAACATCCCATTCAATCCCTGAAATCACAATTCTGCCTTTCTTTCCAAGAAACCAAAGATGTTGTTTTGGACTCCACTGACTTTCATTTTATGGACAGTATTCAAAGTACCTTCTTTTTGGGTGAACTTTCAGATAGACACGTGATTGTCACCAGTTCTCAAAGCTTGCTAAGATAATGCTCTGATGGAAGAGAAATGACCTTGTGTTGGACATCTGGCATGAAATGCCATAAGTCTTTCCAATCTGCTTATTTCAGGGTCTGTACAAACAAAAGGTCTGCTGGAGTGGAAAGACAGCCGCTACGGCTCTAAAGACATCTTTGGTCCATGGCCCCTGGCAAAGTGTCGCCAAAGCATTTTACACCTGATTAGCAAACCCATGCAGGCCACCCGGACATATGTTTCTTGAACGATGCCCACATGAAAAACGGTTTGAGACTTACTATGACACATCAGTGGAAAAAACGACATGGAAATTGTTTAGACTGGCTTTTACTTTCAGAGAGGTGACAGATTAGATTTTTTTACCTCTAACACTTAAGTGTCCATTAATCGGGCCGTCCATAGCTATCAGGGTGACGGCATCTATGTTGTCGTTATCGACTACCTGTAGATGCTCCCATGTGATTGGTCTGGATTGGCCTTCCAGCAGATCCAACCCTGTAAAGAGAGATGTTTAGTCTCAGTTTTTTCATTAGGAGATTATTTATTTTAGCTAATCTACTAACGTACCCATGTTCCATGAGACTCGAGGGGCATTGGTTTCTGCGGTGCGAATAGAAATGTGCATCAAGATTGGAGGACTCGGCACAAATGAGCTATCGATGGCCTGAAACTCCACCTGGAAAACAGATGAAGTAAAAGCAAAATAAATGACGTTACATTTTATCGAATTGGACATAATTTTATTGAATATGACACAAACGCTGTTTGGAAATCATTTTGAATACTAACCATTTCATTATTTTGACACATAATATAACAAAAAAAAGAACAACAACAAATACAATGTCAACAAGACAGTAAATATTTTCAAGGGTTGCCATGACAAAACCCCCCCAGTTGCTACTCAAAACTCTGGGTCCCCCAGTAAAAAGAAACGTGTTCCGTTTTTTTGAGGGGTTCCCCTGATACAGTTCGCATTCCAGGGGCTAAATATAATGTTACTGGGTTTGGTTTCGACCTGTGGCAACAGTGTTAAACTAGTCCAATTCCACAGGAAAACCACAGACTTGGCAACACTGATATTTCCAGACATTCTAGACATTTTAAAATGCACACACATTTATAAACACACATTTTTCCACAATATAAAACAGTGTTATTTTAGTATTATTTACTTACTATTATAGTATTTATTAATAATTAGAATTACCTTTAAGTTTAGTTTAAATTTTGTGCGATTTTGTTGTGTCGTCACCGTTTTTATTTTATTTTTATTTAATATTTTTTTCAGCTTCAATGCATTTTTATTGCAGTTTTTTAAATTTAAGGTTTCATCTAATATTTTATTTTATTTTCAGTTAATGAATGCAAGATGGCAGGCCGCTCTAAGGTGACTGAATCCCTCCAACAGGAGGTTGTCCAGATGAAGGCCAAAAGGATGAAACTGGCTATTCGAAATTTGTGATTTCTCAAATATTGCAGGTTTACAATGACTCTAGTTCAAGTCACCCAAAAAGGCTGATTGTCCATGTAAGACAACTGCAGGAGAAGACAGGATAATGCAGAGACTCTCAATAGGGAATCGGTTCAACACTGCAGCCGGAATTGCTTGCCAGTTCAGTGTTAAACAGGTAATGATCTGTCTCAACACATATAAGAGAATTAGGACTGAAACATGCACTGTGCAGTGACCAAGCCTCTCATCAGCAGAAATCAGCAGCTGCATTTAAATTTATATTTAAATAAATAAATACAAATTAGAAAAAAATAATTTGCCTGTAAAACTTCCCTGTAAACAATTTGTGGGCCCTCACTAACCTCATAGTTCCTCCTGGCTGTGTGACTGCTGTTTGGGGGCTGATAGGCGATTTTCATCTCATTCAGGTCTTGCCATGAGAAGGAGAATGCTGTTTTGGTGTGATCGTCCAAATGAGTTATATATCCCTCCGCTGGAGGTTTGGTCACGTTGAAGATCAGCTGTGCCTGAGGGGTCTCATCATCTTTGGCATCCAGGGCAGCAGTGGTCATGGGAGTGAGAATGAACTGATCCACCTCCAGAATGAACGTGGACATGAAAGCAGCATTGGGGGGTTGGTTCTGCATGGCCCCCTGGATCAGTACTGGAATCCAGATACTCTCGGTCTAAAAGAGAAGAAGGGAAGAAGAAGATTCAGCGGCTTGTTTTTGTATGTTTTCATACGAACCTGATTCTAATGCCGTTTTACCTCCAGCATGGCTCGGGAGGCCTGGTCCCTAAACTCCACCCTGATTGGGATGTAATCAATCTCAGGTGATGGAGGACTGAGATGCTGGTACTTCAGACCTGAAGTGAGGAACTCGGCACAGTCAGTCTTCAAAAATTCGACTTCCCTTGTGTTGTGGTCACAGGCTTTATTTCCCGGACAGGTGATTCCAGTATGACGTCCTTGAGAAGTTTGAATGCAGATGAGAGGTTTTTGCGTTGTCATAATAAGGTCAAATTATCTGATATTTAAAGACACTTATTGACCATGAGTGTCCTGTTTCTTGTCTGTACATTGGTTGCACCACATGATTTTATCGGTTGCACCATATGACAGTGATCTGACACACAAAAGCTTCATTATACACTTGGAATACCTTTTCTCGGTCCGGGCTCAGAAGCCAGCATTGATTCGGGATCCTCAACGACCAGTTGACCAAGCATTGGGACGTTGATCTCAGAGCTGAGAAGACGTACCGTGCAGATCACATCGGGCCGGGTTTTAAAGGACAGGACACTGCTGTTGATGGCACTGGAAAGGCCGTAGAACTCAGGAACTACCAGAGGAACATTTCCAAGCTCTGTGAGGCTCCTCTGAGGTTCTACTACGTGGATCTTTAGCAGCACATTCTCAACAAAAGTCTCGGTTTCTGTAAACCTAAGGACAAGCATAGAAAAAAAGCTCACTCATTTGTATGGAAATTGCATTAGACCACGGAAATAGGTTTTCGCAGCTCCCAAAAGCCCTAATTGAAGTAACAGCTGTAACGTGGTGTTGGACAAAAATAATAACCACACAATGTTTCACCTGTAGACTCTCAGCATGACAGTGTCCTCTTCTAGAAGTGGGCTGCCATTGTGAACATACCTCACCTCATCTGGAAAGAACTGGCAGTCGAAAACCTGAAAAATGAAACATCAGCAATTTTTCCCACATATTATATAAAGCATAAGCTAGTTCTGGTTTTGTTTTTGTTACAGTACCTGAGGAGTGAGTTTCCCCACTCTTTGCGTGATGGGCTCGGTGAGCACTACTTCGACTTTACAGGCCTCAGATGTCCCATCCGTGTGGAACTGAAGTTCGCCAGCCGTGACAAACACCGACTGGCCTCTGCCTACCCGAAGCCCTGTGTTTAACAGGACTAGACTTGAAGCTTGGACATGTGGCCACAGGTGACTCAAGGTGAACAATGTCAAAGCAAAGATGTCCACCCCCATCTTTTTGTTTAGCTGCTAGGTATCCAAGGTTATTCTCTTCAGATGAACTGTCCTACTCTCATTTCCAACAGTACGCTGAAAATAAACCAAGAAAGAAGTATTAAATACTACAAATCTTAGATTCATAAATATTTAAAGGGATAGTCACACTTAAGAATGAAATTTCTGAAATTAATTACTCACCCCCATGTCGTTCCCAACCCGTAAGGCCTTCGTTCATCTTTACAACACAAATTAAGACATTTTTGATGAAATCCAAAAGCTTTCTGACCCTTAATAGACAGCAACGGAATTGACACGTTCAAGGCACACAAAGGTAGTATGGACATCGTTAAAATAGGTCATGTGACATCAGTGGTTCATCTGTAATGTTATAAAGCTATGAGAATACTTTTTGTGTGGAAAGAAAACAAAAATAATGATTTAATTCACAATTTCTTCTCTTCCGTGTCAGTCTACTTCATAAGAGTACCATGACACGTGTGTATTTTTCTACTTGTAAACAATGCAAAGAGAATAATTTTTGAATAAAGACATTATTTTTGTTTCCTTTGCACAATTATTCTTGTAGATTCAGAAAATTAAGGTTGAACCACTGATGTCACATGGACTATTTTAACAAACGTCTTTACTACCTTTCTGGACCTTGAATGTGTCAGTTGCATTGCTGTCTATGCAGGGTCAGTAAGATATTTTTTTATCAAAAATATCTTAATTTGTGCTCCGAAGATGAAGGAAGATCTTACGGGTTTGGAACAACATGAGGGTGAGTAATTATTGACAGAGTTTCATTTTTGAGTGAACTATCCCTTTAAGAACAACAATAATAGACTACAAAGTTGACCTAAATCTGCCCAATTGAACCTGACACAGGAATAGTTAAATTTTTTTTTAGAGCATTTTATAATTTTTAAAGAGCATATGATTGGTCAGATATTTGGACATGCCCACGACTGCAAGACGAGTCACCAATATTTTTAGCCCTAGAAGAGACTGCGTAAGTATCTGTTGCTTATAAACTGAAAAAAGTTATAATTTGCCAATAATTTATTAATATATCATTATACTACTACATATTTATTACTATTTATTAATTATAAATAGTAAACATTTATAATGTTACAAAAAAAATAAATTCAGTTCTTTTGAACTTTCTATTCATTAAAGAATCCTGAAAATAATGTAGCATTTTTTCCACAAAAATATTAAGCACCACAACTGTTTTCTACATTGTCAATAATAAGAAATGTTTCTTGAGCAGTAAATCAGCATATTAGAATGATTTCTGAAGGATCATGTGACACTGAAAACTGGAGTAATGATGCTAACAATTCAGCTTTGCATCAAAGAAATACAGTACATTTTAAACTATTTCAAAACTTGTGTTTAAAATTTGATTAAAAATATTTTACCTGGAAAACAAGATTTTTGCAGTATAGGAGTACAGTAACATTAGCTATTAAGCAGTTATTGTTAATTAAAACTAAAACTATTAAAAACTGTTTTCAGCAACTGAAATAAAGCTAAAATAAAATAACATCAAATATAAATAGATAAAAAAAACATCAACATAAAATTAAATGAAAATTGAAAAAAATATTTTGTGGCAACTAATTGATATGAAAAAAGGTTACGCTGAAATACTAAAACTAAAAAAATGAAATAAAAATTACTTAAAACTAAAATAAAAAAAAAACAAATAAAAAGGACAAGCACACAAAAATGACTATAGACTAAAATGAAAACTAAAAACTGAAATAAATTAAAGCTAAATAGAAATATAAAACAATGACATAGCACATAACAATATTACTAAAGAAACTAAAATTGTAAATGAAAATGAAAACCATAAGTTAAATAGAACTATTAAAAAAAAAATCCTAAAAAAAGAAAAAGCACATAGCAAAACTACTAAAACTTAAACTAAAATTGTTAACACTTTACTTTAACACTTTAAGGTTTAGTTAACATCAACTAAGAATTAACTGTTCTTAGAACTAATACTTACAGCATTTATTAATTTTAGTTAATTTTAGTTTTAGCGTACTAACGCGTTATTAAAATCACAAGTTGTGTTTGGTAACATTAGTTAATGAACTGTGAACTAACACGAACAAACAATGAACAACTGTGTTTTTATCAAGTAATGTTAACAAAGATCGGTGTATAGCATAATACATGTTTCTTGTTTGTTAATGTTAGTTAATATTAGTTAACAAATGACACCTTCAAAAGTTGACTCAGTATAATTTTTTGGGAAAAAAATATATAGAAATTAATACTTTTATTTAGCAAATGTGATGATAAAGACATTTATAATGTTATTTCAGATAAATGCTGTTCAGAATATTAGAATGACTTCTGAAGGATCATGTGACTTGAGTAATAATGCTAAAAATTCAGCTTTGAAATCACAGGAATAAATTACATTTTAAAACATACTCAATATGGTTAAATTTCATTCGCGACGTCGGGTGACCAAAATTTAATGTCAATTCGACATCTAATGTCATTGTTAATTTTATGTCCAGTACCGTTGATATTTTGTTTTTAAGTTGTGTAACCAATATCCGACATTAAGTTAACGTCAAATTGATTTTCATTCTCAACCAAAATGCAAAGTCTGTCAGATTTTGGGGTCCAGCATCAGCCAGACATTATACTGACATCCAGTGCCTGGTGGGAAAAGTCAATTTTTCATTACATGCGACTTACTCTAAACTGCTAAACCAAACGGATTTGGGAAGGAAGGGGTTATGAAATCAATGAACTGAAATCAAGCATCAAAGCAGCATGTGAACTTCAGTAATGCTGCTGTTGTCGCCTGTATCCAAACACTACAGGTGCTCTCAGCCAAAAGTTTGATCCGTGCAGAACTGCTTGGCCACACTGAGCATCACTTAAAACAAACCTAAATGTGCTAATCATCATGTGTTACATGTTTACCTCATTGTGCAAACATGCTCTTTCTAAATGGATTTGTAAATATTTTGACATTCGCAAGAAGCTTTGAGCTAGATATTTTAACCCTGCATGTTTAAACATGAATCAGCATTAACACTGCACACTATTGACGTTAAAAAACATGTTCAGACAAATAAAGCAGTAAGAGCCTGAACCTCTTGCTAGAACTTTATAAAAGCTTTTAGAGAAAGTACCAAAAACCCTGTGAGGGAAGTTGAGATTTGCATTTGAATTCAATCCCGTTTCGCAAAGTTTTATCAGTCTAAAACACAGAACGGCGGATGAACATACCTCCAGCTGAATCCACAGTTGGCCTGTAGTTCCTTCAGCGTGTGTAGACTAACAGAACAGCTCAGCCCTCCTTAAACAGCAGAGGTTTACCCTCAACTGCCCCCCTGCTGAAGAAAACCACAAAGAACTGTTAGCAAAACACAAACAGAGCCTGAAAAGACAGATAAAGAGCTGGAGATAAGAACAAAAGACACTGAAATTACGCCTGTTTACGTTTGCTTCTCGCGTCCTACCTTGAAGCAAAGCAGCAGAACCCAGCAGAGCGAGGGAAAAGACCTGAAAAAGCCGAGGAAAAGTTGTTTCCTCAAACAGGAAATGTGCAGACCAGTTCCAAAGGTTTTTGCGTCTCACAAACCCAGATGTTCCTATTCCACGAACATGGAAAGACCCTCCTGCTCTGAAAAAAAAACTAAACAAAGGTGGTTAGAAGGAAAAAAAGACATTTATGAGTTGAGAAAGTGAAATTAGTAACAGCTTTAAGTACGTTTTTAATTTTTCTCAAGGCAACCATGTTTGCTTTGATCTTTTATGGCCTTGCAGCCTTCGTGAAAGAAATGGAAGTTGCGCTTTAGGTTAACACAAAGGTGTTTTGACAAACTGTTGAAGATCCGCACTCACATGATTCACAAACAGTCTAGTCGCCGCATACACCTTCCTCTTGCCCTTTTGGCTGACCCGCGGGACAAAGGCATGCCTTCTCTCCTGCTGTGCAACTCTGTTCAACCCCAGACTGATAAATGTGGGCCGGTCACTCTCGTCCACCCCCCGCTGCCTCTGCATGGGGGTGAGAAACTCGGTTGTCATGTCATTCACTCAGTTTTTTTGGGTTTTCAGGAAGTCATTATAAAGGAAACCGTAGTGGACCGGTTACGCAATTAGAGGTCGGAGTCATCAAGTTTTAGCAAAAACGTCAAAGATACTCCTGACCAAGATTTTGCTCACCAAGCCTGAATTTATTTAATCCAAAGTACAGCAAAAACAGTAAAATTGTGAAATAGTTTTACTATTTAAAATAACTATTTGAATATATTTTAAAATGAAATTTTTTCTAAGCTAAATTTTCAGCATCATTACTCCAGTCTTCAGTGTTTAATATGTTGAGTTGATTGGCTGTTCAAGAAATATTTTTTTTTATTATTATCAATATTTAAAACAGTTCAGGCCTTTTTTTCTGGGTTCTTTGAGGAATAGAAAGATACAAAGATCAGCTTTTATCTGAAATAAAACGCTTTTGTAACATCAAAAATTTAAATTTAAATTGATTAAAAGTGATAATAAAGACGTTTATGTTATAATGCTGTTCTTCTGATCTTTGTGTTCATCAAAGAAAAATTCTACTCCGCTGTTTTCAAAATAATAGTAATAATAAAAATAAATATTTTTGAGCAGCAAATCTTTTTTTCTGAAAGATCATGCGAGTAATGATACTAAAAATTCAGCTTTGAAATCACAGGAATAAATTACATTTTAAACTATATTCAAATAGAAAATTATTTTAAATAGTAAAAATGTCAATTTTACTGCTTTTGCTGTACTTTGGATCAAATAAATACAGGTTTGGTGAGCAGAAAAGACCCATGTAGAAAACATTAATCATCTTACTGTTCAAAAACTTTTGACTGGTAGTGTACATGCAATAAAATACAATGAAATATGTATAATAATAAATAAATACAGGAATTTGAGAATAAACATGAATATTTATTTATACAGAAATGTAGAACAATTATGGGAGGAAAAACTGCAAAACTACAAAAACTATTATATTTAAACTATACAAACTTTAAAATAATAATAATAATAATAATAATAAATTAATACTTTTATTTAGCAAGGATGCATTAAATTGAACAAAATGTACAAAAATGTAAATAATAATAATAATAAATCTAATAAATTTGGTTCTTTTGAACTTTCTATTCATAACGAATTCTGGAAAAATGTAGCATGGTTTCCACAAAAATATTAAGCACCACAGCTGTTTTCTACACTGATATTATAAAGAAATGGATCTCTATCTATCTATCTATCAGAAAAATAATTTTTACATTAAAAATGTAATCAGTATTCTATCTATTAAACCTATGAAAGTATGAATCTCTTGAAGTTAGTGTTTTTAAGCATTTTGCATTTATCAAAATAATAACTCAAGGCAGTAACTATTTAAACAATATATTTTATTTGTGAACTTATGTTCAGCTATACTTTTTAACAGTTAACTTTTAACTATTTTAAAATTTTTCAGATCATTAGTCATCAACGCTCGGTAAATATTGGTCACAGACACTGAAATTTACTTTAAATAAGCTGATTACGGACTAAAAAACTCCCACAGATCATGTTTTCAAGTAATTTTAAGTCTTATTTTGACGTTGTGAAGTGGTTATATTTTAAATGTCTTCCCATTAACGCCGTTATATTGTTCAGACTGATTTACGAACACAGAATGCACATGAACACAAGAGGAGGGACTCATCGCATGAACCAATCACAGCCGAACATAAGCAGTCATATCCAATTATATCTTAGAGGCATCGCCTCCTCTCATGTGACTTTCCTCCATTCGTTCTCAATTACCCCCCAACAAACTCACGACATGCTTTAGGGGATCTTTTAAAACTCAATGGGCTCAGGGGAGGTGAGAGAAACACGGACTCTCGCTGTAACTTTACCTGCTGGTGTTGCTGTTGGACAATGTTTCTTTAGAAAAACGAGTGATTAATACATTTGAATGTTGTGAAAAGCCTCTAGAAAGTCTGATTTCTCCCAGTATCTGCTTCGCGATGATCACTTCTTAACCTACTTTTCCTGTTTTCTTTAGACTTCGCAAGATCCGGCAGTGACTGTAGGAGAGCTTACGTTCTCATACATATATCAAAGTCTCCGGAGAGCTGAAGTGGTATAACACATGCTGTAATAAAAATACAACTCCTTGTCCTGCCCTAGTTTAAGCCCTGCATTTCCTGCTTAATGACAGCACCCCTCACTTGCTGGATTCCTTTGAGTAGGCCTAATTTTCGCTCTTTTTGGTGTTTTTTTTAGCAGGGTAAACTAGAAAATATCTTTTGAGGATTTGCAAATTAAAAAAATAGATTTTTAATATGTAACTCCCCGTCTCTCTGACTGAGTGAGCGGTTGATTAACAGATCTGAGGCCGCATGCAGACAGAGCTGATGGCGCCGACATGTCGCTTCTAATTAATCCAGTGTTGCATCCAATCAAGAATGTGTTGAGGCATGTTTAACGAGACCATGACACAAATCGCGGTCACTTGTTTCCAGCTCAGCCTGAGATGCTGGCTGAAAATACCCTGTCTTCTTGCGTAAAGACAACTTTCAAGGTGTTTTATGTTCTTATGTTTAGTTTTACGAAGTTAAAACATGTTAATTGCTTTACTTCTGTATTATAATGACTTACAGCCAAGACTTAAGTGAATGTAATCTGCAGTACTGTTGTTATCGTTTACTGAAACTATTAACTATTATTAGTTTGCGTAATTGAAATAAATCTGACAAAAAAAAGTTCAATATAAATTAGAAATGTTGCCTTGGCACATTTTTAAAATATGTTTAAGTTAAAGTGTTAAAATTACTCAAAACTGAAATAGATTAAAGCTATACAGGAAAAATGACAAAAACACATAGTAAAATTAAAATGAAAACAATGTAAAATAGATAATTCTAAATACTAATAAATACTACAACAGTATAAAAAGTAAATAATACCAAACATCTTTAAATTTTTTTTTTCCCCCCACATTAATAACTAGGTCCAAATTAAATCTGCAGGAGTGCTTTTATTGTTCATTAAAATTTAAAATTGTTTTCAGTAATTGAAATAAAGGTAAAATAAAATTAAAATATTAGATGAAAAACTTAAAACTTAAAAATTAGAAGTATTCCTTTGGCAAAATAAAATAAAATAAAATAAAATAAAATATTAGATGAAAAACTTAAAAATTTGAAATATTTCCTTGACAATTAACTGAAATAAATAAGTTTAAGTACTAAGATCACTCAATCTAAAACTGAAATAAATCTAAAACTAAACTAAACTAAAATGAGAGATGAAAAGAAATATAAAAATATCTTCTTAGCAAACTGAAATAATTAAGTTTAAATACTAAAATCAAACTACTACTGAAATAAAATATTTGATGAAAAGCTTAAAACTTAATAAAAACAAATTGAAATATTCCCATGGCAACTAAATTAAATAAATAAGTTTAAGTACTAAAATCACTCAAACTAAAACTGAAATAAATATTAAACTACATAAAAAAAGTAAAGTAAAATAAAATAAAAACATTAGATAAAAAACTTAAACCTTAATAAAAAAAAAATTTTTTCCCTTGGCAGCTAAATGAAATAAATAATTTTAAGTACTAAAATCATTTAAACTTAAACTAAAACTGAATTAAATATCAAGCTAAATAAAATAAAATAAAAATATTAGATAAAAAAACTTAAACCTTAATAAAAATTAGAAATATTCCCTTGGCAACTAACTGAAATAAATATGTTCAAGTACTAAAACCATTTAAACAAACTGAAACAAATATTAAGCTAAATAAAATTAAATCAAATTAAATTAAATATTAGATAAAAAACGTAAAATTTTATAAAAATTAGAACTATTCCCTTGGCAACTAACTAAAACAAATAAGTTTAAGTACTAAAGTCACTTGAAATAAAAATAAAATAAAATATTAGATGAAAACTTAAAACTTAATAAAAAATTTAAATATTTTTTTGGCAACTAACTGAAATAAATAAGTTTAAGTACTTAAATCACTTGAAAATAAAATAAAATGTAATAAAAATATTAGATAAAAAACCTAAAACTTAATAAAAATCAGAAGTATTCCCTTGGCAGGCAACTACTGAAATAAATAGGTTTAAGTACTAAAATCACTCATCTAAAACAGAAATAAATATAAAACTACATAAATAAACCAATAACTACATAATAAATTAAACTATATATAAATATTATATAGTGTTATATAAAAAAAAATGACAAAAGCACATAAAAAACTACTAAAATAAAGCTAACTAAAGAAAAAAAGCTAATAAATCTATCTATCTATCTATCTATCTGTCTGTCTGTCTGTCTGTCTATCACTGTATAGTAGCTGAAATCACTATCAAATTCACAAAAATATTTAAAATACAAATTTGCAAGGAGAATAGGAGATGTAAAACGTTATGAATGACTGGTCTTTCAAATCAGCGAAATGTTGTGAGAATATTATGTGGACTTATAAAAAGAAGACCATAATAGTTGTTAGGATTATTACTGTGTAAGTAAAAACAAGCTTTGAATACATATTAAACCCTTTCAAAACTGCCTAACTTTCTGCAGTCTTCATTGCAGCATAAAAAAAACCTTCGCCTTCATTTTACAGTCTCATCTTTGCAAATATGTTTGACACTGTCACAGACTTGAGAGGATGCCAGGAACTTGTATACGCTTTAGTTTTAATGGCATTTGAAGTGTCCACTCACATCTGATATGTTCTGACTGCTACCCTTTCGCTGTAGCGGCACTGGCCGAGTGCCCACCTTGGCCTTGGGCATCTGTCATACTTGGGCCTTGACTTTTTGTCTGGTCCCAAGTTAATGTAGCTTCTCGACCGTTGATTCGGGAAAGGCAAGCCCAGTGAGCTGCAAAAAATAACATTTGCTTAGCATGAGCCGGGAAGTTTACAGACAACCGGCTAATCGCAGACTACAAAATCTATGTAAATGCGACAACATCCCATACTAGCATAACATGCAATCATTATTGAGTTTAAAGGCAGTTTTGATCAAGCAAGCTCTAAGAGCTTTTGAAACGTTGGCACGAGAGCATTAGGAAGAACTTTTTAATTAACAGGTAATACTTATATATCACTGGAGACTGGGAGGATGTTGATTTAACGCCTTAAGATCACAGGATCAAATAAGGTGATATTCCTCATTCGTACAGCTAATCAACAGTAGTAGGATTGGTGATGCTGGCATGGTATCTGACCCTGAAGCCCAATGGCAGGCTTTTCACTGCACCAGCTTTGTGAGTTGCGAACAAATGCAGCCTTTGTGTTTTTTCCTCACTTCCTTACAGATTGTGTCAGAGATTATCATACTTCTTGTTGGAGCCAGATGCAATAAATAAAGTGAGAGATGCTTAATTAAGACCGAAAAGTTTTAATTGAAAAGTTTACTGAGTATTTCTATAAGATATGATGGAAATAATTAGCATACTAGTGGCAGAGTAATGTTTCAATAACCCTAATCTTACTAACAAAAATAAATCACTACCATGATAATATAAAGATTATTTGACCAATAATACAGTAAAAACAATAACATTGTGAAATATTTTACCAATTTAATTTAAAAATATAGCTGCAAGCAGTGATTACCGAGGTTCAAGCACTTTAAGGCAATTAAGATCATATTAAAAAAGACTACATATTATTTAGGAAGCCTGTAAACACCTAAATCAGGCATTTTTGGCAAATACCGTAGAAATATGATATTTTTTTTTATGACTGTTACACTGGCAGTTGTGGTCCAATGTAGAATCACTTGTCGCAGGCTTTGTGTTTTGAGTTTTCATTTAGGCTGTATATAGCCTTTTGGGTATATTTGGACAGGTCCCTTTTCTAAGCGACTGTGTTATAGCTTTCCAAATGGGAAAAAATTCAACAATTTTTTGATAGTTATTGACCTATCAAAGGCCAGAGATTTGCACTGGTGGTTTTTTTTTTTTTTCAGATTGAGCAAAAAAGCTATAGTTTGCAAAAGTAGATTTTCTACATTTTTTCAATCATTTAACAAACGATTTGACTGACAGCAATGTTTAGAAAGAACATGCAATATATAATCATTTGCGCCCTTGAAAAATGTAATATCGCCCCCCAGTGGCTGATTTCTTTCAAATTTCTCAGTCAAACAGGCCCATTGAGTTTTGTTCTGATCGACCTCCATTGTCTAGGAGGTGCTCAAAGTAGAGCCTAGCACGGGCCTCAAATATAGGCCCTAGCCTGGCCCTTGTCCGACATCAGAATTGTCCCCTCGAGTCTGACCCAACCCCCCTTCTCCCAAAACAGCTTATACTACTGTTTCAGCTATTAAAATAGTTCCATTTTGTATGTAATGGCAAAGTGATTGTTTTGTTTTGTTTTTTTTAATTAAGTTTAGAAAACAAAGCATTTTTAGTTTGTTAAATGTAAGTTAAATATGATCAACTTGCCTTCTCAAATCATCACGACTTGCCTAAATAAAATCTATAGATACGTAACAGTTTAAGTATAAAACAATGTTAGTTTAAACGTTAAACCTAGATAAATGTACGCTATTAGGCACATATTCAGTCATTTGTGTGAAGAGTGGAAGCTGAAGCACGCTTTGCACAACATTGCAAACACTTTTTTCAGTGAAAATGTAAAATTATCCGACATTTTTGCTCATAAATGTAAGAGTAATACATCATTCAGAACTGCAAAGGGTCTACTTTTATTTGTGTGCACTCACAATATCAACGAAACGTTGCAAACAGTGCTTTTATAAAATAAAGCTTGTTCTTGAACAGGAGCGCTTCACAAAAATGAACTGAAACTCAGTGTATACTTGCCTCACAGACATGATAAATATATAAATATATATATTACTTCACGAAATAAAACAAATCGAAAACAAAAACTCTTTCATTATGTAATCTATTGCGTGCGCTTGAACGCGGATCTCTTCAAACTGCGCTGAAAGCGCTGCTGGCTGGCTGAGCGAAATTGAAGTGTGTTGTTTCCACCAGCACGGTAATTTTTTTTCATCAGCATAACTGATGGATGTCTAAAAAAAAAAAAATAATAAGGAGAAGCCTAAAACAGGCCTGATGCCCAGCCTGCATCTGAACTGTGACGTGAAAATTGTCCCAAAGCCTGGCCCTAGGGGCGTACTAAAGAAATGCAGGGCTCTAGCTCAAAGTTCATCAGCCTAAATGCAAATATCCTTATAACCTTATCTGGCACTTTGAACCAAGACCATGCGTACCAACTTCCATGTTAATGGGACAAAAGTTTGAGTAGTTATGGCCACTTTTAGCCTGTGGAAAGGCAAACTGGTTCTTAGAAAGCCAGTCGAACCAACTCCGAACAGGCAATAGAACTGGCTCTGAACCGGGAAAAATGGTTCATAAGTAACATCAAAATATTGCTGGTCTAGAAGTGTAAGAACTGGCTCTGAGGGTTACTGTGACCAACAAGATGAACAGAAAATATGTGACTGCCATTTTTGAAATGGCAGCTAAACAAAATTGCATTGGATTTGCCGTGTTTGGATGCCAATGTAGGTTGGCAAAATGGAAAGACAAACCGGTTCTTAGCTGGGCAATAGAACTGGCTCTGAACCAGGAAAAGTGATTCGTAAGTAGCGCCAAAACATTGCTGGTCTAGAAGTGTAAGAACTGCTTGCGTCAGGGGCTAGGGGCAGGGTTACTGTGACCAGCAAGGTGAACGGAAACTTTTGACTCCCATTTTTGAAATAATAGCTAAACACGATTGCGATGGATTCACCATGTTTGGATGCCAATGTAGGTTCGCAAAGCTATGAACATCAATAGCAATGCAAATTCGATACATCAGTGTGTGGCATCGAAGTACCACCTCGAGGCACTGCCACGTTAACGTTCCTAGGAAAGTTTACATGTATTCAGTGACGTAAGACCTGGCTCTGTGGTGGCTCTCTAGCCCGTGGAAAGGCAAACCGGTTCTTAGAATGCTCGTCAGTCGAACCAACTCCGAACCGGCAATAGAACTGGCTGTGAACTAGCACCCAGTTCATGCTGTTGGAAAAGGGGTATATGGCAGCCAAAATGGTTGTTCTGTGGCACCACTATGACCCTCCCCCACCACCACCCTTTGGGACCTTTAATTTTAAAAGTGTATTTTTATGCACAGGTACCAATTAAATGGATCTTACTAGCATATCAAACAAAAACACTTGTACTGTTAACACTAATTGGGGCTCTTTGAATGCTAACATCCACCTTGGGATTGACTCCATAGGCCACCAGAGGATAATTGACAAGCTCCTGCAGTGGGGACTTGTCAAATGTAATGAGCACTGATGAATCATGTGTGATATGTGGAGGGATCAGGGATAAACAAAGAGTAAATCTGTAGAGGGGAGGCCCGCAGTCTTCCCTAAGGTATTAGGTAAGAGATTCTGCTGCATGCTGAGTTTTAAGAGAGCTGTGTGAGAATTTTGGGAGGTGGGTGAGTCGGGGGGGTCTTGAGGAATCATGGGAGATGTTGACCATCGCTGGCAGTAAAAAAGGAGTAATCCCGCAATTATGCAAATGAGGCTGACTTTGATGCAAAATGCCCCAGACTGGTCACTAATGTTCATGGCTCGTGAAAGGGCAATACTCCCTAGGAGAAATAACGCATGTTATATGAGTGGATGAAGAGAGAACGAGAGAGAGACGTGGATTAGAGCAAGGAAACAAGTAGCGTTGCACGGACTCTTAATGAGAGTCGTAGGCGACTCCTCCAGCACAATACATTATCATATTTCCACGTAATTAGTTTGTTTTTCCACATGAAATGAAAAAGCGGGTCGACGGTGCATCCAGTGCTGGAGGGTTAAGACGGTGCAGCCACCCTGCATCCACCTCTTCCCTTTGAGATGAACTCTCACCCCACCAGATAACAACAACAACCCCCAATCTCCATTATCTAGCAATGACATATTTGGATAAATGTAATTAATGTACAGAGAGATTAAGTTTTCTCAGTTATGGATCTCATGAATAGTGTATGCAGGCCAGTCAGTACGGGTGAGGGGCGTTTTGAGAAGGTGAGAGTATGTGTTAAAAAGAGACATGAGCAGATGACTGCTGGCACTGTAGCTCTATATCAAAACCCATGAGATCCCTCAGGGCTCTATATTGGGGCCGCTTTACTTTGAAAAAATTTACTCAAAGTTTTCAGTTGAACTTAAGGTAAAATCACAGCGTTTACTCTCAAAAATTACATAAAATATTTACTATATGGTCTTACGGTGCTGAATACTGAATATTTTTTCCCTTGTATCAAAAATACAAATAATAGTAATAGAAATAATAATTAAAAATGAAAAAAACATTAAGACTCCTAATATTAGTAGACTTAAAAATAAAAAGGTTTGTTTTATTTTACTGTACATGGAGTGGGTCATCTCATGGGGGTTGACATGTTAAGATCACATGACCTGCTGAATAATACTCTTGTTAACCTCCATGTTATTGGACACTTTATATATAAGTGTTTTCTTTAAAAATTAGAAAAACTGCAACTTTTTATCTCACAATTTTTGTTTTTTCTTGCAATTCTGACTTTTTTTCCTTGCAATTGCGCATTTGTATTTTTAAATCTCAATTGTGAGTTTATATCTTGCAATTCTAACTTTCTTGCCATTGCAAGTTTGTCTTGCAATTCTGAACTTTTTTAGCAATTGCGAGTTTTATATCTCGAAATTCTGACTTTCTCACAATTGCGCGTTTATTTCTTGCAATTCTGACTTTCTAGCAATTGTGAGTTTATATCTCGAAATTCTGACTTTCTTACAATTGCAAGTTTATGTCTCGCAATGCTGACTATTTTCTCACAATTTGCGTGTTTATATCTTGCAATTCTGACTTTCTAGCAATTGCACGTTTATATCTCGCAATTCTGACTTTCTTACAATTGCAAGTTTATGTCTCACCTTTTCTCGCAATTTCAAGTTTATATGCCACAATTCTGACTTTTTCTAGTAATTGCAAGTTTATATCTTGCAATTCTGACTTTCTAGCAATTGTGAGTTTATATCTCGAAATTCTGACTTTCTTACAATTGCAAGTTTATGTCTCGCAATGCTGACTATTTTCTCACAATTTGCGTGTTTATATCTTGCAATTCTGACATTTTCCTTGCAATTGCGAGTTTATATCTCACAATTAGAACTTTTTAAATCTCAGTTGTGAGTTTATATCTCGCAATTCTGACTTTTTAAATCTCAATTGTGAGTTTTACTTCTTGCAATTCTAACTTTCTTGCAATTGCAAGTTTGTCTTGCAATTCTGACCTTTTTTAGCAATTGCGAGTTTTATATCTCGAAATTCTGACTTTCTCACAATTGCGAGTTTATATCTCACGGTTCTGACCTTCTTGCAATTGCAAGTTTATATCTCGCAATTCTGATATATTTTTACAATTGCAAGTTTATGTCTCACAATGCTGACTATTTTCTCGCAATTTCAAGTTTATATGCCACAATTCTGACTTTTTCTAGTAATTGCAAGTTTATATCTTGCAATTCTGACTTTCTCACAATTGCAAGTTTATGTCTTGCAATTCTGACTTTTTTGTGACTTTTTCTCAGAATTGTGGGTTTATATCACAATTGAGTTTATATTAACAATTTATAAAAAACTATTTAAAAGTCACAATTCTGACTTTATTACGCGCAGTTGTGAGATTCAGAGACAAAAAAAAAATCAGAATTGTGAGTTTGTATCACGCAATTCTGAGAAAAAAAACATCAGAATTGCGAGGTTGTGAACTTGTGAAAAGTCATGAATTGTGAGATAAAAAGTCGCAATTACCTTTTTTTTTATTCTGTGGCAGAAACAGACTGCCATGCATATTTCTTCAAAGGCATCTGTAAAAAGGTTTTATTTATTTATTTATTTTTTTAAAAAACTACCTTTAAAATATTAGCTTTTATATCATACTGCATCCACACTAAGTGTCAGTGTAAATCAATTGTCATTTGAATTGATGAAAAAAAAAAAAAACACCTTTAAATAATATTACACACCTTGTTATTTAGACATTGTCAATCAGTGACAATATACATTTACAATAAAATTTGGTCGCATATGTTGTTTAAAGGGGTTTGGTTGCTAATAACACTAGTCCGCCAACAACTGCATGTGGGGAGGGTGTTCTTGATCTGATCTGCGCTCAACTATATGTCGAACTGGCGAAAGACGCAGCATAAGTCATGTGTTGTGTTCTGGATAAAGGTCTGATGTGACAGCCACGCACAGTTTTACCAGCGGCTACGGTAGCCACGTGTCTCCTCTGGTGCGCGCTGAAGCAGCAGAAGCAGCAGCGCAGTAACTTTGCATTAGAGAGAATGGCTGGAGTAAACTTGGCCACCGTCCTAGCGTCATGCCTCATCGCTAACGGCCTAAAGAGGATGGAAGTTTCCGCCTCTGTTTCCGGAGCTTGTTCAAATAAATCTTATATAAAAAGCATGAAACTTCAACTCCTTAACTGGTCTAAAATATAGGTTGTGTGGCCTTATACTAATTGTATACAAAGCCACATCTGTATCTGTAAATCTGTATCTGTAAATCTGTAAGAATCCAGATTTAATTGTCGTCGTAGAAGAGTAGGTTTGTTTACTAATGCAGTATGCACATAGGTCAAATTTTAAACTTGAAAATCATGACTATTATGGACACAGAATTGCATACAAAATCTACAGTTTATAAATATAACCAATGCAATCACACCCAATGGAGATCTTGCCTTGTTTGTGTACTGTGCATCCTCTCTCACTTCCTTTTTGTTGCAGACTTGGTCTCGCCAGGGCTGGAGAATCTTGGCGGGGCAACTAGCGCAGACAAGGGCAGCGTGGCGTTGGTCCAGAGCTCTGGCCACATCCCAGTTCAAGCTTAATCACAGTCTCTGGTCAGAACAAGGCCCTTTCCCTTTCACAGCCAGCTGACATCAGAGCGGTCTGGGACAGGGGAGCAGAGCTGGCTGCCATCCGCGCGGCTCTGCCTCCGTCCCTGGCTGCTCACGCATGCCAGACAGGTGTGTAATCTTCAGTTGGAGACGATGGAGGATGGTAGGCACTTCAGATCAACACACATAGCCCTGGCAAAGAGGGGGTCTGGGTGGGGAGGGGAGGAGGAGAATGGGAGGACCTGCCAAAACCACGAGCACAGATTGCGCGGGAGAGCCAAGCCTGGGCCTGCCAAGCCTGGGTGACCTAGTCGCTATCTTCGTCCAGACGCCGGGTGTCTCAAGGTGTCAAGTGCCTTGTGTTTTTGTGTACAATCAGAATGTAAATGCGTCTTAGGTTATGCTGTCCACGTAAAGCAAGCAGGCTGACTCATTCTGATTAAAACAGAGAGGACAATGTTATACAGACAGCACAAGCAGAATACGTCACATTACACAAGCTCAAAAATGCAAGCTCATCAAAGGCTATTACTCCCTGACATTTTATATTAATATTTTCATTGCGTTATCACTCTAGATTACACACAGAATGTTTATCGTGTCACTTGCACAGATAAAATAATTGCGTAATGCTTTTATCCATTTTCTGATATAATCGGATGGCTCAAACTGGACGTGTCCGATTGGCTTGCGCAATAACGCTTCATGTGAATTTTCAGCTTGAGCTGAAATTTTCAACTTGCATGGAATATGCAATTAAGATGCAAATATCGGACATTCTAGGCAATCGGCTCGCCCAATTCTTGTAATTCGTGTCACCCAACGTGAATTCTTGGCTATTCCATTGACTTTGTATGTAATCTACTCATGGGAATAGTTAAAGGAGAAGCCCACTTCCAGAACAAAAATTGACATATAATGTACTCACCCCCTTGTCACCCAAGATGTTCATATCTTTTTTTCTTCAGCTGTAAAGAAATTATGTTTTTTGAGGGAAACATTTCAGCATTTTTTCTCCGTATAATGGACTGATATGGTGCCCCGAGTTTGAACTTCCAAAATGCAGTTTAAATGCGGTTTCAAACGATCCCAGCCGAGGAAGAAGGGTCTTATCTAGCGAAATGATCGTTTATTTTCATAAAAATAATACAATTTATATACTTTTTAATGTCAAAAGCTCGTCTCGTCTTGTCTTGCCTGAACTGTTTCTGGTTCATGACAGTTAGGGTATGTCGAAAAACTCCCATCTCATGTTCTCCCTCAACTTCAAAATCATACTATATCACTGTTTTACCTTTTTTGTTAAGGGTGTTTGATCTTCTTTGCATGTTCACTTTGCAAAAACTGTGTCGGTACTTCTGCAGCGATGTAGGATGATTTTGACATGATTTTTTGAAGTTGAGAGAGAAAATAAGATTGTTTTTCAACATACCCTAACTGTCTTGAGTCTGAATACACAGAGTTCAGGGAGAGTAAGACAAGACGATTGTTTGACACTACAAAGTATTTAAACTATTTTTTTAATGAAAATAACCGATCGTTTCGCTAGATAAGACCCTTCTTCCTCAGCTGGGATCGTTTGAAACCGCATTTAAACTGCATTTTGGAAATTCAAACTCGGGGCACCATATCTGTCCATTATATGGAGAAAAATCCTGAAATGTTTTCCTCAAAAAACATAATTTCTTTACGGCTGAAGAAAGAAAGACATGAACATCTTGGATGACAAAGGGGTGAATACATTATCTGTAAATTTTTGTTCTAGAAGTGGACTTTTCCTTTAAATTAGCTACACTAATTTTCTCATCATGTTAGATTACTAACGGGATGTTTTTCGTGTCATTTGCGTGAATAAAATCATCACATAATGCTTTCCTCTATTTTTTGATACAACCAGACGTGTCAAACTGCACAACGTGTCATGCAAATTTCCAGCTCAAGTTCATATTTTTCAGCTTGCACGGAAGACGAAATTGAGGTGAATATCATATATTTGCAGCAATCATCTCACCAAATTTGCATTTACTTCACTCGACTCGAATTCTCGTCTGCTCGCATCTTTGCATTGACTTTGTATGTAATCGACTTCCGTGAATAATTAAATTCACTTTTGGTATAAAACTGAACGTGTTAATAAATTCTTTGCTGACTGGCTTGTGCAACAACATGTGATGCGAATTTTCCGTTTGAGTTGAAATTTTTCAGTTTGTGCTGAAGACACGATTGAGGCAAATTATTTAATAATAATTAAATTAGCTTTTGGTGTGCACACCAAACGCGAAGCGAATATTCTTATCACGTTGTCACTCTAGATTACTTACAGGATGTTTTTCGTGTCACTATCGCAAATAAAAATCTCTTCTGATACAACCGAACGTGTCAAACTGAATGTGTCAATATGTGCTTTAATGATTGGCTTGCACAACAACACATGCAAAATTTTCGAAAATTTGAATCGTTTGCGGCAATTGTGTCACCCAGCTTGTAAAATTTGTGTCCTTTTATTGACTTTGTATGTAATCTACATTAAATTCACTTTTGGTGTTGTTTGAACCAGTTTTTTTTTTGACGGGTAGTTACCTGAGGAAAACGGCAGTGAGAGTTGCGTGTGACAAACCTCAACTGTGCTGTGAAAATTGCCCACAGACATTCCTTTAAAGTTTCTTTAAAGCTCCCAGTATCTGCATTAAATATTTTGACATCTATTTATATTGTCCTGTGATGTAGGACACGTCACTTCAAAGGACACATATAAACACTTACAAGTTACCATTGTTCTCATATGCTCTAAATAATACGTTAGCAATACGTGTAAGTGCCTATGTCATACAACCTACAATGATTATGATTACGCCTATGAACATTTGGGGTAAGAAAATAAATAAATAAACAGTCTGACGTGAAGGCCATGTATGCAAATGAGTGAAGAAATGTCAAATTTGCATACATTTTCAGTGACCCCCGTCGCTGTCTTCCTCCCAGCAAATGCTGCCATCTCCTCTGACAGCTCGGGCCATTGTCCAGACGCCCTGTTTTGAATACGGCCTGTCAGAGAGAGTGAGTCTGATGCGAGGTGACAGCAGATACAGCCTGAATGACTGACCGGCCACTGACACACACACACACACTGAAGATGTGCTCTGGGCCTAGCTGAAGTCCTAGAAGAAATACAGAATAAAAGCCACTCAATTATGCAAATGTTTCTGTTAATTTAATCAATTACATGTTGACTGTACATCAAAAAATATACAAGTAACCTGGAGGTCTCATATGCAAAAAAGGCTTTTGATTGAAGCGAGAACAAGGGGACAAGAGCAATCTTATAAGACAGTATGTGCATGGACAGGCTGTCAGTCAAAATCTTTAATCATATTACACACTCATTGTAAAAAGCATTTAATTAAATGCAGGCATATTTAAGATATTTATTTACTCATAATCTGAGTTTAAAAGTCATGGTTATATGAAAGCACCTCGATTAGGGTATTTTGCATTTGGATTCCCTCTGCTGGACTTCACTGGCAATGCAGCAGGATGAATCCTTGCAATTCTGCTTAATTTATTCAAACAGTCTCTTATAGTTCAGCCCCGAATAAATAAACAAGAAAGCTACTCGGTTCACAGCTAAGTGCTTTAAAATGCATGAAGGTTTGGCTTTATGGTATTTGTAATTTAAATCTGCTTAAAGTAGGCTAGCATTTCAGAAATGCAAATTCGAGGACAATGATTTGATCTGCACGATTAATATATTCATGTATGTTCCAGGTCCCCACCTTGCATTACGCTATTTAATTTGGATGAAGTCTAGCCTGGAGGTGATGAATTTTATACGCCAAATATATCAGTGATAATGTCAAATGTCTGGCGGGCTGGTTGCCAAGAAAGAGAAAATAATGCAAAGCACAAAAAATATTTTATTTTAGCTTTCAACAGAGTTAATAAAGACTTTTATTTAATGCAAGCAAATCATGCCATCATCTATATACTTTATTAAAAATATTGTATAAATGAATGTATAATAATTGTAATTTGACATGTAAGTGAACCTAATATTTAATACTTTTTTATTACAAATTTGATTTGATTTCAATTGATAATTGAAGCAAACATTTTTTGGTGTAATTTAATATTCATACTTTATTAACAAAAATAAATAATATTATATTAATGTATGATTTAAATGTATAAGGTAGATTTAAATTATAAAATGGTAATAAAAACTGATCATTCATTAAACATTATATGTAACACTTTTATTAATGCAAATAAAAACATTTTTTGTTGTAACTTGATATTCATATTTTTAATATAACAGACATTTAAAAAAAATGTTGGCATTAATATTAAGTGTTACAATTAAACCAATTTAAGATTTAATCTACACACATTTTAGTATATAGTCTATATGGTCTAAATGGTATTTATTTATTTAACATTACATAGTTTTGTTGTTTCAACTTTAAAAAAGTAAGTGTTCGTCCTGCCTTAAAATTTTAAGTTTAGTCAACATGAAATGTTAAGTTGTACTACATGAAAACGTGGATATTTGAGTTGAGTACATTTTAAGGCAGCACGAAAACTTACTTTAAGTTAAAACAACTTTTTTGAAGGTGGTTTTTTTTGTACGTTGCATTGCGCGTATTTTCAATTCACAATTTTACTTTGTGCAATTTGACAGCTACACTGTAAAAAAAAAAACAACAACTTCAAAATAAGTTGTTTCAACTTTAAGTGTTTGTGCTGCCTTAATTTTAAGTTTAGTCAACATGAAATGTTAAGTTGTACTACATGAAAACGTGGATCTTTGAGTTGAATAAACTTAAAATTTTAAGGCAGCATGAAAATTTACTTTAAGTTAAAACAACTTTTTTTGAAGGGTTTTTTTTTTGTACAGTGCATTGGGCGTATTGTCAATTCACAATTTTACTATGCATTTTGAGAGCACTGTAAAAAAAAACTTAAAGTTGTTTCAACTTAAAGTAAGTGTTCGTGCTGCCTTTAAATTTTAAGTTTAGTCAGCATGAAATGTTAAGTTGTACTACATGAAAACAGATATTTGGAGTTGAGTTTTTGGAGTTTGAGTTGAGTAAACTTAAAATTTTAAGGCAGCACAAACACTTACGTTAAGTTGAAATAACGTTTTTTTTTGTTGTTGTTTTTTTACAGTGCATGTCACACAACCTGTCCATGTTGGCATACAACAAATTTATCCGCTTCTGCCAAATGACACATTAATTTGTGTCAAAAAACGGTAAAGTTTGATTGGAAACATGACTGATAAAAGAACGAAACATTTTCATTTAGTGTTTTTCTCCTCCTGTTCCCAACTGTACTCACTAGTTGTGGACTACAGGACATCTTGCGGACTTGTGCCAAGTGCTTCAGTCTCCATGCTCTCGATCTACAGAGGTGTGTGATGCGGATATAATTTTATTTGACTGCCGCACAGTTCACCTGAGGCGTCAGCTGCTGCCTGACACGCTGAGCATTTAGGGAGCTAACACATCTATTATATATACATGAAACCTAACTTGGGCATGAACAGCAGATGTTGCCAAAGACGCAAGTTTTGTTGTCGGCTTAGCGCGGGGAATTGTATAAATAGGACACGATGGATGCCCATGCACATTCGTTTTGCTTGTGTGCGTAGGGCCCTAAAGTAACACGCAAGGCCCTGGATGAGATGAGATAAACAGCAGCGAATGTGGCCGGACGGAGATACTGGCCACAGTTGAAGACCTGGCTGTGAGCTGTGCGGACAGGAAACAGATTTCGCTCCTCAAACACAGCGTTCCTCAGCCAGATCCAGACTGTGAGTTCACTGCCAGCCACTGTTCACAACCAGCCTGGCCACAATCGCTGTGAAAACCCATTTGTTTGTTGTGTCGATGTGCTGTACCAAAAAAAAGAATAAACAAAAAAAACTTACAAGCCTAAAGTGGGATAGCTAAGGGGGGTTGGGATGCCCACATGGGACAGGAGCCATCTCAAGCTGGACAGGTTCCCCATCATATGGCAGTCTTACACACAGCACATGGTTCTTGCTGAACATGACAGCCACAACAACTCTAAAGCCAAAGACACCGAGCTAGTTCTCCGTGCCATTTTGGAACGCGCGGATGGCTTGTCTTCAGTTGATGACTCGAGATAGCATGCGGTGTCTTGAGTGCTGATCCATTGTCTGAATGTTTGATGACATCGAGTCTTGAGTGGAGCCAAATATGTCGCACAACAAAAAGAACAAAGCTGCTTCTTTCGTAACTTGTGGTTTATAAATAATATTTTCGCTGCGTGTGGTCAAAATTTAAGAGAAAACAGCCCATAGGATAAAAAAAAAAGAACTCTTAGACCTTGTATCTTATAATAAACTATTTTTCATAGAGACAAACAAAGAGATTAAAAAGTCTCACATTGTTGTCCAGAGAAATCCAGTAATGATGATCCCAGTAGTCTCAGGTGTCCAATCTCAAAAATGCCTCAAATTGAAGTCTATAATCAAAAATTCTCTGTATATTCTCTTAGTTTGTGCTGAATACAGTGTAATCAGACTTTAGACATTAATATCTTTTTAAGATACTGAAAAAACACAAATGTCCGGGCACGTCAAAAACTCTCCAGGGCCCCTCAGACCACAGAAGGTTAAGCTGAAATAGGAAAAAGTATTTTAGCAATAAAAAAGCTCAAAAAAAAGTCATTTTATAAATGTATAATACGTTCCAACAGGTACATATCACTGCAGTTTCCAACAGAAATGTCCACTAGAGGCAGTAAAACAGCGAGCACAGGTAAATTTTTTTTTATACACAGTTATGATTACAGCTCAGTATGTTTTGCTTTCCAGACTTAACAAGCTTGTTCGGTAGCTCAGCCGGCAAGGAATTGTACTTAGGATACAAAATCCTTGGGTACGAATCTTGTGAAAAACAAGACTCACGATGAAAGACTGTAAAACAAGCTAAAAAAAGCATGCTTCTGATTGTGTTTTTACGTCACATTCGCTTTTGTTCATACTATCAGGTAGGTTTAGGTGTAGTGCAGATGGTACGTAATTTTAGAACGTCACAGAGCATTAGAGTTGTAGCGACACTCAATGGACATTTCCACTCAGGGCCGCAGTGACACATACAAAATCAACAGCACATAAAACGTACCATATATACATTCATCTGTTCTGGGGAAAAAAATTAACCATCTTTAAGCGCCACTCAGTGGACATTTCTTTTGGAAACTGCAGTCATATGTACCTACTGGTACGTATTTAGTGTCTCATGAAAACGTACAGGTATGTTTTCGTCATGAGATCAGGTTGCTATGTTACTTATAAAATTTTTGTATTTTAAATAAATGTTGTTTTTTAAAAACTTATTAAAACTATTTATCAAAGTATCCTGAAATAAAATGCTTCATGGTTTCAACACAAATATTAAGGAGCACTAATGTTTTCAACATTGGTAATAATAAGAAATGTTTCTTGAGTGCGAAATTAAACTGGAGTAATGGCTGCTAAAAATGTACAGGAACAAATTACATTTTAAGATGTATTAAAACAGTATTAAAAGAATATTAATGTATTAAAAGAGATTGTGCTCACAGCCAAAACTATTTGCTCTGAAACAAATAATAGATTAATGAGACCAAAGACTGCTCGTTAGATTTACCCAAAACAAATTATATCTTATGTTTAGCCACTATAGAGATTTTAGAGCCAGCTGCAAATTCCAGAAGATCTGGCAGAGGTAAGGCTGCTCTTGGCAGGTTCATGAGTGCTGAACGGCTGCTGATGCCCTACAGCTCACATCTCTGAAAACGTCAAAGCAAATTTTCAAATAGATGTTATCTTTATTAACATACCGCATCTTTGAGGTCTAAACTAGTGCCTTCTTACCTAAAAAAAAAACTCTTAAAACTACATTCCGTGACAAAAACATTATTAGTATTATTTTTTTTAAATTGTAGTGGCTTTGGGCATCCGCCATGATACTCACTGTTAGAAATACCATAAGCGAAGTGATAAAAATGGTGAAATGGTAGAGTGCTGTTATCACTGGAATATCACACCGCTAGAAAAGGTTCTCAGTCAATAAGATTTGTTATATGTTAAACAAATATTCTAACTGAAAATATAAATTTTTCTGAAATTATCTGAGCTATGCTGTCTGCATTCATTTTAAAGTTCTATACATTTTGCATTCCTATATATCTTTGTGTCTATTTGTACTTGCACTTGTCCTGAGAAGTAATAATCCTAAGACTTACACTGACTAATACTGTGTGAACCTTAAAAGAATCTAAATTACTGGCCCTCCAGTGAATCTAAATTGTTGCAATAATCTCAGTATCATCAGGACGCTTGATATTTAATTACTCTTTATGAGCAAATCAATAATTCAGAAGATCTGCTGAAGAAATCAAATCTTTATATACTTCATATGGTGACAGGAAACACTATTCCTCTTCCACTGTCAAAAAACCCTACAAAAGCATAATATAGACTATAAATTTAGGATGAAAATAAATGAAAATTAAAATTCTGTCATTAATTATTCACTCTCATGTTGTTCCAAATCTGTAAGACCTTCGTTCATCTTCAGAACACAAATTAAGATATTTTTGATTAAATCTGACACGTTCAAGGCCCAGAAAGGTAGTAAGGATATCGATAAAATAGTCCATGTGATATCAGTTGTTCAATCTTAATTGTATGAAGCTACGAGAATACTTTTTTATGCTTAAAGAAAACAAAAATAATGACTTTAAGAGTAGAAATTGTTGATGAAGTTGTTATTTTTTTGGATTTCATCAAAAATATCTTAATTTGTGTTCTGAAGATAAACAAAGGTCTTACGGGATTGGAACGACATGAGGGTGAATAATTAATGACAGAATTTTCATCTTTGGGTGAACTATTTCTTTAAAGTGTGCAATTTTAGTGCTACTAGCTAAATGCAATGTAAAAATAATGACTGTTATTGAACAGATTTCCCAATCACTCCCCCATCTACCATTGGTCAGTCATACAGATAGCCCCGCCCCAAACTGTGTCGACTACAGTCGAGCCACAATATTTACTTTTTCTGTACGTTTTCTATTTACGATAACCTACTTACAGTCATCTCGGTATACTAAATAAAGCATTTAATCGAACATTGCAGAAAAAATATTTTAGGAGAAGAACATTGACAAAAATGACACGTGAAACTATCCTCAGCATTTGGCAAGTAGGGAAACAACAAGAACAAAGCCAGTTGTTCATTCATTTTTTTTTTCCTAGGGGCCAAGGGCCAATTTCTAGCTCAAATGCCAAACCTAGAGGCAGGAGGAGGATGACGGGATTGCAGCAGTGGCCAGTTGGAAGCTGCATTCAAGTGGAGCTGCAGAAGCCTGATAGCGCTCCAGCCAGCACAGAGTGACCAGGGCCAAAAAAAATCGCTGGCCTTCCCCTGACACAAAACTTCAAAGGTGACAACATGTTCCTCACAATTTTAAAAAAGCAAGATTAGGCTGATTCTGATGGCGGGTTGTACTGTCTAAACATCTGAACCTGAATCCTTCTTCTATCTGCCTATCCAGACGCTGCACCATTCCGCACCAGATTGCCAAGCCCCCTCTCTCTGCCACACATCAGTACCCAGCCTGCTGCCTGCTCCCTGAAGGATGGACCAACACCTGCTGTTGGCAGGCACTGCCTCCCCCTTCCTCGTTTCCCCATGCACTGTCTTCATGAGCTCCAGCGCTTCAGGGTGAGATACCATGGGGGAAGAAAAGGCTTTTGGGAAGAGGGAGGGGTTCGTCGAGACCCTGGTTCAGTTGAACCGGCTCAAGGTTCTTCCTCTTCATTGCCCGAAGCCCCTAGTGTTCTGTCCATATGGTTGTCGCATCTTTTCTTTTTGGTCTTGGTGGAATTACTAGATGGTTGACCTGACCTGCATGCATTTAGGATGAAGGGGTGAAACTAACCAGAAAAAAAGAAAGAAGAAATAAATATAGCATGTGGTGAATATGCAGTCATGCGTAAGAGTCAATGAGCCTCCATCTTCATTGACTAATGGGTCATATTATGGTGCAATAATCCGTCTTTATCGTAATTCACGGATATGGTTGTGTACTTAAGAGTTCACCTGTTAGTTAAACAAAACTAGTTAGCAAACCGTAAGAATCAGTGATGATTTTCTCATGTTCTTCCAAACCTGTATGACTTTCATAAAGTACAAAAAGATGCACAAAATTTAAAACTGCACATTTATAAAAAACATAATAAACAATATTACCATCAGTTTCTCACAAAAATGATATGGCTTCATAAAACCTATAATAAAACACTGCAAATGATTTATTATATTACATGAGATTTATATTATCTGCTTTACTTTTTTTGGTCACCATTCACTTTTATTGTATAAAAAAAGAGCAGCACCAACATTCTGCTAAACTTCTCATTTTTTGTTTTCTACAGAAGAACGTCTGTAAAATATGTAATGAAATGAGGGTGAGCAAATGATAAGCTAATTTCTACATTTTAAAAATTAAAAAAGTAATAAAACAAAAATAAAAATTAAAAAGTTTTCATTAATGATTTTTTCATTCATGCAGCATGAATTATTCATGTTCATACTGCTTCAATATATTACATTTAAATATGAGCTAGAATAAACATAGATATCTAGATATTCTATGTCTACATCCAATACGAACATCAAATAATTGGGGGTTCAGTGACAAGAGTTTCACAAGCCTTGGCTCTCAAAGGCCGTCTAAAGACAACATATGAAACCTAATGAGATTTATGAGACCAAACACAAATTTAAAAGTCCAGAGTTGTTGCCAAAAAAGGAGCAAAATATAATTTCGTTTTTCCTCCTGAGGCAATACCTTAGAAAGGCCATTGAGCTCTTGCTAAGAGCATCTGCTGGCCTATGCTAATTTCAGGCCTGAATTTCTGAAGCCCAGTATGGAAGAGTCCTTTGGCTATATTTCACGCACGCATCTAGGTTAAAGGACAAGGGGAGGTTGAAATGACCGAGTGGACACAAAGGCCAATAGTGGCTCTGATCTTTAAACCCCATGTACGGGGAACTTGGAACGTGGAGCAAAATTGAGTTAATGATTTAACATTCATTTTCATAGCACTCACATACAACAGAGAAAAAAGGTGGACATTTGAGACTTTACAAAAACACATAACCAATTAAGAACGTGTACTAATGAAGTTAACTCATTTCTGCTGACAGCTCATCTTAATCATGTCATTTAACCACTTATTACCCAGCATCTGTCTGAACGCAGTGCAGAACAGCAGGAAAATTAGAACGGGAATATCTGACGTCGGCTATTGTTGCTTCAGTTTGGCTAAATGCAAATCTGCTTATTGACAAGTCAGGCTGAGGTTGGTAAAAAAAAATATAGGCATGCATTTATTGGAATAGCTCCTTCCTACTATGCTAATATTTAAAACTCAACTGTTCATGTCTTTCTTCACTCGAAAAGGAATTAAGGTTTTTGAGGAAAACATTCCAGGATTTTTTCCAGGACATTGTGGACTTCAATGGGGATCAACGGGTTGAAGGTCCAAATTGCAGTTTCAATGCAGCTTAGTCAACAAGAAGAGTCTTGGTCCATTTTATTTTAATAAATTTTATTAGTGGCAAAGTCATGCAGTCCGCGACAGACAGATTGTTTTTTTTTTTAGGCTTTTTATTTTAATAAGATAGTAAAATACACATTTTTTGGAAGCGTTTCCCTGGTACAGTCTGTATTTCAGGGGCTAAATATAACGTTATTGAGGTCACTTCAACCCGCGGACATGAAAAACAAACCACGGCAATAGTGTTAAAGTAGCCCAATTCTGGGGGGGAAAACCACAGACTTGGCAACACTGATCTCACGTAAATACAGTCGGTTATGGCTTAAGTGAACGTAAACAGGTGGGAAAATCTGATGTGTCAATATATTACGTTTATTCAGTCTTAAAGGAACAGCAACCTAATTAATACCTGTTTGTCTCATTAATGTTAATCAAACAACAAAAGATGTTAAATCATACATGTTAAACCTACTGTATTAGAAAAAACGAGTGTATTTGCCTTATGATTGTAATTTGCTTCTTTATTTTTCTATAAAAAATAACTATGTACGTATGTGTGTATATAGGCTATATATTCATTTAAATATCATGAAATAAAATATCTCATATCATGGTCATACATCCCCACCAGAAACCCACCCCCATCCCCCGTATTGAACCATGACAAATCTGGTCACCCTACTTAAAATACTCCGTCATTTTTGGACATACAGATAAGAGTAATACATCTTTCGAATCTGTAAAGACTCTACATTTATTAGTGTGCACTCAGAACAACAATGAAACATTGCGCTTTTGTAAAATAATGAAAGCAAACAGGATGCGCTTTCTGCCGTCTCGGTCTCTGTGAACTTGTGTGCCTCACTTCGAAACTCTGTGTATATTTGCCGTACAGACATGAAAATTTGTAGTGGACCAGAAAAGTCTTTAGTCGAGGGCAGCCCTAATCTTATCTAGTAAACGATTGGTCATTTTCTAAAAAAAAAAAAATTACAATTTATATACTTTTTAACCACAAATGCTTGTCTTGCACTAGCTGGACTTCACATATTAAGTAATCACGCACATGTGACATGGGCGGAAGTACCGACCCAATGTTGACAAAGTGCATGTGCAAAGATAGTCAAATGTTTTTAACAAAAACCATAAAACAACAATGTTGGGCAATTTTAAAGTTGGAGGAGAATTATGTTTTTTCACCCTATCCTACCTTTTTGTACCTAAGTACAAACAGATGAAAAATTAACCACGCGTGGCTTTTGTGAGCATTTGTGGTTAAAAGCTATATAAATTAGCATTTTTCTCAGACAATGACAGATCGTTTTGCTAGATAAGACACTTATTCCTCGTCTGGGATCATGTAGAGCTTTTTGAATCTGCATTGAAACTGCAGTTTGGACCTTCAGCCCGTCGGCCACCATTAAAGTCCACTAATCCTGGAATATTTTCCTCAAAAACCTTAATTTCTTTTCGTTTGAAGAAAGAAAGACATGAACATCTTGGATGACATGGGGCAAGTAAATTATCAGGAATGTTTTTACTCTGGAAGTGAACTAATCCTTTAATAAAAAGTATAATCAATAAGTATAAAAAAAACTTCCTCGAATTCAAGCATATCAATTTCTAAAAACACCAGAGTTCATTAGGTACTGAATTGCAGGAATGACCCAAATACAATCACTGATTCGCTTCGTGACTATGTTGAGCGATGTGAGCAGAGGGAGCGGTTTAGACGCATAATTGAACGTTTAAAGAGGACAAGCTTGGGGTAATTACGCTAATTAAGAGCAGTAACTAATGAAGCCATCCCTCCTGCGACAGAGTCACAGTCCCTCGTACCATTACTCGCCATTAATCTTCCATAATCACCTATGTCCTGCGTTAGGGACATTCAGGCATGCTGCAAAGCATTCTGTGACAGCCAGCCAATGGGAAGAACACTTCAGTCCTCACAATGGCTTGTAATAGTGTCCAACTGGAGTAAAATGATAAAATAAAAGAGGTTTTAAGAGTATCACAGACCAGGCATACTAATTTAGCAATGCACTGTAGCACTCACTGCCAAATAAACTGCTACACGTTCTCTTTCCAAAGTGATTTGAACTGTTTCACTGCAGGGCATTCTGGGCATGGACCACCACTCCAAAACAACCCTCAGTGGCTGCCATCCAGCTTCCACTACTTTTTTTTTCCTGTTTGAAATATAGAAATGACAGCACAGAGCCAACAGTGTTTTACATAATAATGGACAGTGATTGGATGATGGCGGTAAAATTGCATTTTCATCTTGACTATGCTAAAAATATTCATGTTATGCAAATGGCTACAAATACGGAAGTACGATCAAAGTCTGAGAAATATGAAAAATAGGAAATGGATCACTGGTATAAAAATCAATGGAGGAAATCTGTTAAAATTAGAGAAAGTTAATTAAAAAAAATTAAAATTTCTTGATAACTTACTCACCCCCATGTCATCCAAGATGTTTATGTCTTTCTTTCCTCAGTCTTCAGCTCTAGTTCGACTTCACACATTAAGTAGTCACATTAGAAAAGTCGTAGGCGAAAGTACCGGCCCAGTATTTACAAAACTAATGTGCAAAGAAAGTCAGACACCCTTTACAAAAAAAAAAAGTTAAAACAACAATGTCGGGTGATTTTGAATTTGGAAAAGACAATGAGATGGAGTTTTTTCGCCCTACCCTACTTTCCACCTATGTCACCAGTGATGGGAATAACGGTGTTATAAATAAACAGCGTTACTAACAGCGTTATTGTTTTTCAGTAACGAGTACAAATTTCCCCTGTTACAATGCTGTTACCATTACTGACAATAAAATATGTTGTTACAATAATTTATTATAATATAATTATAATTTTATTTTTCAGTTCATCTAAATGGATCCGCAGTGTACCTGTATTTGACAAACCGTAAACTCTAGTGTGAAGGCACACGACTAGCCGTCGCTTTGTCTCACACACATGCAAAGAAAGATACAGAACAAGAGAGTCTTATATACCATGCAGAATTGACATGTAAATGATATTCTTTGCTGTATTTTCCTGTCAAAATAATGGAGTTCCTTTGGAATTCTTAACCTTTTAAGAACTGCCGGTTTCTCCGGTAGTAGGCAGAACTGATGCGCAAACTGCAATCTCATTGGCTAGCGCTCACCTTTTATCAGCCCTGTTTTGATTTCAGCAAATCAGTTCGAGCGAACACAGACAACGTGATTAATATTCATGAACCAAGCAGCTCATTAATCCTTAGCACGTTTTATATTGTTATTAGTAGTAGAATTCCTAGTATTTTTTGTTATATTTTCAGTATTGTTTTTAGTTTTTCCCCCTTTTTTATAGATACACTAAATTATAAACAATATCTACCACACCATAGGACCACCAGTCCTATGCTCAGTCAATATGAAAAATATGGATTCATACATGGTTGTTCCAAAGTTCTAAATACTAGTTTAATGCTAAATTATCATAATGTCATATTGTAATGCTTGACTGACTGATGCGAAGTGTACATTCAGATATTTTTTTTAAAAACTGTGCCATTGAGCTTTATATATCTGGTGAGTAAACTAAAAATTTCATTTAAATTTCATTCATTTAACATATTTAATATTGGGGGCATCCAAGTTTTTTGACATATTTGAACTTTTTTTTTTTTTTTTTAAAAAGTAACACAGTATTTACTTTCCCTGGTAATTAGTTACTTTTATAATGATGTAACTCAGTCACTATTTGTGAGAAGTAACTAGTAATTCTAATTACTTTTTTAAAGTAACATGCCCAACACTGTACGTCACATGTGACCTTTCCAACATGATTATGTAATGTGTGAGGTTGTGGAAGTGTTTAAAATACTTTGATAATAAGTAATTTTTTTTTTTTAAGATTTATTTTTGGGCTTTTATGCCTTTATTTGGAGAGGACAGTGTAGAGCAGACAGGAAAGCATTGGGTGAAGAGTGAGGGGAGTGGGATCGACATAGGACCACGAGACGGGATTCGAACTCAGGTCGTCGAGTATGTCGGCGCACTAACTGCGAGGCTATTGGCGCCGACAGATAATAAGTAGTATTTTGACAACTTAAAATAATGTGTTACCCTGCTGACTAAAAATTTTTAGTTTAGTCAACTAAAATATTCCAGTTGTCACTTAAATTAACATTAACTTAAAATTTTAAGTTGACTAAACAAAAAAAATTCAGTCAGCGGGGTAACAAATTATATTAAGTTGAAACAACTTTTTGAAAGGATTTATTTTTTACAGTGTATAGAAACCTTAATTTCTTTGAAAAAAGAAAGACATGAACATCTTGGATGACATAGTGGTGAGTAAATTATCAGGAAATTTTAATTCTGGAGTGAACTAATCATTTAACGGTCTACACAGTTATATTCTTTGCCGCTGAAGTATGTACAGAAAATGTGGAGATGAGGGAGAAAAAATCTCAACCCGCACACGCACCAACCGCTAAGCTGCATCTCAGTTAAATATTTACTAACTCGTTTGCATTTTCTTTTCAGGCCTTAGGTTTCTCAGGCTGTAGCTCAACACTGATCTTGGACAGCGATGCTACCTATTAACATTTAAACCTAGCGGACGGCTGGATGTAAAAAGAATCACTTTACAGGCCAGCGGTGACACTCTGTAGGCCTTAACCCCGGTGTCCAAGTCCAGGCCTGTTCCAGCAGTCACCACCTGAGTCTGACACCAGAACCGAAGGCCTGCGGGAGGGTAACAAGGTGCAAAGGCAGCTCTCCAGACAGACGAAACCAGCCAACTAGACTGAAAACAAACTAAAGCAGGTTTGTTTAGATGCTAAATATACCAGTTTGTGACTTGAAACACTGAAGGAAGTTGCATAACTCAACACGGACTGCAGGGAACAGCAGATCAGAGCTGAAAGGTGGTTTGGAAACCATTCTTTAAGGTGTTATTTCAGAACAGTGGCAGTATCACAAAGTGCAGAGGCTTTTTTAATGCTGTCTCTGGGGGGGGGGCGACGGCGCTACACCAGGCCAGTGTGACTGCCAGACAGCTCTGCTTGTCTGTTAATCTGCGCTCGCTGTGAAAGGGGGGCAAGCGGACGGCGCTGCCAAACACGAGACGCACTGCAGATGGCAACACTTCCATATTCTGTTTCTTTTCTGGCCGACTCTCCTTCTCACCCACCGTTATTCATATGCATGAATGTGCTGTGAATACGAGCGCTGTCGCTTTCCCCATTTCCTGTTTCGCCGTTTTATCCCCCCTGCAGATTCGTGCATCTCGGCTAACAATTTCACATTTAGGTTCGGACGCACCACGTTTCCAAAATGACGAGCGTAAATGTCTCAAAAGAGCTCGATGGAGATGTTACAGCCAGAGTAAAGCATGCCCGTGGCACACTAGCTCAAAGTGCTTGTGATGCCCGCATGCTTTTTCTGGGTTTGTGCCGCAGCACTGCGATGGACATCTGCTGGGGCTTGGTGAACATATGTTTCCACAGCGCTCCATTTCCAAAATGAAAAACATAATGTCTGTCCAATTAAATATGCAAAAAACAAACACCTTTTTAACTAGCTCAAAAGACATTTTGTCGTTTTGAAGTTTAATATTTTGATTTCCTGACTCTTCGGGAACTTTTCGTTGACGTGCTGACAACTTTTAAGAGCGTTTCTAACAGGATAATATACATTTAAGAAAAATTCAACTGTAATTCAAGCCTTTTAAACAGTTTTGCATTTTATGTTTCATACTAATAGTAAAAAAATACATTTAAATTTTAATTTTTTGAGGAAACCATTCCAGGATTTTGCTCCAGTGGACTTCAATGGGGATCAAAGGTCCAAATTGCAGTTTTAATGCAGCTTCAAAGGGCCCTACACGATCCCAGCTGAGAAATAAGGGTCTTATCTAGCGAAACGATTGGTCGTTTTCTAAAAAAAAAATAAACATTTATATACTTTTTAACCACAAATGCTCATCTTGCACTAGCTCTGCAATGCACGTCTATGATTTCACGCATTACGTAATCGTTTTGGAAAGTTCAAGCTTGGTTAGTTCTTCGTCTGTGAACTTTGGTTCAAAAAGGTAGGGTAGTTCAAAAAGGCAAAAAACTCCATCTCATTTTCTCCTCCAACTTGAAAATTGCCCAACATCATTTATTTTTTTTTTTTTAACCTTTTTTTTGTAAAGGCCATTTGACATTCTTTGCAAGTTCGCTTTGTAAACACTAGGTTGGTATTCTGCCTGCTTCACGCGTGAGGTCCAGCTAGTGCAAGACAAGCATTTGTGGTTAAAAAGTATGGAAATTTTCATCTTTTTTAATTTTTTATTTTTAGAAAATTAAGATTGTTCCGCTAGATAAGACCCTTATTCCTCCGGATCGTGTAGAGCCCTTTGAAGCTGCATTGAAACTGCAGTTTGGACCTTCAACCCGTTGATCCCCACTGAAGTCCACTATTTGGAGAAAAATCCTGGAATGGTTTCCTCAAAAACCTTAATTTGTTTTGACTGAAGAAAGATAGACATGAACATCTTGGATGACATAGGGGTGAGTAAATGATCAGGAACATAAAACTGTCACTTCTGGCCAAAATATCAGCCCATTCTCTAGTGAAAAAGTCCATTCTCTGTTTTCCTCTTACATCAAAATACACCAGCATGATTGTTTAAAATTGTTTTAGACTGTTTTCGCTTGATCTATGCATATTTCTCTCCTGATTCAGACGACTTGACTTTTTCACTGGAGAAAGCAATATTAAAGAGGACTTGTGTTTTAGGTTTGAAGTTAAAAACATTCTAAAGATGGACTTGTTTATTACAAATAGGCAGCTTTTCACATCACAAGACATTATTGTGATGTTTTTATCAGCTGTTTGGACTCGGCACCCATTCACTGTCCTTTGGTGAGCAAGTGACGTAATGCTAATTCCAAATCTGTTCCAATTTAAAAACAAACTAATCTATATCTTGAACGGTTTGAGGGTGAGGAAATTTTCTGAAAAATTTAATTTTTGGGTTAAATAACCCAACTGACGAGTTGTGGAAAGTCTTAAAGGGACAGTTCACCCCCCAAAAAAATTCTTCTCTGTGTCGTTCTTAAGGTGCTTTCACGCCATATTCCCGTAATTTCACGCCGGAATTCCCGTAATTATGAGATTCCAACTTGTAAAAAGCGTTCACGTCCTCGTAGAACTCGTAATTACAACTTGTGAACTGGGAGTCTTCTGGGAGCTACAACTTGTACCACATATCCACGGTACCACCTGACCAATGTAGGCTCTGTTTAGGCGTTGATAGTGTTGCCATAGAAAAGCATAATTCTGAGACTGAGGACGTGAACAGTTTTGAGTAGAACGTCACATGTTGTCATCTCGAAATCACGGTAATTACCTAATGCAACATTAGGCGCAAGTTCACAAGAGTACCATGACGTATGCGACAGATCTGAGAAGAGGAGAATTGTTGAATAAAGTCGTTATTTTTGTTTTCTTTGCACACAAAAATTATTTCCATAGCTTCATAAAATTAATGTTGAACCACTGGACTATTTTAACAATGTCCTTAGTGGTAGTTGCATTGCTGTCAGGGTCAGAAAGCTCTTAGATTTCATCAAAAATATATTAATTTGTCGGACTTTGATAGCTTTGTGGGCAGTGTGCTGACATGTGGCACAGTTGTGCTTCGGGTGTCCCGAGTTTGAGTCCTGTCTCGTGGACCTTTCCTGACCCTGTCCTCCTCTCTCTGTCCCACTCACTTCCTGTCATATCTCCACTTTCCTTTCAAGAAAATTGCAAAACCACACACACAAAAAAATGATATATATATATTTGGGTTCCGATGATGAACGAAGGTCTTACGGGTTTGGAACGACATCAGGGTGAGTAATTAATGACGAATTTTAATTTTTGGGTAAACTATCCCTTTTAAAATCTAACTATCCCTTTTTTTTTCAAATGAACATAAAATTAAAACACATCTTTTCTTTTTTTCTTAACGCAAACAAATTGTATATACAGTAGCTTAAATCAACAAATAATTTGTATTTCTAATAATCATACTTTACTCATCACCACAAGCACAGCATATTGTTATGATCCTGACCACGACAAAATTAATTGCATTGTTTGGTCCCAGCCAGTCCAGCGTGAAGTCTGTCATTCGTCCAGTTAGCACATGGATATGATTAACTGTGGCAAGAGGCATGAAAGCGCTGAGCCTTACTGTAGGCTGATCAAATTAATTATGCTAAATAGTAAAAGAGGGAGAAGGCCAAAACCACATTGTTCGATGTGATCGGGGCTTAGTCCACACCAATCGCTCAACAACACACTCACTGCTAAAGCTAAACTTTGAAAGGAATACGGCATACGGTTTTTAGTGTCTCATGTCACAATCACCTATTTTACTAACAATTTGTCACAATATGTAAAAATATTTTGATGCATATGTGACAAGGAACATCAAGTTTCATCTCCTACATAATCTAGAACACCTTATCTTACTTGCAGAAGGATTGATTTAAAAACTAAACATTAACAACTACAACATGTACCCATAGGTTTCTATGCTTAGACCAAGTATGCCTGATTAAATTATTCAAGCGCATGTGTTCATGTCCCACTGCCTCAATTTAGCATGTAACATAATGTACGCAGTTAGAATTGGTATTTTAATTGTTAATGGCTCTTTTGTCATCACAACTTTAAGTAGAAGAACAAAAGCCTCACCGAAGACTTTATTCCGATAAGTTTTAGGCTTTGTTGGCAGGGGATCACCTTCAGTAGCCCACTGTCCTTCTCGTCCCCTCCTTTCTACAATACCTTTCTCCATTTTTCCTCATTCAGTCTCATTTTTCTCTCCACACCTTATCTTGCACACAAGGCCCTCTGCCAAAATCTCAATATGTTGTGGACCTATAGTGACGATTTTCAATTAATGCCTCCATTCATCACCGTACAGTGATCTAATTCTGGATGTCCCTGTTCTAGAGGGAACAGTGTGCTACGATTTATGATGCTTGTGATACAGTAGCTCAGTTTACCCTGATGGACTTTTTCATCCAATCACATCTAATAAATTATGTCAAGTACGCCTACGGATTTATTATTGCTGTGTACAAACCAAACAAAGAGTCATCATATAGAGGCCTACCAGTCATGTGTTTTTTATTTTTAAGCTATAGGTACGTCTATTAAGTAAATTAAACAATTTATTAAATGTGTCCACTAACAGAGTAAATATACACATAGCACAAGAAAAAAATTTTTTTTTTTTTTTTCTTGAAACAGAGTTTTTCCACAACACGTCATCAGTTGGCCATATTTACAGCAACTGAACTTAAACAATGCCACTGAACCAAACGAAACCTGCATATTTTGCTGATTATTGCTGCTGAAAATGGTCAATTATTGTCATGTTTTGGTCTGTACTGATCGGTCAGACTAGGAAAACATTTGATGTATTATAGACTGCCAAAATTTATAACAAATCAAGGAGAAGGGTGCAAAAAAAATGTCTGAGGAACAAAAGGCGTTTGTGGTTGCCCAAACCGAACCAGGATTTCCAGGGCAAGAATTTTGACAACATTTGTGTTTGTTCTTATCATTTCCGGTAAGGTAGGTGAAATATTAGTCTAATATCTTACTTAATACTGCTCATACATATCTTTACCATCTATTAACTTTAGTTTGTCAATACATTGCGCCTTTTCCTGCTTACTAAGTCCTTCTCTATATGATTTAACAGCTTCCAAATGTTTTTTCCATGGTTCAGATATCATAAATTAGCACAACTATGTATTCAGTAGTACATTAACCATGCAATCCATGCTGTTGTTTACATCGGAGTATTGCCAGTATGGCCACGCATCAGGGTAACTGACCAAATCATGACGTAAGTGCTAACCCTCTAAGCATTTTCCCCACAGAGTTATTTATAATCTTGTTACTAAAAGGCCTGACTGCTAAATGCTAATCTGACAGCTAACATTTCCTAAATACACACACATGAGCAATATTTATACACATTTTCACTTTGACAAAACTTGGGAACAATGCAGAATAAACACTGTAAAGTAATATTTACCTTGATTCTTTAAGATAGAGAAACGTAACAGTATGGTTTAAAGCTTAACAGTGTTGAAAATCGTTTATTTTATGACTGTAATCAGTAACATCGTCTTTTTTTACACCCATGGATCTTTAAGAGACCATCATGTAATATTTCACGGTATTTATTAATTATATTTGTCGTCAAAAAACAGCATTTGTAATACTCCGTATGGAAAGATATGTTGTGGCTTTAAGCGCGTGCGCGAGACATATATTTCCCGCGATAACGAAGCAGTTGAGAGAGGAAGATTTACCTGAGGTAAGTTTTGAAACGCGTAACTGTTAAAATGTTGTTTCACTGTTCATTAACGGACAAGTCGAGATAAATGTTGTACTTAAGAATGTAATCTATATATTTAAGGTGCCATTTTATCTGAAATTAGTTTGTGAATACTTTGAAGTGGCAGAACTGTCGCGTTTTTTTTCACCGTTTTGTAAACTACGACGCGTCAGGTAAACTGAGGTAAAACATTTGACGCTATGTCTGACTCGACGATTTATCTTTACAGCGTATATGACATGAACGTTTTTAAGATATATTACGAATGGCATTTTATGTAAATCTTGTTTTTAATGTAGTATATGATAAGAACTGTTGTGTACACTGACTAACATATAATATTTTGGTGCTTTGGACAAGTATCATCAAACACTAGGCTATTGTTTTGCTTTTACTTTTTTTTTAAGTGCTTAAACATTATCTATCTATCTGTAATCTAAATAAAAGTTAAAATAATATAATTAAATGAATACTATTAATAATAATTATATATATATATATATATATATATATATATACTAAAAATAAATGTATTTTTAAATGCTGTTTATTTTGCAGAACTGAGGAGTTGGGGTGATGAGTGGGAAGATGAGTGAAGGTCAAGACAACCGTGCTGAGGATGCTGCTGGCTGACATGGGACATCTCAGTGACAGCTTTGGCCGCCATTCATCGCCATTCTCTGTGATTAACTATGATGTGCCAGGATGGACATCACTGAGGCGGGTATATTGTAGGGCAAGAGCCCTGCGCCACGCAAACCGCCTATTGCCTTAAATGGCAGAATGGCACCACATCTTGTTTTGGGGAGATGCAGCACTGTGGCATTTGGCATACCTTATCAGCATTTGGCCGCCATTCATAGTGTCTGCAGGGCTTTTTTTCTTCCAGCGTCCCAGTTTTCGGACTCATGCAACATAGCAAATCCTTCAAAAGTTGTATGTTTTTCTTGACTCAGCCATCAACTTTCCACTAACAGAATTGATGAATGCCTTCAAATGATCCATTATGATGTCTTTAAAGATTCGCAGGTATAAATAGCACTGAAGGACACTCGCAGAGAAAGGTTATCTGCCAAGCAGTCATTAATCTGTTGCGTGGGGTTAATTGTCTCAGAGTTTGTTCTCGTGTCAACGTGGTAACAAAATGACCATCGCTTTAAAGGCATTTATCAACTCCAATATTTACAGGAAAAGTTGCCTGGGTGTGATTATAATGAACGTGAAGCTGATATAGCACAACTTGGCCGTGTGTAGCTGCTTGAAGCAGATGGTCCTCATGGCCGTAGCTCAAGCCGCTTCTCTTTACCCGACTTTCTTATCTCTGCCAGGCCCTTAGTCTCAGGCTGTGCGCTTCTGGCACCCGTCATGCACAATATTCTGTTTTTCACGCACGCAGGCTATATCGACCATAAACACAAACAGATATGTGCGTATTAGGACCAGCTGTCCCTTTCACGTTCTTACTTTTATTTGTATTATGTCCCCACCTTTTTGAATCGAATTTCGAACTTGCACCAATACATAAATGTCCTCTATGAATAGCAACAACCGTGTTTTTCCAGACGCATGCAGTGCAGCTCCAGTAAATCGTTCTGGATTTCATTCTCATTGATTCCAGACAGGTTTTTTCCCAACAATGGGTGCATTATTGGATGGTTTTCCCTGGCTTCCTCTGGCAAATTGAAACATTTTGGACCGCGCTAGGGCAGACGACCGTGCGGTGTGTTTCTAATTGGTGGAGCGCATTTGCAGCAGGTCCCTATTACTTTCTTTGTTTAGCGTTTGTCTAGCAGGCGAAATCAAGCGGAAGTTTTCCACAGTGGCATTAGGCTTCTATTTCTCTCACATTAATGGCTTATTGGGACGGATTTCTGTCATCGCTTGCCTGCAATAGTTTAAGCTCTCGTATCTTCGGAGGACTGTAGCAGGCCTAGAGAATTTCTGCGTGTGACATTTCAAAGACATTGTTGGGGTATCAGTCATAACAGGCGAGTAATATCGATGCTAACAAGACCACAGATGACGAGGAACTGTTTGTTTGGCTTCATGCAATTCCCTTTACAGTTTAATAACCTGGAACATAATGGCATCTGCCAACAATCAGAAGGGAGAATGCATGGAAATAAACACTGGCACTTCCTGGTTTTGTCAAATGCCTCAAGTTTGCTCTGCTGGACATTTTCTTTTGCCTGTTTAAAAAGCTATTTCAGGCTGTGCGCAGGGATATTATTCATAATAGCTGATTATTTTATTTTATTGCTTGATTTGAATTTGGACTCATTTTTAACAGCACGAGAACTTGAAATGCACCCTATCTGTTGTCATTGTTTGGTTGCATTGAGACGTCATTGGGATAAATGCGACTATTTTCGAACAATTCTGATTTTTCTTTCTCACAATTTCAAGTTACGTCTCACAATTGACCATTCACAAACAGCTTGATTGACAGGCGATCTGACCAATCACAATGCTGAATCTGCCATTCTGTCTGACAAACAAATCAGACAGGGGAGTAGATTAACTTCAGCGGATGTAAACTTTAAACGTGTGTACTGACGTCTTTCCGCTGTTGAAATAAAAAACGTTATGATGTTTATTCATGCACTAATCTGTCATAACACATTAAAGAGCCACAAAACGATATTGTGTGAATTTTTTTTTTTTTTTTTTAAATGACGTTTTTAAGCTGAGACCTTGTTTCATACCAGAAGTAACCCGCTCTGTCTTGTCTGCCGAAATTTTGTCAGTTTCCTCTTTGCTCCGCGATGTATTTTTCACTGCGTGAGAACATGATGTGTAGTTTGAGAGCGGCACTGTTTGGCAGACATAGCAACAGTAACTAAGGAGGGTGGGTTTTTGTGAAGGGTAAATTCTAACTTTTTTTCTCAAAATTATGTGATACAAACTCAATTCTGACATTTTATCTCAGAATTGTGTGATGCAAAGTCACAATTCTGACTTTTGTCTCCGATTTGTGTGATACAAACTCGTAATTAGCTTTTTTTCTCAGATTTGCGTGATACAAACTCGCAATTCAGATTTTTTTCTCGATTGCGTAATACAAACTCACAATTTTGACATTTTTCTCAGAATTGCATGATATAAACTCAATTCAGACTTTTTTCCCTCAGAATTGTGATACAAACTGTCAATTCTGACATTTTTCTCAGATTTGCATGATACAAACTCTGAATTCTGACTTTTTTCTTAAATTTGTGTGATATAAACTCTCAATTCTGACTTTTGTCTCAGATTTGCGTAATACAAACTCGTAATTCTGTTTTTTTTCCTCAGATTTGCGTGATACAAACTCGCAATTATGATTTTTTTTTAATTTGCTTGATATAAACGCGCAATTCTGACTTTTCTCAGATTTGTGTGATACAAACTTGCAATTTTGACTTTTTTCTCAATTGCATAATACAAACTCGCAATTCTAACTTTTCAGATTTGCGTTATACAAACTCTAAAGTCTGACTTTTTTCTTAGAATTGCGTGATACAAACTCTCAATTCTGACTTTTTTTCTCAGATTTGGTGAAACAGACTTGTAATTTTGACTTTTTTCTCAGATTTGCGTAATACTCTCAATTCTGACTTTTTTTTTCTCGGATATGTGTGATACAAACTCTCAATTCTGACTTTTTTTTTCTCGGATATGTGTGATACAAACTCTCAATTCTGACTTTTTTTTCTCGGATATACGTGATACAAACTCAATTCTGACTTTTTTTTCTCAGATTTGGTGAAACAGACGTGTAATTCTGACTTTTTTCTCAGATTTGCGTCATCCAGACTCTCAATTCTGACTTTTTTTCCCCTCAGATTTGCATGATACAAACTCGCAATTCTGACTTTTCAGATTTGCATGATGCAAACTCTCAATTATGACTTTTTTTTTGGATATGCGTGATACAAACTCTCAATTCTGACTTTTTTTCTCAGATATGGTGAAACAGACTTGTAATTCTGACTTTTTTCTCAAATTTGCGTAATACAGACTCTCAATTTTGACTTTTGACTCAATTTTGACTTTTCAGATTTGCATGATGCAAACTCTCAATTATGACTTTTTTTTCTCGGATATGCGTGATACAAACTCTCAGTTCTGACTTTTTTTCTCAGATATACGTGATACAAACTCGTAATTCTGACTTTTTTCTCAGAATTGTGTAAGACAAATTAAATTCTGACTTTTTTACAGATTTGCATGATACAAACTCTTAGTTTTGACTTGTTCTCTGAATTTCGTGATGCAAACGTGGAATTCTGACTTTTTTTTCCTCTGAATTCTGAGAAATAGTCACAATTCTGAGAACAAAGTCAGAATTGTGAATTCATGGCTTGCAATTCTGGCTTTATAGCACACAATTGCAAGTTATTATGTCAGAATTGTGAGATAAAAACTCACAGTTTATATCACAGTTTAAACTTGGTTTATATCTTGCAATTCTGACTTTATAACATGCAATTGCACGTTCATATCATGCAATTCTGAGGAAAAAAAGTTAGAATTGCAGGAAAAAACTCCCAAATACCTTTATTAATTTTTTTATTTATTTATTTTAATTTAGTGGCAGAAACAGGCTTCCATACAGTTGTGAGCATACAGAATTTTTTTTTATTTTAATTTTTTTATTTTTGTTTAGGAGAAACACCACCATTATAATGCTCAAGATTTTATTTTGGTCATCATATACAAATTACATAATAATTAAACATAATTTTACATAACAACCGAAAAAGTTGTAGGCTGAAGTGTAAGCTAATTTTACCTACCCTTTTAACTTTATCTACCCCAAATTAATAATTTGTCTGTCACCTTAGTTTTAAACTGTTTAAAACTTCCTAAAATGTATTTTTAAAGTTCTGAATTCCCTGTCATGGTTATTCCACAATTTCACATTTACGATAAACTATTTTTTTTAATTATTTTTTTTTTAAATAAATTGATCCGTGCTCTTATTTTTAAACACATTTTTTTTACTTAAGTTCATACTGACCTGTTTTGCCAGATGCTAACAGGTTTTGCCAGTGTGTTCATCCTGTTGTTCATTTTATATTAACTGAAATCTCGTAAACAAAAACATGTACGTGTCACGGTACGTGCTGGATAGATGAGTCGAGAGACGAGATACGATACAAATAACAATTTAATATAACTCTTAGTAGGAACAAGTAGGAACAGGCAGGAACAGAACGATAATCCACACACATCCAAATAACGTCAAGGACCGACAGCAAACTCAAATCACAAGCAGACTTATAAAGGGTGGTGATAAAGACACAGACAGGTGTAGTAAATAAACTAATCAGGACAAAATGAGGACAGGAAGAACCAAATATGGGCACAATGGGAAAAACAAACATAAACAGTCCAAATGGCACACAGAACTCTGACATTACTCCCCCCTCCCGGAAGGCGCGACCTCGCGGCGTGGAAAGGGAGTGAAAATAATAAAGTCATTGTGGGAGGAGGCTCTGGTGGCGGACGGTCTTCCGGGAGGAGGACAATAAACAAAGTCCAGGGTGGTGACGACGGAGGGAGGAGCCAGGGAGAACTCAGGAGGGACCCGGAGCAGGAGGAGCCATGCGAGACCCAGACCACAGCCATCATGACGACCCACGGTGGAGCCGACGGAGGGAGGAGCCATGGTGGAGAAAAGGCTGACGACTCCAGGGGGCGACCGACGGAGGCGGAGCCGCTGGCGGAGGAGCTGGCGGAGGAGCCCGAGGCGGAGACGGAGAGCCGAAGATCCAGGGCGACACCGAGGATCCGGAGGGCCAAGGCGGAGCCCTAGGCTCTGGCGACCGAGGCGTAGGCGGAGATCCGAAGGTCCGCGGCGGAGCCGGAGCGACAGAGGATGGAGGCTGTGCCAGAGGGAGGAAGGAGGTCCACAGAGCCGGTGGGACGGAGTGACGAGGCGCAGCCGTAGGGACAGAGTCCTGAGGTGATGAAGGGCCGACGACCGACCAGGGCGGAGCCGGAAAGACGAGGGAGCCCGGTGGAGCTGGTGGACCGATGGGCGACGATGGAGACGAGGGCGCTGAGAGCCGTGGTGAAGCCGCAGGGTCGGAGGGCTGAGGCGGAGTTCTGGACTCTGAGGCTGGAGGCGGAGATGAGGGATCCTCCAGCCCTGACGCCGATGGAAGCTGGCAGACCCGCGGCGCACCCACTGCACAGGTGGTGGGCTGAGGGTGAGCAGAGGGGCTGTCAGGGGACAGCGGTGAGCAGACAGATGTTGACATAGGCAGAAGAGGGAGGGTGGGTGGGGATTCCATACAGGCAGGCATAACGAGACAGGTAGATACTTCTGTAAAGAAGTCTATTAAATCCCCAGAGTTATTCTCTAGATCTTCCGTAGAAAAGTCAATCAAGTCCCCAGAGTTATCATCCAGCTCACCCCCAGCAGTGGTGCAGTGGGCAGGGCTCTCCATAGCCCTCACACGCTCCATCTTGCACTCCCCGTCATGGTAGATGTAGCCGGCTCTCGCACCTGATCGGATGTGTAGGGCTCTGGCTCTGTGGCGATCTTTAGCTCTGTCGCTCGTGGCTCTGGCTCGTCATCCGCGGTGGGCTCGGGCTCAAACTCCGCGTGTCGGGGTGCTGGTTGGCTGGGCTCTGGGTCTTGAGTGGGGCTGGTGTCATCCTCCGCGGTCAACGAAGATCTACAGGACACCAGCACCCACTCCATGTAGTCGGCGAAGCTCTCTCGTGGACCCTCCCGGACAGCTGCGCTTTCGTGGCGATGTTCAGTCCTGCACGGTAAAATGTGCAAAGGCTGCTGTCCGGGAAGTGTGTGAGTGGTACGAGGTGGACAAAGTCTCTAGTGTGGTCCACGAGAGAGCGATTCCCCTGCTCCAGGAGGAGGAGGAGGACGGCAGGGTTATCCATAACGAAAAACAAACAAAAAAAAAAAACAAACACTGAGAAAAAAAACGGAAAAAATAAAGTAGGGAAACGCCGGGGATAAACTGTCGGTCGGTCCTTCTGTCACGGTACGTGCTGGATAGATGAGTCGAGAGACGAGATACGATACAAATAACAATTTAATATAACTCTTAGTAGGAACAAGTAGGAACAGGCAGGAACAGAACGATAATCCACACACATCCAAATAACGTCAAGGACCGACAGCAAACTCAAATCACAAGCAGACTTATAAAGGGTGGTGATAAAGACACAGACAGGTGTAGTAAATAAACTAATCAGGACAAAATGAGGACAGGAAGAACCAAATATGGGCACAATGGGAAAAACAAACATAAACAGTCCAAATGGCACACAGAACTCTGACAGTACGTGATCAGAAAGCACTTAGCATGTCATGCTTAACCAAGTGCTATGTGATGTTCTACAGCATGTGGAAATGCTAAATGTGCATGAAGAAAACGATTTATTTTGGAAAATGATTTTGTCATTGAATTCGAAAACAATAATGTCAATGTAGCGTGGTTTCAGGAGGATGTTGTTCATGGTTTGCAGGCTTCCAGCTGGTGATATGTTTTCTGAACTTCCCACAAAACAGATCTTCATTTCAGCACTAGATCTACAGTATACCTTGTAAAATTCAGACCTGTCTTTGATTTGTGGAGTTTCCAGTAATATAGAATAACTGGATGTAAAGGTTTGGGCATTGCTAGGTGGCAGAGTAGTTTTCCATTGCAAAGCTTGTGCCAGATGAAGGAACAAAAGAAAAACAGATGTAGACAATCCTGTTTTGGGGCATTTGGAGTAAAATAAGGTTAGCAAGAAGAATATGCCACACACACGCATGTGGTTACTCATTTGATTTTTCTTCCCATAGATTGAAATAGTCTTTCTAACCACTATATGGTCATAAGGGTCAATTTTTGGAAATTGAGATTTATACATCATATAAAAGCTGAAATATAAAAGCTGAATAAATAAGCTTTCCATTAATGTATGGTTTGATAGGATAGGACAATATTTGGTCAAGATATATCAATTATTTGAAAATCTTGGATCAAATTTTTCTGTGGGGACAGAAAAATCTAAATATTGAGAAAATCAGCTTTAAAGCTGTCCAAATGAAGTTCTTAGCAATGCATATTACTAATCAATAATTAAATTTTGATATATTTAAGGTAGGAAATTTACAAAATATCTTCATGGAACATGATCTTTACTTAATATCCTAATGATTTTTGAAAGGAAATTTTATTGTTGGCTATTGCAACAATATATGTGTGACTTATGACTGGTTTTGTGGTCCAGGGTCGCATATGAAAAAAAAGAAAAAATCAGTCAATACAATGTCTAAACACTATTTTTCTGTACATTTGTGTTGTCATTGATGCTTATCCACAGTATTTGTTATACATTGTTTATTGAACCTGCTTGAATACAGTTCTCTCTGTTTTGTTTTTGATATATAGGGAAAGGGAGCCAGCGATATATTCAAGTATATTATTTTACTCATCAGACGAAAGTGTATTAAGGTAAGATTATACTATTAAAATGTCATAGAAAGTGTTGCATCTGAAACTTGAGAGCAAGTTTAATCAGAGCAGGTCAGATCAGTGCAAGAGTGCCTTCTACTGGGCAACAGAGGAACGAGAAATTGATACCAGTTTTGTTTTTTGAGTTTCAGTAAAATGTGTTAATAAGCATTTCACACATAAGAGGTTGTAATTTTATCATATTTTTGATTTTTAAAAATCATTCTAAAAGATGTTGTTTGAAAATTATATTAGTTTTTTTCTGTAAATTATTTATTAAAAGAAATTACGTTTTGACTTGTAAATAATGTATTTATGTATGTTTACATGTATCCACTCTAATAGGTTTGATCCAGTGCTTCATATGAATGCATCTCTCCTCATTTATATGCCGTTTGGATTCACGAAAGTGTTCCGAAGCAATACCACTTAAACAGACAGCATTGTTGAAATGATTACCCCCCAAGCTTTCATAGCGAGAGGGCTGTAATTGCATTCCTGTGCAATGCTAGCCCATTCTTTGGCTGTGTGTGGACCCCGATGACCTGTGAGATGTATATAGTAAACAGTGCTTGCTGGCCGTATGGCACGGCTCCCAATCAGGGCTAGTGTCCAGACCCCTGCCGTTCTGCTCGCAAGATTATCCGCCGTCATTTTTCAGTAAGCCCAGCGCTCTGAGTTTTAGCAGCCACGGGTTTTATTTGGTGTCAAAGCTCACACTGTGAGAACTTAAAATAGAAGTGCTTGCATTTAAATGGGTAATAATAGTAAAAAGTTAAAGCTAAAATTAAATTAAATAATTTAAATAACTTATAGTGCAAATTAATTTATTCATGTTGAATTTGATAAATGTGACCCTGAACCACAAAAGTCTTAAGTAGTGTGGGTATTTTTGTAGCAATAGCCAAAAATACATTGTATGGGTCAAAATGATCGATTTATCTTTTATGCCAAAATCATTAGGATTCCTACCGTAAATATATCAAAACTTGTAATATGCATTGCTAAGAACTTCATCTGGACAACTTTAAAGGCGATTACCCTCAGTATTTAGATTTTTTTTACACCCTCACATTTCAGATTTTCAAATTAGAACAAGGATTGTTCTATCATAAACCATATATCAATGTAAATCAGCTTTCAGATGATGTATAAATCTCAATTGCCAAAAATTGACCCTTATGACTGGTTTTGTCACAAAGGTAAAAAATGATTTTTCAAGCTGAGGTAGGTTTTTAATATATCATTCCAAAAAGTCAAGATGTTCTTTCAGACTGAAAAATTTGATCGGCGTTCTTCTTTTTAATCTGCTCGTAGGTTTGCCGCTCACTTTTGCGATTAGTGACCCGGACCTTCGGATAAGGGTTACCTGTGGTGCTCCACTTCTCCTTTCCCAACAATGTTCCCAATATCTCCGGCTAAATCACATTCCTCAGCCATCGTCACAATGGGAGAACTGTTTGATGCTTAGTCTCTCCCTCTCTTACCCATATCTCAGGTATTCCCCTTACTTAGGAACCCGAAGCACCCAGTCCTTTAATAACCTCAGTCGCTACATCACTTTTAAGCTTAGGAGACAAAAAGTGCATTTCAGAAAAAAATATGTAAGTTTAAAAAATTGCTAAAGTGCTTTTTTAATTAGAAAGTACTGTAGAAACTTACAGTGGTTATAACCGAGCTTCGCCGTAAATGATATCATAATAGTCAGTGCCTTAACTTTGTTAATAATTCACAGCAATGTTTCAATATCGTAGGAACAAAACCGCCAATAGGCGTGAAATATTTTTGTTGGTGCGCTCTACGATTCGAAAATAAATTTGCCCCAAAAAAGCAACCTTTTCCGGCACAGGGGGACGAAGTCCAAAACAAAACATTGCATGATAGTCTTTAAGTAGTTCCATCTGTCCAGCAGAATTTCAGGCTAATAGCCTGTGGCGCATCAGTCCGTTCCCTTAACTCCCGCAACCTGACTCTGTCCTATTAAATCTCTCCACTCCTCCAAAAAAAAAAGTGAATGAAGGAGAAAAAGATCTTGAGCAGACCTAAGTCAGCTAAATTGTGATAGTGGTGATGATGATGATGAAGATGATGGCGGCGGTGATGAAGCGCGAGCCCTAATTAAGGAGAAAAAAGGACCTCAGGCACTCAGTGATGTGGAAAAAAAGGGCTCATCATTGTGGTGTATTTTTTTAAGGACAGCTCGCTCTGTGAGCAGATGACTGCCGCTCACCTTGCCACGGGGTCTGCGTGAGATTGGTTCATTGTCAAGGATTTTTTTTTTACCCATGATTCCATATGGTATGGAGTGGGCTACATGTTGCCCAACATGCCAGTGCAAATGTTTTCTCAATTAGGTGTCTTATCTCCGGTGAGTGCACTAGCATCAGATGAAGCTTGCTGACAGCGTAATGGCAGCTAAAACCTCGGAAGGCTCCATCAAATGGCAGCTCTGCTACGACATCTCGGCCAGGACTTGGTGGATGGTAAGTTGGCAGCGACCGAATGTTTTTTTTTTTCTTCTTTTTCTTCTTCTTCTTCTTCTTTTTTACCTTTTTTTTTTTTTAAAGAAAACTGCCCTCCTTTTTTTCTGAACGCACGGAGTTCTGAGTTTTTAAAACTGTTCCACTGTTGTTCCACTGTTCGTTTTTACATCCACTTGGTTGAAATTAATTTTATTGTAGTTTTTACGTTCCACTTAATAGTTCCTCTGTGGTTCCTGTCACGTTTATCTTCTGTGTTTCTGCTCTTTAATGCACTCCTCTTTTATTGTCCACTTTGTTAAAGATGTCAAAGGACAATTGACTTTTTTTAAAAACATCCACGGCGAAACAAAAGCTCTTTTGTCACTTTCGCATTCATTCAAGTGACATTTCTCATTCATTACTCTCCTCCTGTCAGTCCGTATCCGCAAACGAGACGTCCCGCTTGTGTTTTTTCCTCCTCTCGAAGTCTTCCAAAGTTTTGCGCAGGACTCCAAAGAAGGAAAACCAGGACTGAAAGCAGTGAAAGTCTCGCATCGATTCTTTTAATCCCTTGTTTACACTGAGGTTTTGTGGTCCACGCGCGGTCGGTGCTCCGCTCTTCGGCTCTGACACTCCGTCGCTGCAATTAAAGCATGGAGAGAAGAGAAGAAAAAAAACTCCAAAGTGTTCTGGGACTAGACGGACTCTGTGCCGGGGCAGATTAACTTGCCTGTTGTGGTCAGTGAGGCCAGACAACCTTTGACATAACTGTCGCTCCACCAGAAATGAGGAGAGGTGAAAGTGGGAGAGGGAAAAAAAAGATCGGTTTGTAGATCGCGGCGAGATGAGGAGGGGTAGGGATTCACAATAGTCCATTGTGGCCGGCAGTTACAAATGAGCCGCGTCGGTACATGAAAGGCTTTTGAGAGCGTCCTGGGTTCATTAGGCAATGATTCATTAGCCCGGCTTGAACTTAAACAGCATTATTGCCTTCATTATTATAATAACTGCTAAGAACTTCTTTTTTTTTTGTCGCGCACACTTATTTATATACAATGTAGTTGTGTTGCGCTGGGACAGTAACTTATTATTTTCCAGTTAGGGGTGCATAAACTTGATGTCGGATTGTGTCTACCCCCCCCTCCTTCTACTTTTCCCCTCTAACCCGGGTCACACAAGCTTGTCTCTCTGTGTGACACTGTTGAGGAAAGTTGGTGAGGGAGAAACTGGAGTACTTGTGTTTTTTGCCGCCTTTATGGGAAACTACTTGAGCGACCAGATTAGAGGATGAGAAATGTTATATTTGGGTATCTGGGTGAAGGGCTTAATGGGATCGGTGCAGTTTCTGTGAAGTTGAGGGTGGTAATATGTATAAATTCTTCTCTGTGGGAATGTGAGCTTGGGGATTTTTTTTTTTTTAATCCATTAAAGTTTTTATCTAATTAGTTGGATTTAAATTCATTCTAATTTTGGAGTTTTTGCACTTTTTATTTAGATTTTTATCAGCTGTTTTTGCATTTTTTTTTAATGTTGATCATAAATTGTACTTTCTGTAATATCTTATTAATTTGGATTGTCAAGATAACGGAAAACATAGATGTGTGTGACTTTTCTCTCATTTGTTGTGCTGGTGTTAATGTTAACTTAATAACTCAGCATTTTAAAATTAATTTGTAACTGTGCAAATCTCTAAATACTACAGTCTTTTAAAACCTTAATGCTAATATTTGTATGAAATCTATTAGAATATTAGTGTTTTTGTCTCTCTTTTGATTTGGAATTCTGAAATCACATTCTAAATTTGAAATGTTATTAGAGTTTCAATGATATGTTAGACATTTAAATTGTAAGTGCATTAGAATATGACTGTTTTTGTCTCTCTTTAGATAAAATGGTTTAATATGATTTGGAATTCTAAAATCACATTCTAAATTTGAATTGTTTTAAAAATTTTGATATTTTTTAAATTGTCATTAGTTATAGTACAGATATTTTTCTAATGCAACATGTGGGCATGTTTGGATCAGTACATTTTGCATGCATTTGTGCCTTGTGTATAATATTTCAACATGTAGATCAAAAATAGTGCTGATTTTAAATGTAACATTTTTGTTTAAAAAAATTATGACATGGTATAATGTCATAGAACTTAATATTAATTATTTTTTATTTCCTACTTACCCTGTTTTTCTCACAGTTTTTGAGTTTAAACTTTTTATGTAAATAAAAATCTGCTGATCTTACTCTATTTAATTCAGTATTTTTTTGATAATTTGATAATATAAATACCCAATTTGGGAGTGAATTTTGTCTTTAGATTACATGGTGGTTTTATGTATTTGTAAAAGAAAGCTAAGAAAAAGTTAAGTTATAGTATTATTACAGTATTATTCTCTCTGTGGTGGCTTCTGTGAAGTCTTTTTCTTCTCCAAAGTAAATTGTAGTTGAATAGGGTCACAATATGATCTTCTTTGGACATTTCTGCTGTTTTAAATGCCTGAAATGTTCAGACAACCAATATGCTGCTATTTACTTATATTTTAAAATGTTAGCTTTTATGAAAATCCAATTTAACATTACTTTATATTTGTGCGTAGCATAATCCTTCGGTTCTTTGGGTCATCGCCACGGTTGGTTTGTCAGAACAGTTTTGTTTTTCATCGAGTGTTACTTGTAAAATCAGAATCATTTAAGACGACACATAAAAATAAATTGGCACTAGTAGACATTGTTTTAAATTACCTGCTGCGATTAACACCGCTTGCGCGTTTGGCGCGGCCCAGATCGGGAGTGTTGTCCACTCACCAGTGCGCTAATGCTGCTATGATGGGATCCCTTACCACCTGAGGGGCTAATGGGATTTTACCCTCTGTACAATTGGCACTTCTCTAATCTGCTTGTCACCCCGAGAGGCACCAAATTTGAGGGTGAGAGTCGGAGGGAATAGGTTAAGGGCATAAAATCATTATATGATCGCTGTTGTCGGGGTCCAGCGGTGTACGCCGCCCCGCAGCGCTGTAACGTCACAGATCAAATTAGGTTAAAAGAGAGACAAAAACACTGGCAGGTTTCATAAGCGCGCCGTGTTAATTCTCTGTTAAAGCAACTTCTGAAAAAAGCCTTATAATTATAACTAATATAATTGCGTCCAGCTTGTTAATTAAAGTCTTACGGCGACCTTGAGTGCATGTAATGGAAAATAAATTATTCATGGTTATTCACGGTTTCTTTTATTGGATTTAGATTATTGTAAGGTTTGATTACTTGCTCTCTTTATTTATTTATTATTAATGAATGAAATACTGATAAATCATTGAACATTCTGCTTGCACAGTTTAATTGTGTGTTTCATATACAGTAATAGAAATGTTCTTCCATTTTTATAATAATGAAATAAGCGAAATGGCATACAGTTTATTAAAACAACTCACAGCTGGAGTTAATTGCATTAGAACGCTTGTTATAAAACTACTTCTACTTTTAGGTTATTTAATAAAGCGGTTTTGTTTTGCTACACACACTTTATGACGCAACAAAGCTTTAAAGCGCAAAGAGCCACATGACAAATCCCAACGCAAATCTATCGTGGCACTTTGTTTTACACAACGTCCCATTTTTGCCGCCTGTTGTCCGGGCAGTGTGTGTCATGTCGGAGTGGAAGATGTTTCTAATTTGGCCTCCACCGTGGACTACGGAGAAATGATTAGAGTAGAGGAAATTGGAGGATTAAAATTGTCTGCTTGAACTTCCTGAGCACCGCATGCTCTCTCAGTGTCTGTGCTCTGGGACTTCCAGGCCGAGCCCTGAAGCGAGGGAGCAGCTTCTCTATCCCACTCGCTCAGACCTCCAGAGCCGGGCTGGTGCTCAGGGCACACACTGAGCGTACAGTGACTCTCAATCTGTTAATGTGCGCCGCGTTACCAGCTCTGAGTGACTCACCACCCACCTGATGGAGTTGGAATTAATTCGTCAGTGGGTGACAGAGCAGCACCTTTAAAAGAGCAAATTAGAACTACGCATATACTGTGTGTTTGTCATATAGATATTTTTTTAGTTACTCCGACCTTGTCGTTTTTTTAACTTTTCGAAACATTCTGCTTGACTTAAGCAAAGTCTCTAATATCCGTTCACGTTTAATGTCTTCTGTAGAAAATGTGCCTGAGGGTGACTTTGCCTCTTTTATAACGTGATGTATATCTCCTTCATGAGACTGGTGTTTTATGGCCGGTTCCAAGAGCTTGAAACTTCTTTTCATCTGCTGATTATATTTATGCATATATATTCCCCCCCCCCCCCAACATATTAAAACTGCCAGAAGCTGTGAAATGCGTCTTCGAATAAATTAATGCAGTGATGGGCTCTGAGAATATTGACAGGTGAATTTTAGCATTCTCTGAAGCTCGCACTTGGCACACAATTGTTTGGTTGGCGTTCCATCAAGAGATGCGAAGAAACGAGGATCAGATTTGGACGTGGCTCTGTGTCAAAAAAAAAAAGGGAAGGGAAAACAACAGAGGAAGTAAAGGAAGCTGAATTTGGAGTCGGTTCAAGATATTAACTGAGAAACCTTTGTGTCTTATCAAATATGCTGGACCGTTTTGCAGTGTTTTTCTAAAATAGGTGCTTCGTGTTGGATTCTCACTGTTGTTGCTTTTAAAAGCGACATACTTTCTCATAAAAGTTTTAGAAGAAATTACATCAGTGACTTTTAAGAAGTGTACAGGTTTTTATATATGCACAGTTGAAGTCAAAAGTTTGCATAAACCTCGCAGAATCTGCAAAATGTTAATTATTTTACCATAATAAGAAGGATCATACAAAATGCAACATGATGGAAACACATTGCATTAAGAGCCAGAGGTGTAAAGTTTTGATCAGAATGAAGATGTGTTTTTTTCATTTAGTACTGCCTTTCAGAAGCTACAGAAGATATTTGCATGTTCCTAGAAGACAAAATAAGTTACATTTACCCTGATCTTCAAATTAAAAAAAGTTTTCACCCCCCGGCTGTTAATGCATCGTGTTTCCTTCTGGAGCATCAGTGAGTGTTTTTACCTTCTGTAATAGCTGCATATGAGTGCCTCAGTTGTCCTCAGTGTGAAAAGATGGATCTCAAAATCATACATTCATTGTTGGAAAGAGTTCAAATACACAAAAAATGTTGGAAAACCAACAAATGTGTGGGACCTAAAGGATTTTTCTGAAGAACAGCGGACAGTTTAATGGTTCAGAACAAACAAGAGACTCATGAACAACTATCACTAAACAAACAGCTGTGGATCATTCAGGTAACAACACGGTATTAAGAATCAAGCATATGTAAACTTTTGAACGGGGTAATTTTTTATAAATTCAACTATTATTTTCTTCTGTGGACTATATGTAGACATTATCTTATTTAGGTCAGTATTAAATAAAAAATAACATGCATTTTGTATGATCCCTCTTATTTTGGTAAAATAAAAAACAATTTGCAGATTCTGCAAGGTGTATGTAAAATATTTTAAACATGTCTTTAATATCTTGCTCTGTAACGCATTATACACGTTATGCATATTAAATGTATTTTGTGCTACATTTCTCCATTATAGCGACATGGACAGGTTGGTGGCTGTTCCCAGTGGCCGGGTTGTCACTGCTATGTGACACCTTTACCCTTGCCAAGACCAAATGGCCTTTTCTACGCATTTAGAGCGAGCGCTAAAGACAATTTGGCCCAACTGCCACTAAATCGTCCTCCCCGTACATGCAAAGTGTCTGCATTCGTCTATATTTGACCTGATGCTATCAAAGCTGCTTGTGAGACGGTTCGTCCCGTTGTCTCACTTATACCTTCCGTGCCTCCCCCTCTTTACGATCTAAGCCTGTCTCTGTGTGTCTATGCTGTGGAATGAAAGGATCAATTGTGTGGAAGAGATGCGTGTGAAATCCCTGCTGTCTAGTGGGGGTTAGGGGTCGCTATGTGAGAAAAAGGACCCCTTTCTATTCCTGGCATGGCTCTGTGTGGAACGCCACTCTCGGCAGGGCAGCCCCCCTCCCCGTCGCTGTCGCTCTTTCGCCCGAGTCCCTCACTTTTCTCGTACTCTCTCGTTCTCTATCTGCCCCGCTCTCTTTCGCTCCCTAGAGATCCGTGGCTACTGGCCAAGACAGCTGGGTCTTTGGGCCAGTCTGGTGCCTTTTTCTTGTCTTGTTTGGGACAATAAGAGTGAAGATGCTCCCTTCAGATCCTTCTCTTAGGGAGTTTAGTTGCATGCTTAAAAATAAAGTTTTCTTTTTGGTATCAGTGGTTCCGTGAAGAACCTGTAATATCAATGGAATATTTTCTTTAGAGTTTTTAATGTCGTCACACTAAGAAAAAAATGGTTCTTTTAAGAATTTTTTAGTGAAAGGTTCTTTAGGGAACTAAAAATTATTCTTTTAAAAACAGTTTGCTGAAGGGTCCTTTGAGGAACCAAAAATGATTGTTTTTCTTAAGAAATGTTCACTCAAATGTTCTTTGGAGAACCAAAAAAATGATTCTTTTTTTTATATTTTTTTTTTTTTTTTTTTGAGAGAAATGTTCACTGAAAGATTCTTTGAAGAACCAAAAATGATTCTTTGTTAAGAAATGTTCAGTGAAAGGTTGATGATTCAGTGAAAGTGAAAAATGATTTTTCTTTTTTTTTTTGTTTTGTTTTTTTTGTTTAACAAATTGTCACTGCAAAGTTCCTTTAAGAACTCTTCAGTGAAAGGTTCTTTAGGCAACCAAAAATGATTCTTTTAGAAACAGTTTGCTTAATAAAACTGCTTTGAGGAACCAAAAATTAATCTTTAAAGAAATATTCATTAATAGGTTCTTTGAAGAACCAAATATGGTTCTTTCAAAAACAGTTTGTTGAAAGGTCCTTTGAGGAACCAAATGGTTCTTTTAAAAAAATATTGTCTGAAAGGTTCTTTGGAGAACCAAAAATAATTATTTTTTTTTAAGAAATGTTCACTGAAAGGTTTTGTTGAAGACCCCAAAATTATTCTTTTAAAAACAGCTGAATGGTCCTTTGAGGAACTAAAATGGTTCACTAACAGGTTTTTTTGGAGAACAAAAAATGGTTATTTTTTTTAGAACTCTTGAAAGGTAGTGAAAGGTTCTTTAGACAACCAAAAATGGTTCTATGCACTGAAAGGTTCTTTTAAAAAAAAAGGTCCTTTGCTGAAAGGTCCTTTGAGGAACTAAAAATGTATTTCTTATGAAATGTTCACTAAAAGGTTCTTTGGAAAACAAAAAAATTATTATTATTCTTAAAAAAATATTATTATTATTACTCTTTTTTAAGAAATGTTCACTGAAAGGTTCTTTGTCTTTTTATATAGGAAATATTCAATGAAAGGTTCTCAAAAGTACCAAAAATGGTTCTTTTAGGAAACATTCATTGAAAAGTTATTTGAGGAACCAAAAAGGGTTCGTTTAAAAACAGTTTGCTGAAGAGTTCTTTGAGGAAATAAAAATTGTTCTTTTGAGAAATGTTCACTGAAAGGTTCTTTGAAGAACCAAAAATGGTTCTTTTAAGAAATATTCACTTTTCGTTTTTTTGGCGATCCAAAAATTGTTTGTAAGGTTCTTTGAAGAAACAAAAATGGTTCTTCTAAAGCATCACTATAAAAAACCCTTTTGGAACCTTTATTTTCAAGAGTTTATCATAGAGATCCCTCTTTTGCCTTTAATCCAGTAAAAATAGTCCATACTGGTGTGCCCACTTTTAGAGATCAACGACTGTTTGGATTTATGTCATTTATACCCAATTATGCATGATGTAACTAAATCCAGTGGCTTTTTCCCAGTGCAAATCTCCGTTTCAGTACTTTTTCCATATACTTTACTTTTTACAGGCTTGATGTAATGGTGTAGAAAGGCTGATATCAGCTCTTCAGGATGTCTTTTTCAGGAGTTTCTAAACCAGGTATGGACCGTGCCGTGGCACTTAGCCATTCGTCTACCAATTACGGCATCAAACAAACACTCTCATCTTTGCAGTTCGACGCACTTTTTTCAGCTTGTCTGTTTTCTTGTTCACCAAGCTGCAATCATCAGATTGTTTATAAAGTTTTCGCTGTCATGTCTCACTTGATACTCATCTTTCCGTGAACGCATTGGCGGTTGTATAGATCTGTACCCAAGTATGCAGAATGTGTGTTTCTTGGGAGTTGTCTTTTTTTTGTCATGAAAAAAAGGAAACAGATTCCAAAAACACCATCTGGTATTTGGAAGGGTATTTTTGCGTCTGTATCTGTGTGTACGTGTGTGTGTGTGTTAGGGGGGTGAGAACTGATTTTTTTTTCTCTCCATAGCCTTCCTCTTGGTCTCCAGCCACCCACCGTTTTGCTGCCAAAGGTGTAAGTCGCCAATTGAAGGGGGGAACATGGGTAATATTTGTGGGTGCGGGGCTTCACTGGTATCACTGGATCACGGCCAGAGCTATTATCCCTTCTAGTCTCCCAACAGCAAAACCACACTCACCTGCTCCAAAATATCTGACAAAGTGATCTACAAATATTCAGTTATTTGATTTATGAGCGCAGTTCGTAGCTGTTGAACCACACCTTCCGCTGTGGAAGTCACAGTACGTGATGCTTACTTGCAGGACTAAAAAGTCTTGAAATTGACCGAAATAAGTCAACATGTACCTGACTAACCATTTATCATGCAGGCAATCATGCTGAAAAGTATTTGGATACTTGAAAATAAATTAATTGCATTGCATTTGATTTCAATTGGTAAGAAGTAGTTTTCTCAGAACTAAATTAGCAATGTGACTTAGTAGATATATAAAAAAAAATATGGACATGTTCCACTAATATTTGCAAAGTGTTGCAGACTGTGAAGTGTCACATTAATTTGTCAAAAATTTAAATAGTACATCTGGTGTTTTGTTTATTTTATTTTAATTATTTATTTTTTAGATTAAAACCTTGAATTCTTTTTGAAAATGTTTTGTTTAAAGTGTCGTTTTGATTAGATTTTTATTTGATGCAATGACATTCATACAATTACATAATTTAAGCATAATCTAAATATAAAATTATAGTAGTTTGTCTGCATGCTAAACAGTATATTGGTTTAATTTTAATATGCATTTTATTTTATTTTTTTTTATGTAATTACAATTTTTATTTGCTTAAATATTAAAAAAAAAGTATTTCTTTTGCTAGATGTACTTTCAAAATATTTTGTGATGTAAAAATGAAAAAGCAGTGTCAGCCCTTATTTGATCAATATTATTAGTAATTTATTAAAGAAATAATATCCAAACATTTTTAGATTATGATTGGAAAGGCCAGTAAAGGCCTGAAATATGAGCTGCATTTGTAGGGTGGACAGCTGGATAATTTGAGTTGTGTAAAAGGTGGATGCTTGTAGCAAAATTCAGCCTAAAACTGCATTTGTTTTAGTAGTTTCCCAGTTGTCCCACGTGTATCTTAGTTCAGTTAGGACATGTTAGAAGTGTTCTGTAGGAATTTTAAAGCTCATCCATCTGATGCAGACCCTGATTTTACAAACAATCAGATGAGTGGATGATTACTGAAAATAAAATCTAGATTGCCACTTAATTCATTAAAAGTGTCTGACTGGATTAGGTGAGATTACTATTCAGCGAATGATCAGATATGAGTGTGTTTGTTGGGAGACAGGACGTACAGAGGACACAGTGTGTGTGTCTGCATGTCAGAGAGAGACAGTATGGACAGATGTCACTGAAATCAAGAGATTAAATATGATAAGACCACCACTGCAATCACCTCTGTGAAACATTGCTTGTTGCCAGATAATGAGAGAATTGGCCTACTTTCGTAAGGTCAGAAATGTGTCACTTGCACATAGTCTTACCTGTTCAGGCACTGTCCACCTGAATTTTCCCCTTAATTTTCATCTTTTTATATTTATGTTTTCCAGGCAATTATATTATTTAAAAAAGTGATACGTAATATATAAAACATTCTGGGGTTGAGTTTCATGCAAGAATAAATACAGCAGTCATGATATCAGTCTGCATGTAAAAAACCGAGCCCTGGTGTGTTCTATTCCACTCATCCCGCTCCGCCCATCTAATTAAATTGATTCAGAGCTGTGCCTTCCAAGCAGGGAGGCCCCATTACTTATGTCTGCCCCGGTGCAGGGCATCTCATGACCCCCCTGAGCCTGTCGCCATGTTACACATGCTGCCAACAGGGGGTGCTGCTGACCCCATGACTCTGGGGAGGCTTAACAGCTGGTGGGGGCATCTCTGGAGGCCAGCATCCCTCCTCCGGGATGCAAGAGTCTCATTTAGGTTTACGCCATTTTGCATTTAAGTGCTAAACCAAATAGAGGATACACCTAAAGCAGTAACTGCGTGGGTTATCCTGTACGACATGCGGTATTCCTGCCCGGATCTCTTGCTCTCCCCCTCTCTGGGCAGATTAAAGTGGGAGCCAGCTGGAGCCAGGGGACAAGCTGCCACGGACCTCTCCAAGGTGACCCCTGGCAAAGCTGGCAGCACATCTGTAGCCCTGATGCATCCAGGAACTCTGTCGCCCCCTCTGCGGCCCAGGGATGCTGGCAGGGACAAGCCAGTGAGGGGCCGGCTGTCCTCCTGCTGTCTGGCAAGGGCCACGCTGGAGGGCATGGGGGCGAGAGTTGGAATATGCTGAAGTTATGGCACTCATAAGTGCAGCATTTGGACTGGACCTGGTTGGACCTTCCGAGGTATCATTTTGCACACATTCACACAGCCAAGTGTTTATGTATACTGTTGAGTGGCAAGTCTTTCATGTTGTTTTATAGTAAATTGCAGAGAAAACAAAGGCTCCCATCTGTCCAAATGAGCAAGGTCACTGTGGGCTCAAAAAATTGGTCCACACAGATCATCTCCTTTTCTTTAACTGGTACACTTACAAACAAGGTTTGTAACATGAATATTTGTAGAATTTAGTGGATCCTAAATGTTAAAAAAGTTTAATGTGTAAAGCAGCAGTGTAGACCGGTCAGGCTCTTGGGTGGCAGCCAGACCCTCTATCCCACAGTCTAAACGTTGCGGTGTGGTCGGGAGAAGGTGAGGGCGTTGCCTTCCTAAGTGGAGACATCCTCTTGCAATCAGTTTGCCCAGCCGGAATCCTCCTTACTGCAAATCCAAGCCATCCGCTGGCACACTCAGGTCCTATTTAACTCTAATTGTTTCCATCTTCCCGTGTCTAAATGTGCTTCCCCTGACAAAGATTCTGTTCTTTTGCTCTCGTACTCGTTGACTCTGAATATTTTACCTATAGCCAGGGCCGCAGTTTGCAATTCTTGTGCCTGGTACAAAACCTTCATCACAGGCCTACCAGTGTGATCATTTGGTTAAAATTGTGATCGCTTTCCGGGCCCCCTTCAAACTAGGCCCTGGGATGCAAGTTACAGTTTTTGGTGACACTGATCCCAGGGCCATAGTTAGTAATTTTTGGGCCTGGTGCAAAACCTATATCCCAGGCCTAACAGTGCGATCATTCGGATGAAATTGTGATCACTTTCCAGATGCCCGGGATAAAAGTTCCGGTTTTTGGTGACACTGGTGCCAGAGTTAGCAGTTCTTGCTAAGAACATTCATCGCTTGCCTCCCAGTGTGATTGTTCAGTCGAAATCACAATCACTTTCTGGAGCCCCCTCAAACTTGGTGCCTGAGGCTAAATTTCAGTAGCTCTTGATCAGTGTGTACTGTTAACTTGGGCACTGTAAAACATGGGTTTACAGACTCTGTCCTGAAGGGCCACTGTCATGCAGAGTTTAACTCCAACCCTAATTAAACACACCTGAACAAAGCTCTTATTAGACATACTAGAAACTTCCAGGCAGGTGTGTTGAGGCAACTTGGAGCTAAACTCTGCAGAACACTCCAGGACTGAGTTTGGACACGCCAATTGCCTTTTTTTTTTTTAAGAACTTAATTCCAGCTGCGTTTTTCAACTTGTTAATAAGCATCATTTCCTGTTCATCCCACAATCGGAGGGTGAAATACCCTTTAAGTAGTAATTTCTTTGTTCTATAACCCAGAAGTAAGCCTGTGGATGAGACTTTATTTAGACGGGACATTCTTTAGCTGCTATAAGGAAATAATGATAAGAATAACAATGTGCAGTGTTCATAATTAAGCTAATACGTTAAGCAACAAAACAAACTGTTTTGTACAGCTAAAAATAGCTGGATGTGGATGAGACCGGAAGCCAGATCTATAAAATTTACAAATGGCCGTGCCTATTCTCATGGGAAAAATAAGGAGATACTGGTGCTAAAGCGGCACTCAACGTGCGCAGAGCAGGTGATGGCACAGGTGCGCCACTGACGAGCAGCTGAAATCTGAGCTATCTGTGGGAGACTGGCCCTGATGGTCGACCGGGAGCATTAATGAACCAGATTAGGTGTCCCAACAGAGAGTGGGGGGTGGGAGGCAAACGTACCTCTCTGTCCGGACCAGACATTTTTAACCAGTATGTAAACTTGGCGTTACTGTGACTTGCGCTAACATAAGGAGAAACGGTTGAAAAGAATGAAAAGGTTTGTTAAATAATAGAGCAATGAAACGTGAGAGGCAGTGAAGCTTAGTGGGCCTGTAAATGACAGTCTGGACCTGTGTCCAGTCCAGCTGGAGATCTCTGGTTGAGCGGTTACTCACTCTGGCCAGAGCTAATTTGTGTGTCAGGTTGGTCTGGGCCTTGTCGTCCGTAAATATGAACAGTTTCATGCTGTGGCATTTGGTACCCCCTACTGGTGCATGAGTGAACTTTGCCCGCTGTACATATGAGAACAATAGTTACTTTTCAGTTTCTTTAAAACTTCCAGAGAGGATATTGTTTGTCTTTTTTCTTTCCTCAAGTTTAACTGTCATACATATGTATGTCCAAGCCCCTTATCCTTTAGGATAGTGGCATCATTATTACCTGACCTTTCCGTGGCACGGCTTCTCTCCCGAGTTGCGTTTTGCCACCGAAACCTTTGCCAGATGGCGTCTTCGCTCACGACTCCATCGGCTGATTTCCTCTTCTCCTCTCCCCCTCGCTCAATGTGGTGTCAGGTAGACACTGTAAAAGAGGTGCAGGGGGATAGCTTTTCACCTGCTCCTTCTGTAGGACCCCTGCTGAGAGCAAGCTGTTCACCCAGTGCCCTCCTTCAAAAGGCACCGGTGCACTGACACACCTGTCCTACTCTTGTTCCTCTCCCCATTTCCACATTCAGGGTACATGGACACGTAATATTGAACGTTGTAGTAGTAATAGAATAAATGGTGTAGGTAAATATTTTTAGTCTCCTTTCATTGGGAGGCTTGGTGTAGTGCTCGTTTATTTCACTTTTTGACTTCTGGTTTGGACTGGCATGATTGTTAGTAAACGCTGACAGAATTGTAAGTTTTGGGAGAACTATTCCTTTATGTTCTGCCTACGCTGCACTGGTTTTTGGAAAGGTAATAACACTTCTGCAGTGCTCCAGTACTGATTAGTTGGCTGTTGTCTGAGGTGCACCTGGAGAAAGTATGTCTGGAAGATCTCTTCAGAGAGAGGATGTTTATGATTTCTACAGGCTTGTATTGAGCGGGGTAACGGTGTACTGGAGCATGCGGTGGGGCAAGTACACGTGCAGGACTGAGAGAGAAAGGAGGGGAGCCAGTCATTGTTTAGTATCTTTACAGGACTGTAGCTAATAAAACTAAACTGGACCTGAGGGGAAGCAGCTGAACTTCCTGTAGCGGTTGTATTTATTTATTCGGAGGGTCCGTTTCAGGTCCCCTGAGCAGCCAGTAAACAAAGAGCTTTCCTCTGCTCCAGATTGCCTATTTTATTCTTATTTATTTATGATTTCCCTGAAACCACTTTAAGTTGCAACTTGATAGCTCCTAGCTTGTGAAAACGCCGGTTTCATCGAGATCCCTCCCAAAAAAAGACTAGCCTGTCCCTTATTTCTTTTTCTGCCGTTTAATTCCGGCCTCTGGCCACTCACGCAAATAAATACCTTTCTTCTTAAACATACATTGGCTAATTAATCTATCCCATCTGCTTTTGCGCTCTACATCACTTCCATGACACAAAAGTTTCCCGAAACAGATTTGGCTTGCATTGCGTTGATGACTCGGACACCATGAAGAAAACTGGAAAATAAAATTGCGCTGAATTCACTGTACGAATAAACACAGCCTGATGCTTTTCTATTTTTCACATGCTCCGAAAAAAGATGTTGTTACTTTTACATAAAAGAAAATGTTTTTATACATTAAGCGGATGCTATTTTAGTTATTTTGGATGGAAGATCATTCTGAGTGTTTAAAAATATGCTATTGTTTTCCTGTTCTTGAGAGCAGATGATGCATCTGTGATCTTTGTGCATCTCTTGAGGAACGGCAGGTTTCGCAGACAGTTGTTGCTGGCTGCTGGAACATCTGGTCAGCCAAATGAGGATTTGTCTTTATTCCCATCGGTAATGGGAGTGAACGGTACAGTTGTAATATTTAAGGGAAAAGTTGTTTTTGGAACTTTATTTAACCCTGGAACAGTGTTTGGGAACTTGCTTCAGGGCTCGCAGTAGAACGTTCCCCGAAAGATGCGTGGAAAAGATTATTGAAGGAAAAGGAAGTATCCGGATGCATTATTTAATTTTAGAATATGTGGTTTTTGAGAGCTTCTATAGATGCTTCATATGGCTTTTGCAAAATATATGTATTCATATTTTCTTAGTTTAACCTACAAGCTATATGTTATACATGTTGTGTCGCTAGATGGGGCTATGAAGCATATTTAGTAGCCGAAGGAAATGCTTTTTATCAATTTCAGAAAAAAACAGAGAAAAAAAATGACAAAGAGAAACACAGCAAGTATATATCTCCGTCATTTCCCTCTCTCTTTTTGATATGCAGTCCTCAAGCAGACCCAGAAAGTGGCCTCGCACAACTGTTAGAACATGTGACATCACTCTGGCGGCTGTTTCTTCCAGAGGCTGGGCCTGAATATTCATGATGAGTGTATTCCCATGGCCCATTGGCTCCAGCTGTCCCAATATCAACCAACACACATACAAACTAACTCAACCCAAACCCATGTTTTTTTTGCAAATGCACACTCCGCTGTTGGAACTTGATCTGTTACACTTTTAATACTTTTTTTGGGTTGCCAAGGTTGGTTTTACAGTTTAGAAAATTGTATTTATTTTTTTTTATAGTTATTCTTCAGTCTTTAGATTTTAACAAGCCATTTTGTGTAAAGTTGTATCACGCTGACAGAACAAATTATCAGATGCAAATGCGTTTTTTAAAATTCTTTTACCCTTTAATGTCCCCTCCTTGTGATGGTGAGCTCTTCTAACGCCTTGCATCTGAAGGTGGTCTCCGCAGTGCCGTGCATCATGATTCATGCATGTCCTTCCGTACCCATTCTGCCCTCTGCCGGGTCACTTAGCGTGTAGATAAGAGGCAGCGAGGGCTTGCAGGAGGCCGTAGCTGTAACCTGCTTATGAGTGATTTTGCCAGGCTGACAGATGGTGCTGGAGCTGTAGTCAGATGTGCCACATCCTTCACCGGTTCCCTTGCCCTGTCATAACTCCTCCAGCAATACACTTGGCCTCTTTTGCCTGCCCGCGTACATGTCTGCTCTTGCTGGGGACGGATTCAGTGCCAGCTGGGACTAGGACTCATTTTATTGTCCTCCTCGCTTTGGTTTACAATGTTAGTAGATTATTGGAGGTAATCAAAGTTCCTTTTAAGACGAGTCAGGTCATCAGGTGGGAGATGTTTCTAGATGCGCAAGTCCAAAACTGTTGGTCAAGATTACATTTCAAATCATAAAATGTGCCATTTTAGAGCAAAAAAATTGTTTTTAAGGGGAACCTGAGTATTAAGACTTGCATGGCTTAATATTGTTGTTTTCTTACGGAAATGTATAGTCGAAATCCCATAAAAAATGTACGTTTAAAAAATCCATGTCGTTTGGACTATGAGAGGCATTATTTCGATGATGTCAAGCTACTAGCACTACCTGTTGTTATTTTTACCGCAACACAACTTGGAATATAAAATACTGATACGATGACCACAGCTACTGAAAGTGCTTACAGTTGACGACTGATATTAGTGTAGACTAAAGGAGAAGTCCACTTCCTAAACCAAGATTCACATATAATGTACTCACCCCTTGTCATCCAAGATGTTCATGTCTTTCGTTCTTCAGTCGTAAAGAAATTATGTTTTTTTGAGGAAAACATTTCAGGATTTTTCTCCATATAATGGACTGATATGGTGCCCCGATTTTGAACTTTGAAAATGCAGTTTAAACGCGGCTTCAAACGATCCCAAATGCAGTTGTAAATGATCCCAGCCGAGAAAGAAGGGTCTTATCTAGCGCAGCGATTGGTTATTTTCATAAAAATAATACAATTTATATACTTTATATAAGACCCTTCTTCCTCGGCTGGGACCCTTTGAAACTGCATTTAAACTGCATTTTGGAAGTTCAAACTCGGGGCACCATATCAGTCCATTATATGAAGAAAAATCCTGAACCGTTTTCCTCAAAAAACATAATTTCTTTACGACTGAAGAAAGACAGACATGAACGTCTTGGATGACAAGGGGGTGAGTACATTATATGTGAATCTTTGTTTTGGAAGTGGACTTCTTCTTTAAACCAAATGCCGAACCATCAATGATTTTTTTTTTTCGCCCCACAAGGAGTCTAAACACCCCAGGATATCGAGTGAAATCCTCACTGAGAAACTCCTAAAGTGGCTGCTGCTGCATCATGATAGGCTTGACAATACACAACTCGGAAAATAAAATACTGCTACAATGCCACATTGTGCGGCTTTTAGTTGTAATTTTCAAGCGAGGGCAGCGTTTCCAAGTCTACGATTTTTCAGAATTGGGCTACTTTAAAACTATTGCTGCAGGTTGTTTTTCATGTCCGCGGGTTGAGGGAACCCCAATAATGTGATTTTTAACCCCTGGAATGCAAATTTTATCAGGGGAACCCTGCCAAAAAATGCACATTTTACCCACCAGAACACGATTTTTAATTGGGGGACCCCCCCACGGTAACTCAATTGGAATAGTTTTGGGCTAGTTTTGAGTAGCAATTGGGCAGGTTTTGTTGTGAAAACCCTGGTCGAAAGGCAACAAGAAAAGCGAAGTAAGTCTTCACTGCTTCTCCTATAGATAGGAAGCTCCGGTGCAGTTGGAGCGGTTAGTCAAGCGCAGACCTGGTTGTACGGGGGTATTAGATGGGCTAAATACCCTCAAATGAAAGCAAAAGCAGTTGAAGATCTGGCAAACTATCCAACGTGTTTTTGCAGCATTGAGCAATGTAGCCAATCACAGACATATCTGTTGATTTCTTTTTAGTTTTAGTTTGTTAGAATTCACTCAGCTTTGAAAGCACCAGATCGGTTTTTATTAAGTGCAGTTTTGCACGTTTGTGAATTATCTCATGACTAAGAGCAGGCGTGATGTAAATAAGGGATTCATTGTGTAGTTTAGAGAACTTCATTGATTATAACAGAACTTTGTGAGATTGCGATGAACTAAGATGAGCAAGGCTTTTTAGTGATAATAAAGGGATAGAGCTTTGCACACTTTCTAGGCTATAATCCAGTCAGAATTTGTATGAAACTTTTGTTTTTCGGAAACACACGCTACAATGTTTCAGGGTGATATCTGCATATTTATGCTGGATTCATTCTCAAAATAGCAGTAACTGACACAGTGATAGCCAAAGCTATGGACGGGACAAAAAATATATGTGAGAGCAGCCACAGTGATTTAATTCTGGAGCCGTGTCCTTGGCAAACTTCCATAGGCAGCACCCGTCCTGAGCGAGATCCAGTTCACAGACCAAAAGCGTAAGCGCAAAGACGTGTAAACTTTATTGAGATCGAGACATATCAACCAGTAGCCAAATTTCATTTCCCATAACGGATGGTAGAATGATATGCGATTAAAACAGAATAGTCCCAAAACTGATCGTTTATTTTTTTCTCACGTGTCTCATCTTTAGTAACAACGAATCAAAATGGTTACATTTCAAATGACACGGGGAAAAAGACACAGAAAACCTAAATGAAATTCACAAAAGCAGCGTGCACATTTCTGGTTAAAAATAAAAGGCCAGTCAAAAGCTCGTCCACAGTTCCCCCCACCCCCGACTCAAGAGTCAAATGTCACCCATGCCTGTGGACGAATAAAACTTCCTAAAAACCTGAGACTTTTAGTAGACCACAGCTACTGAAAGAACTTACAAACAGCAGAGACAAGAAACGCTAGATGCCATCCTGGCAGGATGTAAACATGACGTTTGTCATGATGTGGCAACTGAAGGAGTTTCTCAGTGCGGATCTCACTCGATATCCTGGAGTGTTTAGACTCCTTGTGGGGAAAAATCGATAGTGCGGCATTTGGTTTAAGCCTACGCTTATATCCACTGTCACCTGCAAGCTCTTTCAGCAACTGTGGACATTGTATTAGTGTTTTATATTCGAGTTGCGTTGTTGTAAAAATAGCAACAGGTAGCGGCAGTAGCTCACAGAGTGCAATCATTTCACGTCATTGAAATAATGGCGCCCCCATAGTCCATAATATGCATAAAACGTTGAGGATTTTTTAGATAATGTAAATCTTTCATGGGTTTTCTACTACATATTTCAGTAAGAGACCTCATTAACGTTTTGATAATACCTAGGGTTTCCTTTAAGGCTGGTGGAGACAGCAATGCAGACGGGCAGTGATATCTATTCTTTCACTTGGCATCGCCTTCTGGATTCAGGCAGTTTTGTGTTTTCTTTAGTCTGCTGCCTTCAGGGTTGAGCTTGGTTCATCATCCATCGAGAGCAGGAGTAAGTTTGGCAAGAGATGGATGGACCAGAGGGAGGAGGAGGTTTGCTAAAACAGGACCCGAGCCATGTGCTTTTCATTAACTTGTGCGGAAATAAGTGCTGACCCACTCCTTCGAGAGGGCACATCCATTTAATGCTGCAATGAAGAAAATTAGATACGGAGAGGGCTCAGGTAGCAGACAGAGCAAGAGATGGACCGCATGCGAGTACAGGGAACGGGTGGAGGGGAGCAATCAAACGCACACGCGGCACGTCAGCTTTATTGAAAGTGAAGCTGAAAACTAAACACTTCCTTCGGAATTCCTCTCTAATTTGTCCAGGTTCTGTGTGGTCTGTCTGGCCCGTCACCTTCGCTCCCTCGAGTTTAGATCCTTGTGTTGTTACTTCGTCACACTTTGCTCCTTCCGTATACAGTGAAGCTCACGTTCTGTTTTAGCAGCTTGTGTGTTATGAGTTCTGTTTCATATAGACCACGTTTTGTATCTTGGTTTCAGTCATAAAGCTGGGGAAATGCTAAAGATGCATGTTTCCAGTAGACATAAAAAAAAAAATACAGGTTGTGAAGTACTGTCTATCTATACACTTTCATATAGTCCTTAAAAAACCTAAAATATAAGTACATCTGTCACATCATCTCACAGCCTCTCAACCTGTTTAATATCAATTATTATTTAATTTTATGATGTCGTATTTTCGTTGCATATCTTCCCAGTATGTCTGAAGCAGCTTAGCTTCTCCTACAGTTGCTTTGATACCATATTTAGGCTCTTTCTGGTCTCATACCAAAGAATAGTATGGAACTTCATCTAAGACTGGCATGAGATTGAAGCTGTGTTGACTTGAGATGTGGAAACAGACTCGCCCTGCTGCTGGCTGAAGTAAATCATGTTGTCCTAATTCTCCACCTGTATCCTTCATCCACAGATGAAGTCTTTGTAGGTTTTTACCCCTGCCATGTTCATCATTCTCCTGCTTTGGAGAGACACCTCCTTCAGTTTCCCACCCATCCATTGTTGCCCTTCGGGAGGCTTCAGATGTGGTGTGGATAAACTTACAGGTACTCAAGTTGCATTTAAAACTGGCTTCTGTTCTGGCTAATATCTCGTAGTGCAACATTTACACTAAAGATCACGTGTGTATTTTCTTGTGCGGAATGTTTAAGAACTAACCCTTGGGGTCTGAGGGTGTTTTGGGGCCCTGGAGAAGTTTTAACTTGCCCTGACATTTGTGCTTTTTTCCAGATCTTAAAAGCTGGGGGAAAGGGAAGGGAAAGGTAGCATATATACAATGTTTGAACATTATACTTGAATTCCTCCTTATATATGAGCACATCTGTTCTCAGAACATAGAGCTTCTGCGTTCAAAGCGGTTGCTGGGAGTATAATCTATGGGATTTATTGTGGAAGCCATGCAATCCTCAGGAGTAGTTTGAATTGGAGAATCAGAAAAACGTAGAGAGTTCATGTTGCAAAGCTTGATGTAGTTTAACACTGACCTTTTAAAAACCTTTTTTATGTGTGTGTTATAACTGTGTTTTGCGGTCCTTGAGAAAATCTTATTAGTCAAATTCAGTTGCACAATTGTTAGTGCAATTACTGTGATTGACCAATAGAGGGAGACATTGCTCTAAAACAGAAGTCAAAGCCTTTCCAACACCTTTATGGTTCCAAATACATTTTTAGGGAATGGAATAACATTTATGGAAGATTTTTATTTTTGTATATTTTTGTTTTTACTTTATAATAATTATTATTATTATTAGAAGTAAGCTTATTAGATAGATTCTTATGTATTATATCTATCTATCTATCTATCTATCTATCTATCTATCTATCCATCCATCGCCAGCTCAAAAAAGTATTTCAAATAAGCACAAAATGTATGCACACACACAATTTTAATATATGTGTGTGTGTGTGTGTGTGTGTGTGTGTGTATATATGTATATATATATATATATATATATACTGAAATTGTGTGTGTGCATATATATGTATGTATATGTGTGTGTATATAATTTTTTTTTTTTTTTAATCACATGTAGTTTTTTTGGTTAATTCTGTGCTTATTTGAGATTTTGTTTCTAATAACAGATTAATATACACATCTCCAAAAAAAAAAAAAAAAATGACACAATAAAATCAATAATAATTGATATTGAGAATCAGTATGATCTCCAGTACTGCATAACATATTTTATGGCAGCTCCAAGAAAATCTCAAATAAGCACAAAATAAACACACACACACACAATTTAAAATAATAATTTTAAATACATTTTTTTATTCTTGAAGTTACATGTAGCAAACACTTTTTTTGATCTGGTCTAATAACAGATAAATTAATTCTGCACAGAATTACTTATAATGCTAGCTCAAAAAAAAAAAAAAAAAAATAAATAAGTCTCAAATAAGCACAAAATAACGGCTTTAGTTGTAACACACACACACAAGCTTTAATATAATTTAATATATATTTCTATTCGTTAAGTCACATGTAGCAAACAGGTTTAATGTTTTTTCCCCCCTCAGTCCTCAAACTCTGTTCTAAATTGTTGTTTCCCCCCAGTGTGAGATCACCAGAAAATCATCCCTATCCTTTTTCAGCCATTTTCCTCTTTTGCTGTATTAGTACATTACAGTATGAACCCCACATATCAAACAGAAATAAATCCCTCTTCTCCAGTAAATAGAGATAGACAGATCCACATGGCAAATGAAGACATTACACACATAGCTGCGAAAAGCGGATTTCACGTTTCTTTTTTTTTCAGTGGGATATTGCCAGTGTGGGTTTGATAGAAGCGTATGTTGTGGGAAGATAGTGAAGCCACAACAAAGGCGGCCTTGAGTGGAGGCAAGCAGCGGTGGTTCCCTTGGCAGGGCCGTGGCCCTCTTCATCCCTGGCACTGTCGTCATGAGTTAGTCACACCGCGGGAGAGGCCCCCGAACGGCCTGTCTGTCTCTGTCTGCCGCAGATGGGCACAATAGGCCTGGCACTGCCACACACCTCTGATCGTAGACATGAAAGCCTAATGATCGCGCATCAGCTGCGATACTTTCTAAAATCATTGACTGTGGAGTGTTTTTATGCGCCTTGAAATGACGGACGGCATCTCGTTGGCACCCCGTCTACAGCTTAAGCTGGGAGTCAGGTTGAAAGTTAGGTCATTCCCATGTCATTTGTTACATCTTTTGGTGCTTTACTAGAAGGATGCATTGGAGAAAGAAAGGAAATTAGCAAAAAGAGAGGTCAACGTAATCCATGTCTGCTGCGTCCATTTGTTCCATCTGTGACTTAAAGGGACAGTTCACCCAAAGATGAAAATTCAGTCATTGATTAGTCACCCTCACATCGTTCCAAACCCGTAAGACCTTCATTCAGCTTTGGAACACAAATTAGGAAATGCAGCTGAAATGTTTAAGGTCCAGAAAGGTAGTAAGGACATCGTTAAAATAGTCCATCAGTGGTAAATCGTAATATTATGAAGCTACGAGAATACTTTTTGTGCACAAAGAAAGCAAAAACTTTTTTTTTTTCTTTTCCATGTCAGTTTTTGATGCAAGAGTAACATGACACATAATATAATGACACAGAATAAAATCTATGTTTTTGTTTTAATTAAGCACAAAAAGTATTTTTGTAGCTTCATAACATTACGGTTGAACCACTGATGTCACATGGACTATTTTAACGACGTTCTTACTACCTTTCTAGGCCTTCAATGTATCAATTGTATTGCTGTCTATGCAGGGTCAGAAAGCTCTTGGATTTCATCAAAAATATCTTAATTTGTGCTCTGAAGATGAACGAAAGTCTTACTGGTTTGGAACGGCATGAGAGTGAGTAATTAATGACAGAATTTTCTTTTTTGGGTGAACTATACCTTAAGGCTGGGAAATATAAAGTTAAACCGTTCTTGCATCGTTTATTACGTTTTCTCACTTTTTGACTTATATAAAGGAGAAAAACAGGAAATGATTAAATAGAGAGGTCAGCGATGACCTGGTGTAATCCACTACACTATTATGATCAATGGAGTCCACTGGTATCAAAGGATTTTCAGTGATTTTAATGTGGATAGGAAAGCCTAATTTTTGCAAATCAGCCACTATACATTTTAAAATCATTAATTGTGGAGCAGTTTTATGCATCTTTTATTGAAATGATGGATGGCATGTCATTGGCACTTTGTCTACAAATTTGAAATGTCATTCGCACATAATTTATGCACCATTTCTGGCACAATATAATGGAGAAAGACAGAAGTTATTAAAGAGAGAGATCAGTCTTGAACTGATGTAATCCATGATGTATTCTACTCTTCAACACAACAAAGTGTGCTTATATCTAAGATATTACACAAATTCGTTTGGATTGCCTTCTGATATTATCTTCCTGATCTTATGACGGAAACATACCTGTCAGAACTTTTTCGCAAGATGCGAAATACGTACCAATAACGACATATCACTGCAGTTTCCAACAGAACTGAACATTAGAGGGAGTAAAACAGCAAGCACTTGTAATAATTTTCATACACAGTTGTGATTACAGCTCCATATGTTTCGTTTTCCTGACGTAACAAGCTTGATCGGTAGCTTAGCCGGCACAAAATTGGACTTAGGATGCAGAATCCTTTTGTGAAAAACATGACTCACGATGAAAGAGCTGAAAGATGAGAGATAGAAAAATAAGCTGAAGCGGCATGCTTGCGATTGTTTTAACATCACATTCACATTTGTTAATATACTATCGAGTGCAGATGGTACGTTATTTTAAAACATCACAGAGGATTAGAGTTACAGCGCCACTCATTGGACATTTCAAGTCCGAACTGTGGTGACACGTACAAAACCAACGTCACATAAAACGTATCGTATGTACGTTCATCTGTTCAGAGAAAGAAACAAACAAACAGTCTTTTAGCACCACTCAGTGGACATTCAACATCGAATACTTCCTGAAACGTACTTGGTGGTATATATTTTGCTTCTTGCAAAAAAATTCCCACAGGTACGTTTTCGTCATGAGGTCAGGTTGGAAATGTCCGTTGAGTGGCGTTATAGCTTTAATGCTCCACGATGTTTAAAAATAATGTAGCATCTACACGACACCTTAACCTACCTTTTTAGTATAAACAAAAGCAAATGTGATGTAAAAACACAATCGCAAGCATGCCGTTTTAGCTTGTCTTTCATCATGAGACATGTTTTTCATGGAAGGATTCCACATCCAAAGTACAGTTCCGTGCAGGCTGAGCTACCAAGGAAGATTGTTACGTCCGAGAAGTGAAACATATGAAGCTGTGATCGTAACTGTGTATGAAAACGATTACAAGTACTCACTGTTTTTACACCTCTAGTGTTCATTTCTGTCGGAGACTGCAGTGATATGTACTTATTGGTACGTATTTCGTGTCTTGTGAAAAAGTTTCCACAGGTACGTTTTCGTCACAAGATCAACTTTGACATTTCAACTTGGAACTGGCGTGACACCCATAAAACGTACCATATGTCTGTTCCGGGGGGACATTTCACATCGAATATGTCATGAAAGGTATATAGCTGTACCTAATTTATGTCTTGCGAAAAGTTCCCATTTTCGTCATGAGATCATGTTGTTACATATTATCCTCTTGGTGCATTACTAGAACAATATAATGAAGAACGACAGAGGTCAGTCTTGAATTTGTATAATTCACAAAGTATTCTACTCTTTAACGCTACTTCGATCAGCAGAGTCTGCTCGTATCAAAGGATTTACAGTGGCATAAAAAGGAAATTCGTATGGATTGCCTTCTGGTAGCATCTACCTGATCTCATGACGAAAACGTATCTGTGGGACCTTTTTCGCAAGACATGAAATAAGTACCAATGAGTAGATATCACAGCGGTTTCCAACAGAAATAAACACTAGAGGGGGTAAAATAGTGAGCACTTGGAATCGTTTCACTTTCTGGATGTAAAAAGCTTAATCGGAAACTCAGTCGGCACAGAATTGGACTTTGGATGCGGAATCCTTGGGTACGAATCCTGTGAAAAACATGACTCACGATGAAAGAACTGAATAATAAGAGATCGAAAAACAAGCTAAAACACATTTTTTTTACGTTACATTTGCTTTTGTTCATACTAACGGGTAGGTTTAGGTGTAGTGCAGATGGTACGTTATTTTAAAACATCACAGAGCATTAGAGTTACAGGACATTTCAAGTCGGAACTGCGGTGACACGTACAGAACCAACGTCACATAAAACGTACAACATACGTTCATCTGTTCAGGGGAAAAAAACAAACACTCTTTTAGCACCGCCCAGTGGACATTTCACATCCAATATGTCACGAAACGCACGTGGCTGTATGTATTTCGCATCTTACGAATGCCTATTCGTAATACGTTTGTTACAATACACTCTAAAATCACTGACTTTTCATGCGCCTTATTGAAATAATAGACAACACCTCATTGACCGTCTATTGTTAAGTCAAGTTGAAAGCTAGGCCGATCTTACATTATTTGTGTTATGTTTTCCACTTTTGCCTCTTTATTAGTCTGATATATTGGAGAAAGACAGAAAATTACCAAAAACTCTGCAGCGATCGAGTAGGATTGTATCAAAGGATTTACAGTGATGTAATATGGGATTTTGGGGTTAACCTCTAATCGTAGACATGAAAGTAGCCGGCATCTAATTTTTCGCTGCATTTACGAAAAGTTTAAAGAATATTGGACCAATATAAAGGAGAAAAGCAGGAAGTTATTGAAAAAAAAGGGGGTCAGTCTTGAACTACCGTGATTAACAGAGTCCGCTTGTATTGAAGGCTTTTCAATGGCGTAATAAGGGAACTCGCTTGGGATCGTCCTTGTAGTTAATTTTCATCTCCGTCACCTGTCGGTTCCTGCATGCTGAGAGCCGAGCGAGTGTATGTTGGGAGAGGGACTTGTTTCCATATCCAGCTGTGTGCGCCGAGCTTCAAATCGTTCCCTCTCCGTTTTTTTTTCTTTTTTTCCCCCCCAGCCAGGAACAGCTGTCAGGTGTCTCGTAGTGTTTTTTAAAGTGTTTAGGGTGGGTAGGTTGCCTCGCACATCTGTTTGTCTGTGTACGTGAGGTTGTTTGTGTGTGCGCCCGATGCCTTTGCATTCTCACCGTGACTCTCTCCATTGATGTTCGCGTCCTTTATGCGCCCGTATCTGTGCTGAATGAACGCACGTATGCGACGAACAGTGAGCATGCGGTCTGGTGTGCTCCTGGCGGTCTGCGCCGCGATCAAACAGAAGGAATGAGGGGGAGGGTGAAAACGTGTTATATATACCCAGCATATGCCTGGCTATTGCAACAGCTTGCATATGGACCGTACTTGCCTGGAGGCTTGTTTTTAAGAAAGGCTCTCCGTGAGTTCTGGACATTGGCGGACATGTGTGGCGTGATTTCTCAGAACTGATTTTTTTGGAATTCCCACAGATTTTTCTGATAATGTCAATATTATTAACTTCTATTTTATTTAGTTATGTATGACAGTTTTGTTTAATTCTGTTTTACTTTTTAAAAATTAAATAATTAAAATAATTTTATTGCACAGTACATCAAAACAATAAAACAGATCTCCATGATCATAGAAATCTGTAAATGGCATATGACAATATGGCATGAACAAAATCTTAAAAAGCCACAAAGATATCATCTTTGTTATTAAATAGACATTTTAATGTTCTGTGAAAATGGTGAGCAGTTCATGGTTCCCACGTTTCTAGAAAACTGAAATATCACTATTTTAAAATAATGGGTCCAAGCCTCTAATGGAATTTAGTTATGTAAATTCATGTAATTATATATTGGATATATATTTTATTATGCACAGCTATCAAATATTTAAAAAGCTAGAAATTGCTCTTTGCGAGTGCAATCTGTTAACTATTTATTGATTTTTAATTATTTATCTAATAATTACAAATAAATTGGTCATAGAAATATTTAAGTTGACATCACCAAATAATGGTGCAGTGCTAAAATTGCTACAATAAAAAAAAACATAAATAGCTAATAAAAAGTGAACAAATGTTAAAATATTAACATCAAAGCTAATCAAAATGATAAAAGCACATTTTTCTAAAATTTACACTCAAATGAAAAAGAAAGGACATAAAAAAGTTAAAAATGCTAATAAATGGCATATTAATGTAGAAATAATATTAAAATATCACTGATGACAATGTTGATAACTATAAAAATGCAATCTGTCATAAATAAATAAATATGTATATATATATATATATATATGTGTGTATATATATATAAATTGGTCGCAGAAATTAAATGGATTTATTTAAAAGAAAAAGTAAGAATATATATATATAGCAAATTCATTTAATTTCTGTGACCAATTTATGTATGATTATCGATTATTGGATAAATATATATTAGTTTTTCTCAACTCTTAAATATATATATAGTTGTACATTTTTTTGTTGTTGTTGTTGTTGTGTAAATTTATTTGATTTATTATTTATATTTATAACATTTCTGCAACTAATTTATGATTATTGTGTGTGTGTGTGTGTGTGTATATACACTACTGTGCTAAAGTTTAGGATTTGTAAGCGTGTTGTTTTCGTAGTTTTTTACGTTATCAATGTTGAAAACAATATCTTTTGTGAAAACAATGATTTTGTCCTTTGATTAATATAAAGTTGAAAAAACTAAATTTGATATAGAGTTCTTTCTAAAATTTTACGTCTTCAGTGTCACTTTTGATCAATTTAAAAATTCCTTGCTTAATAAAAGTATTAATTATTATTATTAATCTCTCTTAGTTTACAAAACAGTATTATATAATTGGCAAGAAATTTCACTTTTTAAGTATAGCGTATATTAATTTAAAAACAAACAAACAAACAAAAAAAATACTCATTAGTGAAATGTCTCAGGAACTTTGATAACCATTTAGTATTTTTAAAACATGTCGGAGTTTACTGATTAAATTGATAAAATGAACCCTTACAACATTTGCTTCTAATTTCAACCTTATCTGCTAGCAAAAATAAGGACATTTTATTAATAAGAATAATAATTAATCATAAACCCTATGTGGTTTGTACAGAAGACGGCCGTACACACACACAGTCATTGAGTTGCTCTTCATAACTCCTCGTGTGTGTTTCCTGTCTTCTCACACCATCGTAAGGCCCATCTGTCTCCTTTCACTCCTCTTTATTCTCACAACTGCCTCTCGTCTTATCAAGGCCTCTGTCTGCAGCGCACCGCACTCATTAGAACCGTCGTAAGCACCGCTCTTCATTAATCTACGCCCAATCTGTCTGAGTGAAAACAGGCCTTTAAACACCACATCAGTCCTATTGTTCACAGTATTTGTGGCGCTTGGAAAAAAAAATCCTCACTTTATTTATCGAACAACACACAGCGAAGGCGAGCCGAGTCGTGCCTGTTAGCTTTGTGTTTGTGAATGAGGAGAGAGCGCTGTGCAGGCCTGACTCACACATCTCCCGTGTGTGTGTGTGTGTGTGTGAGGGGGGTAATACTGTGGGCCAATCCTGGCCAGATTCCAGCGCTGGCATCTCAGTGGCAGCAGGTGGAGCCCACTGCTTCCAAACCAGCACCAGCACTCCTCCCCCACCCCGTCTCACCCGTACAAACACAAACACACACACGGCAGTGCCACGGCCGCATTTTCTCAACGCTGATTAAACTATAAAACGCTGAAATCGAAAAAATTTAGAAAACAGGTTTATTTGAATGATTTTTAAAAAATATTAAAGGAACATTCCAGGTTCAGTGCAAGTTATGCTCAGTCGACTGCATTTATGGAATTCAGTGTTGTTATTGTGAACTAAAACAATTATCGAAGTCGAAAATCAAGACAAAAATAAACGTGAAATAAAATTAGATAAAAATGCATTCACAAATAATATATATCGGTATGACTGATTTATTTGTGATTATTGGATAAATATGTATATATATATTTGTATTATTCTCAACTCTAAAATATCATCTACTGTTCTAAAGTTTATGATTTATAATTTTTGATGTTTGTCCTAATGTACTTGAACGTTATCAATGTTGAAAAGGGGGAAACAATATTATTTTGTGGATTTTTTTGATTAACATAAATTTCAAAAGAACAACATTTATTTGAACTCTTCTAACATTTTTAATGTCTTCAGTGTCACTTAAATTAATTTAACAAATATTTAAAAAAAAATAAATGTGAAATAAAATTATGAGATGAAAATTTGAACTGACTTAAAAATAAAAGTCGGAGTACTGAAATTACTAAAACTAAAAACTCCAATAAAAATAAAGATAAGTTAAATATTAAAATTAAAAATTAATATTAAACCTAATAGAACTGACAAAAGCACATAATTTTCTAAAACATGCACTAAAATGAAAATAAAAACTTAATATAAAAATTCAAAATGCTAGTAAATAGTATATAAATAGTTTTATTTTATCTTTTTATCTGCTTTTTTCTTTAGTTTGCTTATAATAAATAGTATATAAATAATACTAAAGTAACACTGGTGACAATGTTGACAACTTTAAAACTTTAAAAATCTGAATTAGTATTTTCTTTAATCTTGTACTCATTTTTAGACATTTTAGAAACTTGAAATGTAAGTAAATTGGACTGATTTTGAGTAGTTAAAAGCAGAAATATAAATCTTATTTTATAAAACCTTTAATTCTTCTGTTAAAATGATTATTTGAGCTTTTACAGCCATTATTGGGCTTTACAGAGTTGCTATGATGATAAAATTGCATAATTTTCTATATCTTTATACAGCAAGGTTTAATAAGTGATTTTTCATGTAATTTGTTTGCATCTTGTGGCAGCAACAGTGAGCATTTTCATATTTGCCCCATTTACTTCCATTGTAAGTGCCTCAATATAACACTTTTTTTTAAATAAATTAATTTTTGGAAGAAATCAACATTATACATGAACTTAAATGTTATTAAGTGATTTATATTTTATTCTAAACTCATGTAAACACTCAGTGTTTATATCTTGTGCCTGTATTATTAAAACAGTGAGTATTTTAATGTTTACAAAGGATAGAAAAACAAAACTAAAGGTGTTTCATTTTGCATGGAAAGAAAGTACTTCCTCCTACATAAAAGCCTTAAGTCTTTCTATAACCCAGATTCGAAAAGAAAAAGAAAATATTTTTGGAGGTAATTATCATCATACATAAACATTGAAACCTAGAATATCAACAGAAACCTTGAATATGCTTTTAAAATAAACCGCCGCCATTGTATAACTGTATTCCGCATCCCTTTAAAAGTCACCTGTCGTTTTTCAGACATGCAAACTCTTGAGTGTATTAAAGCTTCGGCCTATTTAAACGCACAATAGCACTAGAGTAAGGAGATCCTCTGTTGTGTTTCTTGTTGTTTATTCATAAGGCCCGGCTTGGCAAAGCCCCGAAGGCAAGCTGCTATGGCTCTGGATAATGTTATTACCCTCCGGCTGCCTAAGCAGAACTGTAGCCCCGGATCCCCTCGTCTGCCCCCATCCTACAAAACCCCTGCCCCTCAGTGCCACCGCTCCAGGTGTGTGCCGTTTGAGCGTGGGACTCCCGAGCTTGGGTGGTATTTACATTTCGAGCCGGCAGAAGGCCACCTGGATAAAAACTGCGTTTATCGTTCCCAAACATGCATCATTCGGGTGAACAAAGTAAACAAGAAAAATTTGTCTTCGTTTCCAGTTTTCCTTTATTACAGTGCTACTGATATTTTACAACACTGATGGACAAAGCACTCTTGCTGAACTGAAGGGAGCTCAGCATTACAGCTGCTCAGACTGGATATCAAAGGGGCTTCTGTATAGAAAGATCACCCTCTTGTGGCTTTTAATGGAATGCAGGAAAAAAGGTGAATTAGTTACACATCTCCAGTTCACTCTGGACTCTAGATCATTCAGAACATTAAGTATCATCCGCCTACAATGATTTACTGAAATACAATAATGTATTAGTAAAATATTATTTGCTGAACTGACAACAAATAAAAATACTGACCATATGTATTCTTATAAGTAATTTCACCTAATAATGCATTAGTTGTGTTTCAGTTATTGATGATATTTTCTACATGTATTTATCCACCTTATTCTTTAACAAGGAGGTAAGCCTATGGGCGCGACTTCCGGTTCATTAGCCGCTATAGGAAATGAGAAGAATAACAATGTGCAGTAAACGGTAAAACTGTTTGCACTACAAACCACTGTGTCCATAATTAAAACAATACATTAAAATAATATGGTAATACACACCAGTTAGCAATATCAAGCAGCAAAACGAGCTTTTCTTACAGATAAAAATGGCTAGACGCGATGAAACCGGAATGCAGCCTGATAAAATTGACCTGCTCTTACGGCATAAATAACATGGATAGTTTACCACATTAAAATTGAGCCTATTTACTGTTTAAAACACTCTTAAGCAGAGCATTTGTTAGGTTTTTCTTAAATTACGGATTCCTTTAAAATATTAATTATATTTCACAAATGCGTCTAAAAAGGTAAACCTACCTTATTTTTTGTTATATATTATTTAATCACGTTGAAGGTAAGACGTGTTGTATTTACAGTCGTGTCGTTCCGATTGCAGCCTCTAGGTGGAGTCTCTACCTATATTTGATGGCTGACCGCTTAGAATGAGGAAAGACTTCGGGCTAAATTAATGAATTATGATGAGCATTGAGTCGATTATAAATAATCATTTATATTCTAAATTACATTAATAATTACAACAACAGCTATTATAATAATAATGAAATGCTTAATTGTTTTTATGATGCTATTACCATAAACAGTCTTTTTGGGATTATATGCAAGAGGTGATACGTTTATAAATCTTTATTGGAATCATAAAAATAATTATTGTTTAATAATGTCATTATTATGTTGTACGATTAGTAGACTACTTTCCTTTTTAAGTAATATTTTCATATTTGGGTTTAAAGTGCAGCAGAAATATTTTTTTTTATCTTAGGTATTTTCTTTTGTTTTAATGAGTTCTGGTCTATATTAGATGTTATATTTTTCACTCATGTTCACAAAAACCTTAAGTAGAAATTACATTTCTCTTTTTCACTTTGTATGGCTTTTAATTAGTCATTAAACAAGGTTAGAATAAAGGCGTACGTTTTTCACATCAGAATAATTTCTCTCTTTATGGTTTTATGCTGTTTCTTTTAAACTCATTTGCATTGTATGTATGTTTAGGTTGTTTTATTATTTTGTTACGAGTATGATTATGAGCTGGAACTCATCAGTTTACAATTAATTTTCAACTGACGCATCCTGCATAAAGAGAACGGGTGAATTTGACAAGAATGCCTTTATGCAAACTACAATCATTTAAATATGTCAATATTTCGAGTTGCTGCTTTAATTTATTTGCATATAAATTAAGATGCGTGCTTCATCATGAGGGTTACATGAGAATGTACATTTTTAAAAGCAATATTGACACTCCGAGTATGTTTTTTAAGGGGGGGGAAATGCACATTTCTGCACTTGCGTAATATTTAACAAAATCGCGTTTTTAAAAATATAATAATTTAAGCGCTTTTAAGTGCTTCTTGCAGCTGTCAAAATTTAGAGTTTTTTATTTATTTAAAAAATGCTTACTTAATTATTTTATTGGCTCCACTTAAATTGATAAACAGCATGAATTCATTGACATCCAAAGATATTTACTTCTTACACCAGAAGTTTTGCTCACATTGAGGATAGTTTTTCATTAGATGGCGGTCTAACGCTGAGTTTTACGCCTTTTTACCCCTGAAGACTATCGAGATGTTCAGTGAAACTTCCGCGCACACTTTTTTTCCCCCTACACACACACGCACACACCGATTTACACATGCGGACTCGTCTGGCAGCGATGTGCTTTCGCACCCGAAACCCGAACGGATTCTCAAATAATACCTTGCAGATGTAGCTTATTCAGTTTTTTTCTTTCTTTTGTCCTAATATTGAATAAAAAGTGATTTGTACTCACGTCCACCACATAAGTTGAGGAGAAACTCCATCCAAGTGGATTAGGTGCCTTACCTGATTTGGTCCCACCTTTAAAAATAAGCTGAAAATGCACAATAAAACCCAAATTATAGTTTCGAAGAGTTCAGTCCATGTAGTTCGCTCCGTTGTCGTTTACACACTGCAGTTTTTGCTTCGTCTTTGCCACTCTGCCTCCAAAAGCCTTGGCACAGTTGCCTTGGCATTCAGTGCCTTCTCGTAGAACTTGGCAGAAAATACTATAAAGGCGTCTCTAATGTCTGCCACAATTAGACGAGACAAAATTAAGAGAATTTTATATTTTTGTTATAAATGTAATTTTCTTGTTATACATTGTTCGCTTGATAACATTCGTCTTGCTTCATAATAAGCGGTGTAGGTTTGGTAGCTTATTTACTGTTGTGTTAGACAACACACAACAAAATGTTTCATTTTTAATAACGTTTTTATTTTATAACACCACGATTTAAATAGGCCTGAAGCCTAAAAGATGCACGTTAAATATCATATGCAAGACTAAATCGAGTGTAAAAACAGGGGTCATTCAGATGACCAAGTACAATGGGTTTAATTTTACCTTTTTCAAAGTGAACACGAAGTTGATATTCGTCGTGTAAATTTTAGTTAATTTGCGCTCATTTGTTTTGTCATTCTACAAAAACATATCTGCTAAATTGCTTATTTATTTGATAGTTTTCAGTTCAGTCAGTTTACCTGAGTCTTCCCGCGTCTTCATCAATGGACATGTCGTCATCAGGCCTATAGGCGCCGTTTAACCAATCAGTGCTGAAAACAATGCGCAAACGTAAATGACGTACAGGCAAGTGTATGTGATTGTAAATATCTAAATATCTACACTGGATTTAAAAATATAGACTGGAGTTTTTAAATTCAGACCTAAAGACTTTTAGGCCTGAGGGGGCATTTGAAGAAGCTTCACAAATCAAACAATATCTGGTGTTTATTACTAGCCCACATTTAAATTCGACTTTCTGAAAACATTACAACAAAGTCATATTATTTTAATAACTAATCCAATTCTTGTGAATTTTCTAGGCCGCTTTTGAGCTTTGTAAAGGCTGCATGATTAAATACAGGTGGCTGATCTGTCGACACGCAGTTCGTGTGTAAATATAGGCTAAACGATGCAACGCGACTCCCGTTTTAAGACAAGCGAGACGTCCAGAACCCGTTACCGTTCAACAGTAAAGTTCCCATTAAAATTACTACGTTTGCGGGACCTGCAAAATCGATTGCAACTTTAGTGCTCTAAACCAAGTCAAAGTGCACACCTGGGTACCTGTCAAATATCCAGGAATGGAAAAGAACATTTTTGTGTTTTATTGAGAACGGCAAGAGCTAGTTTTCTTCGCAGTGCAACAAAAACTATTGTGTGTGTGTGTGTGTTTATAAATGATCATAATAAATCGGTGCATTTCAACAACAAAAGATTATTTACAAAGCAGTTTTCTTTAAATATTTGAAACATTCTATCAAAGGTGATATATGTAAGTGTTAATAAATTTGATTGTGCCATCTCAAGTGGAATTTTGAGAAAAATATATCATATATAGGGTACTGAAATAAGTGTCAAGGTTGACAGGAGCCTAATACCTTTAATTTATTTAGGGTATTGCTTCGTTTTTCGCTCAATGTCAAGACATTTGAAAATACATATTTATAACTGCTTTTAGTTCCGTTATTTTTTGTAATCAAAATATGTCAGTTGTATAATACATCATAAAGTTTGAGACACCACATTTAAACCTCAGGTCTGACAGACCATGTTGCACATTTCGAGCCTTTGCATTCCCGTCAGGCTGTCAAAACAAAACAGAAGTCCGATATCATGAAGATAAGCGCTCTCTCTATTCCCAATCTAATTTATTTGTGTTTCCGCGAGGCTGTTTACCGACAAACCAAGTGTCTGAGGGAGTTTGTCTTGCGGCGTGCAGGAGTGGTTGCCTTCACATGCGCGTAAAACTTGCCCAATAGCGGCGTCGTGAGCTTTGAATTTCACTGCTTTGCCCAATCACAGAGTAGCTCATGAAAATACCAGAGGGACGGACGTGCACCTGCAGCAAGTTAGTGTGACTGTGAGTTGTGAGCATAATTAATATCCAGTTTCCTATCATTTTTATCACACACAGTGCTATGTAAATGATCACTTATCTTAGATTTAACAGAACTCAGCTTAGTGTTTGTTTCACGGTTGCGATTTTGATGCACCTCAAATAGTTGACTTTATGAAATAAAGTGTTTTCTTTTTTTTTCTCTCCAGTATCGTAGAATATCATCCTGTCTTTCTGGAAAACACTGTGTGTGCCCTGAAATGAAGCCTGCACGTTGCCGTTTTCTAGGGGGCGCCCGACTGACTTACAGGCGGAGTGGTTGGTTAATAATAAAACGCTGTTGAGTGCCAACCAAACTAATTACATGAACTAGGTTTGCTTATTAATGATGTTTGCACGTTCAGTACACGTGATTAGAAACATAACATTGCATTTGGCAGTCGCTTTCCTATCCATCAGTGTCCACTTCTTACTTTTAAATCATTGAAGCTATTCAGATGAATTTTGGACAAAACATGCGCAATTTCATTTTGTGTGGTCTATTCTATCGGCTCTTTGAAATATCAAAATCTCATATATAAATATCAATAGGCATATGCTCTTAAGGAACACGCCAGCCGCACATCAGTCTCAAATACTTTCAAGACAGGCCTCACAGAAATGAAAGATGATACTGAAAGCACTGGTGCTTATAAATGGCCGTTTCAAAATATTCTGAAACAATGTTCAACACATGAGGAAAGAAATGCTGCTTGAAATACTCAGGTTTGGATAAACATACAAGAGCATACGGAACAAAATAAGCATTGGTTTACAGTATGTATTGCTGTTGTAGTGATGGAAAGAATGCTTTTCTAGAGTTATTTTGAGTGATTTATATCCCGCGGTAATTCGTAAGTCGACGTTTTGTGTCATAAACAAAGCGCGAGCAGTAAAGTCCGATTTCCAAACGAGTGACGGACTTTTTTACTTTATGGTAAACATAAAACGCAAAAAGTCTAGTCCGATTCTCAAAAGAATGACTCTTTTGAGTCGATTCTTTTAGTGAATCAACTGCACGACCAGGATGGTTCGGTTCCTGGACGACTGGCTCTTTTGAACAGGTTCTTTTAGTGAGGCAAAAATAATTAGCGGTAAATATGAATCTCGCGTACTTTCTCCAAACGAAGCAAGAATTGTTGTGCCATGTTGTACTTAACGCTGGTAAACCTTTAACCAGCTGACTGGTTGTTCATATGCCAACGTGTAGGCTATTTAAAGACACACAGCATTTTTTTTTTAATAATTAAATGTTATCACATTTGATTTAGTATTTTAATTAATTATGCATATGAAGCAGTTGCACTTATGCTGTTTTCAAACGCACCTTTTGCAAGAACTGCATTAAATTTATTGCTGATTTGTAAAATCTGAAATTATAATGAGTGAGGGCAGTGAATGCAATACGAATGTCTTATTTCCCCAAATGTTTATTTCTCAGAAGTAGCCTACTTCTTTATTTATTTGTTTAAAATGAAAGCGGAAGAAAATCCTCAAAATTCGGTGCCTATCAAGTACACGTCAAAATATGCAAGTTAAATTTATATCACAGTTTCTGAATTACAATACTTGGTGTACACGAAGTGCAACGGCATTGGGAGTGCACATTTCTCTTGTCCCGCATGTGTATGGCTCTAGTGCCGATATTGAGGGCGCTGTGCTGATGGAAGAGCCCAAGAGTTTGAACGGCAAAAGTGAACGGGAGCTTCGTCTCGGCGGACTCGAATCGTGCGCTTGCTTCACTTTTTTTCTCTGCCTCTCTCTCTCCCTCTCTCTCAGGTCGAAACTAACCACGACACAAGTGGCAGCTTTTGCAACAGGGGGTTTTAAGGATATTACAATCTTCCTAAGCATGCCGAGCCCTCCTCGCTGCTCGTAAATCCGCCTCAGTTTTGCTTCGCACCGCCACATGCCTCACGGCGGATGCGAGCGAGCGCACGGCGCGGCGCTATAAGAGACAGCGAAGAATGAATCAAACGCGAGTTTTGTAACGCATCCGGACGACTTTTTCTATCGTGTTTTTCTATTCAAACGACCGCAAGATGAAATAATCGCTCCTCTCGGCGCTTCATCAGCACTGTTTCACTCATGGCTCTGTGAAATCTCCGCGTACTTCCATCCATCCGTCGTCGGGACTTTTCTCTAAGGCTGCACTTGATGATAATGCCGAAAGTTTGGATATACGGCTTTAACAGTACAGTACAGTAGATGTGTGTAACTCGAGGCGGGGTTAAAGTTCAGCTCTATGGAGCGCTGAAGCGTCGCGCACACTTCGCAGAGTTGGAAATGTGAAAGCAAGAAGCAAGGCTTTATTTTCCCTCTCTCCCTTCTTCTCTGTCTCTCTTTTTTTCTCTTTTCATACACACATATACATACACACCCCATACATTCACACATACACACCCTCACTCACACACACGCACACACACACAACATATACATCGCCAATTCAAGAGTTAAAACCGACAGATATGTATTCTCCGCTATGCCTAACACAGGTAAGTGATATTTTCGTCTATTATTAACTCTGTTTGTTGCGTTTGAGCGCTGTCTTTGGCCGGGACAGCGCGGATAGGGGCTAACCTTTGCTTAAGACAAGTAACTTAGTGTGCACTAAGGCATTTCGGCTCTGACAGAGCCAACTGAACTACCACATGGCGGATGGCGCCCACCTTACACATAAATGTTTCTTGTGCGCATTTATCTATAGATGTATTTTTTATTCAGCCGCTTTTTGCACGGAGACGGACGTTGATATTTAGCAACTTAAGCGCTGTGCAGGAAAGAAAACGTTACACTGAGCTCAGAAGTCAACGTTATGCACATTTGATCCGGTTGCATTCTTAAAAATTAAGTTCTTTAATGATTCAGCACAGAAATATTTTCGAATTAGGTTACTTTACGCTTGCCCGAAGATTAAAGAGTTCTTTCACAGCACTCTGGGTTCCTTAAAGCACTCGTGAAATACAAAATAAAAACTCTGCATGACTTTAAAAGCTTCAGCTGTTTTAAGTTTAAACGTCTACACGTTTAAACATATTTGAGATCAGACTACTCGTATTTCTGTGCATTTTGTTATTAAATATCAATACAAAATAGCGTCTTCTCTATTAGCTTTAGTTTCAACCAGCTGCCGGCAATGAAAAGCTTTTCTGCTGCTTACATGAGACTTTTTTCTTCAAGGCAGCAGAAACTCTTTGATTCAGATTATTGCAAGCTTCACTCTCTGTACATTTCTAATATTTAGCAACAGTTCTAAATATTGAAAAGTTTAAAATAAGTTTTTTTTTTTAACTTAAAAGTCAAGACTGTTAGATTTGCTGCTGTCATGTTTGATAACTTAGTTTATAATGTGCTGTTCTGATGCTTCGTTGCTTGTTTTGTAATTATCACAGAATAATAACAAAACATAGACAGCAACCAAGAGTTAAAAGAGGTTAAAAAAAACACACACACACACATTGATTGTGTGAATCATGGTGGCAGGTGAAGTGAGGTGACAGGTCTGGAAAAGCTGTCGTCTTATACTGTAGTCTTGATGTGATTTTAAACTGTTTGGTTAAATGCGTTTTATTGAATGCACAAAACAAAAGAGAAGGCCTCAGTATTGTGTCGTGTGTAGCGACGTTCTTTTGACCGTGTTAGTTACAGTCTGTTTGGAGATACTGGAGCGGATTCATGCGAAAAAAGACAAATTATGTATAATGTGTAAAGAAAGGCGAGCTGAGAAAGTTCTCAAACTTCTAATTCGTCTTTTCATAGATTTGAGAATGAAAGACTCGGATTAGTTGGAAAAAGTTGTTTCAGAACTATTTATTTCTGTGAAATCCGTGCAAAACCGTAAGGGAAGCTTTTGATAATTTATCAACCACTATAAATGTAACACACTTGAAGCCTTGCAACCATAAGAACTTGTATATAGCTCATATATTTCCTTACTTAACTAGCAGTGTTGTTAAAAAACCAGTCCAGTGCTTTTTAAAAACAAGTGTTATTTAAAATTTAAAGCAACATGCATTGTTTAAATTTCAATACAAACAAATAAAAGCACTGCTTTTTTTTTCTTTCAAACAAGGAATTTTACACTATTATTAAACGTCTTAAAATCATAGTTGCGTTGAAGATAATTGAGACGGGCAATTGATTTCCTCTGTTGCGGTGTTAAGGCAGTATGAGGTCTATTTTTTTCTCTCTCTCACTCTCTCTGAGCGTGTGTGTGTGTGTCGTATTTAAGGACTCAAATACTCTTCCAACTGCCAAAAATCACAGCACACTGCTTTCATTTTGCATCTAAAATTTAAAATCCAAATAACAATTAATAATTGACTTTTTCACATAATGTAGTTGATAAAAAAAATATATATACGTTTGTCTTGCATTAGCTGTGAAGTAGTTTTAAGTGTGTTAACATCATAATCTCTAATATGTTACGTTTTCCATTATGTTTTTAAAACTCTCGTGTCTTTTTTGGCCACGAGGCACTATTGTTCCCTGCTGAGGCCTTCCTATAGGACAGCGAGGTTCAGCTTGAAACACTTTAGGACTCTAAAAAAACCTGACATGGTAACCAGACCCTATATTGACACTCCAAAACGCAAAGAGCTGTTTGTTCTGCCGCTGCGAGCGTGTAGAATTCAGTTTTCATGAATTGCTAGAAAAACTGGATGCTCTCGTAATTATAATTTGCATGTTAAATTACGGTTTGTTGTGTATCACCCGTCAAATAATCTTAGCAAGCGGTTAAAAACATCACTAGAGAAGTGAAAAAGTGAACATCTTGTTTTTACAGTAGAAAGCTCGATTCTCATCTGGAGGTTTTCCATATTGATTTTCTTTTTAAAAGAAGTCTAAGTGTAGATCATTTTTTAATAATAAAAAAAAGCACATAATGTACATGTGTAAAAAGCCAGAACAATAGATGCTATCACTAATTGAGGAACAATATTTTAGACTTTAGATTAAGTTACTTGGAGAGAGTCAGCGAAGGAAGATAAGGGAATTCATTCACTGCTTAAATGCAAGATGAAACAATACAGTTTTTATGCCTCGGAGGCAAGGGAGTTTGATTCACGAACAAGACAGGAAGGAAACAATATGATTAAACATATACGCTCTCGCACGCTGTAATAATGATATATGCTTATGCAAATCCTTGATTTCCTGTGGCGTAACAAAAGAGATCTGGCAATATGTATCTATATGAAGTCTGTTGTTGCTGTAATTAATATGATACAAAACGCAGCTTTTGTAATAAACATTTATTTATTTTTGCTCGATGGCATACTGTGATTATTTTTAATTACGAAACCAACATTATCAGCAGGGCTTGAAATTGGCCTGAGAAATTAATTTAATTAACGTTCCTAAATAACGCCGAATTAATTGTTAAATTTCTAAAAGCACTGGTCCGAGTCCCAGCGCGTTATATTCATATCTGCGCTTATTCAAATGAAATCTGCGCTCAGCACATAGTGCACTTTGCTTGCTTGCTGGCAGCCCTCTCGTGCTCTCGCACGGTTGGTTTTGGGACACGATGCAGGGCTATTGCTGTTTGTGGAAATGTTATTCTAGTGATTGGCAGTCTGCCATTATTCTCTCTATGTCATAAAAACCCTGAGTTATTTTCTGTGTAAAACCCAAATTATTTCATATTAGAAACCGCACGTTATTTATTCGCCTGGTTATTAGTGTTTACTGTTTTTTATTTTTATTTTAAGGCAGCGAAGAATACAGAAATGCATGTTTATTAAGTAAAATATGAAATGAAAAATCTTGCATTTTGAGATCATACAGTAATATTTTTGAAAAATGTATTTTCATTGTAGATTAAAAAACAAAGAGCAAATCCCACGTATCTACTAAAAAATGAGTTTTGACCACATGCAAAAAAAAGATGGACTGACGTTTTTGTCGTTACATTGTAAAAATTGATTTTCTGCCAGGTTGTGCACCAGCGGCAGGTGAAGGGATCCCAAAACCCGGCGCAATCTGCCCCGCACACACTCCTGTGTGAAAACAACACACTCCTCGCTGATAGCGAATGAAGTAGCTTGCTTTTTTGGAATCGTGTGTGCATTTTTATGGAGAACAGATAAAAATAGCCACTCCAATTTTCCTGGTCGGTTGTTGCTTTTTCTCGGCCCTGGCAGACCCCTACAGACCAGCATTCTTGCCAGAGAGCCAAGATATGTCCTAGACGAGCTTCACACACACGCACACACACACACACTGCCCTGCTCAGTTCACAGACACAGTCCTGCAGTTGAGGGCCGTTTTTCAAAATAATCAAATGGGATTTTATGTAGATGTGTGTGTTTCGCCTTCACGGTGTCTGGTGTGAAAAATCTGCTGTTGTTTTTGTACGTTAGCTGAAGAAAATAGTAACTAATTTCTGCTCCCTTCTCCTCTATCCCAGGATGAATTCCATCCTTTCATTGAAGCACTGCTGCCCCATGTGAGAGCGTTTGCCTACACTTGGTTCAACTTGCAGGCCCGCAAGAGAAAATACTTCAAGAAGCACGAGAAGCGCATGTCTAAGGAAGAGGAGCGAGCCGTGAAGGACGAGCTGCTCAGCGAGAAGCCGGAGGTCAAGCAGAAGTGGGCATCGCGGCTGCTGGCCAAACTCCGCAAGGACATCCGGCCGGAGTTCCGCGAGGATTTTGTGCTCACTGTCACCGGGAAGAAGCCCCCTTGCTGTGTGCTCTCCAACCCCGACCAGAAGGGCAAGATGAGGAGAATCGACTGCCTGCGTCAGGCGGACAAAGTGTGGCGCTTGGACCTGGTCATGGTGATTTTATTCAAAGGTATTCCGCTTGAAAGTACTGACGGCGAAAGGCTGGTTAAGTCTCCGCAGTGCTCGAATCCGGGGCTGTGCGTGCAGCCGCATCACATAGGAGTTTCCGTAAAGGAGCTCGACCTGTACTTGGCCTACTTCGTGCATGCAGGTAAGTCCTGTTTGGAATTCGCTAAAAGCGTATGCTTCTTCATCCCACATTTCCCAAACAAACTGCAAACATTTACACAATGTGATTTATGTGAAGTTATTCCTATCTGACCGAGCGACTGTTAATTGGCAGAAGGCGGCAGGGGATCCGTCTCGCACTGACAGCGGCACAAACCCAAGACAAAAAGCGCACTTTGTTTCGCCAGGCAAACTGAGCACCTTAATTACGTTCATTTCCTCTCGCGCGAATGCGTATCCGTACGGACTCGCGCTTTGATGAGGTCCCGATAAAGCCGTAAAACGTGAGCTTTAGCGCCGCGTAGGAACGACGGGGCTATCTGGCAGACGGCAGGTTGCAAAACGGGAGCGTGTGAATTACTTTGACTTGGTGGGAACACAAAGGCCTCGGGCCTTTGAGCTTTTTGTGAGGATAAGCACGACACCGTCACCGTTTCCCCGCGGCCTGCCGAAATCCTTAGTTTTGATGTTCTGAAAGCCTATTCAGCGGGGAGCGTCCTGCTAACATCCTAATCGGCGAAGTTACCGTTTCTTTTTGGTTCGATGGTGAATAAGAGACGTCAGCGAGAGAACAAGAGGGCTCGTCGCTGACCTGCATTCGGGCCGATCAGGTTTCCTCCTCTGTCTTATTTAAAGCAGTGGAGCATTGCTGGAGCCCCCTTGATTAAAAGCCATCTGAAGAGAGCCTGACCTCATACACAGATGGCGAAAGTGGGGCTTCTGAGAGGAGCTAAAGTCAGTAATTAAATTTATCCCACAGTCCTGCCAGGGCAAAGGGGTGCAGGCCAACAAACACACCCACTTCATCTAGACAATAATACGGCTACCTATCGTTATTAGGGGAAAGTGCTGGAAGAGAGCAGTCGATTCAAACTAGGTAAACTCAGATACGCTAGAGGAAATAAGTTACGAGTTTGGTTTTCAGTTTGTATTTTTGGTGTAATTTGTGGTTTTTATTTGTGTTTCCGAATTCTTTTAATGTTTTTCTTAAATGTACAGTAAGTTTAGGTTTGTCCTTCAACATTTTCACTCAGTTCTTTAAATATTTCTTCAATATTTTCACCGAAGCGTAATATTTTTAAACATTTTTCCTCACAATTTGTATTTCTCAATATTTTCTCAATATTTTAACTATTTTACTTATGTGGGTTTTAATTTGGTTACTCTATTTAAAGAACTGAGAAATACAAGCTTAAACTTACGTAAGAACAATTAAGTTTTTCTGAAAAACTATTAAATGGAGAAATTCAGATGTAAACTCTCAGAAGTAAAATACTGAACAATAGTGCAAAAATATTAAGAAATACAAATGTAACCTTGTAAATTGAGTAAAATGTTTAAAAATATTAAACTTTAGTGAAAAGTTTAAATAAATATGTAAAGAACTGATAAATACAAGCTTACACTTACATACGATTTTTTTCTGAAAAGCTATTAAATAGAGAGAAATTCAAATTTAATCTCAGATAAGTAAAATACTGAAGAACAGTGCAAAACTACTAATAAAATATTGAAAAATATGTTTAAAAATAATAAGGTTTAGTGAAGATATTGAAGAAATGTTTAAAGAACTGAGAAATACAAGCTTAAACTTGCATAAGAACAACTTTTGTTCTGAAAAACTTAATATTTGTAAAAAATAAAAAAATTCTCATAATTTGCAAGGTAAAGTTTGTATTTCTCAATATTTTGTCAGTATATTTGCACTATTTTTCAGTATTTTACTCATGTGTGTTGAAGTTCTCTATCTATTTAATAGTTTCTCAGAAAAATTAATTGTTGTTATGTAAGTTTAAACTTGTACTTATCAGTTCTTTAAATATTTCTATAATATTTTCACTAAAGTTCATTATCTTTAAACATTTTTCTCATAATTTGCAAGGATAAGTTTGTATTGCCTAATTTTTTTTTCAGTATTTTTGCACTGCTGTTCAGCATTTTACTTAAGTTTGAATTTCTCTAATAGTTTTTCAGAAAAAAAATGGTTGTTTTTGTGTAAGTTCTGTAAGTTCTCAGTTCTTTTTATATGTGACCCTGGACCACAAAACCAGCCATAGGCATAACATTTTTTAAATTGAGCTTTCCACTGATGTATGGTTTGTTAGGACAGGACAATACTTGGCCGAGATGCAACTATTTGAAAATCTGGAATCTGAGGGTGCAAAAAATCAAAATATTGAGAAAATCACCTTAAAGATGTCCAGACTAAGTTCTTAGCAATGCATATTGCTAATCAAAAATTAAGTTTTGATATACAGTAGGAAATTTACAAAATATCTTCACGGAACATGATCTTTACTAAAATGGTTTTTGGCATGAAAGAAAAAATCAATAAATTCTAATTGCTACTTATGACTGGTTTTGTGGTCCAGGGTCACATTTTTCAATATGTATCAGTATTTTTGCACTGTTTCAAATTTTTACAAATATTTTTCAGTCTTTTTCATATGTTAAAGTTTAAGTTCTGCATTTTAGCACAATTTTTAAGTATTTTATTTTAAATTTCCTGGTTTTTTTTAAATGCATTTCTCATGTATTCATGTATTTGAAAACCCAATTTTTCTAATCTCAGCAGTCGCGCAGTTCATAATTTTAGTCAGATGCCATAAATCTCTTAACAGAAGTAACACGAGAACTAGAAGAAGACACAAATGTGGTGTTCGCCGAGGCCTGAGGACGCAAAACCGTAGCTAATTTACGACAGGAGCACTCCACACGTGGGAGAGGTCGCGGCTTAAGATGTTAGGGTTGTGACCCCATCTTCAAGGCATTTGACCTCCTAGATAAACATCCACTCCCATTAGCAGCCAGTCAAGCGGAGGGCAGGCTTTGGTTTTGGGTTGCCCCCTTGACCTCCTGTTAAAACAGGTGGTTTTGTTTGGACCACGAAGTGGTGTGCTGTTTAAACCAGCCGAAAGAGGCTAATAGCCGTGGAGACCCAGACTAACATGACACCAGTGACTGTTTCCTTTTAAGTACATGCCAGTTTGTTTGCTGAATGAAGACTGAATGCTATTTTTTTGGGATTTTAACATACCTTTCCCTTTTCCCATTCAAGGTTCAGGTTCAAGTCTAAATGCTTTTGGGCAAAAAGGATATTGTGTTGTCATACAGAATTAAAAAGATGCATTAATGTACTTATTTGGATGAAAAGCTCAATTAGACTTCTTTGAGGTTCCTGTCATTATATATGTCACTTTCACTTGTTGTGAACTGTAGTTGTGTCTCATTGCAGTGTTTTCAGTCTCACGACACAATGGAAGGATATCGCTGGTGCAGATAGATAACAAATGCTCAAGCGGGCCCGTGTGTACATTTCCAGGCCGCCTGATAGATATTTATACTGGACTTACCTTAATTGACCCGGAGCCGCGTCGAACAAACGGTTTGCGTGTGTAATGTTTGTAAAGACGTCTGACCCACTTCCATGTGAGCTCTTAAACAGATTTACTGTACAGTGTGTCTTTCAAAACTAGTTAGCTTTGATGACGCATACTCGCGGCGCGCTGTCATAAGTTTTTGTATTAAGTTCTAGGAAAGTTTTTGCAAAAGCCGGTCAAAGGCTACAGAAATAACTTTTTTTTAACACACCGGTAACCAAATCCGCTGATATCTTCAGGCTGACTTTTGGCAGATCTTGTGTTACAGTCGTTTTATATTCCTCTTCCTTTCCACAGGCTGAGGAATAACAATAATTTGGATCTATTTAAGGCGATTGTGGGATAAACCACAGCCTTTGTTGTGGTTACAGCAGTACACATTGTGGGCTGGGACCTCCCCACCCCCTCGCACCCATCCTCCCTTGCTTTCTGCTCGCTAAATCCCACCGACCGGCCCTGTTACTGCAACAATGACCATGCCACTGTGCTCTTTCACACAGTACCATTCATTAAAAAAACGCGGATGTTGGCCATTCATAAAAATACATTGTGCAACAAGTTATCTTTTCTGCCCGCCACTCTGGCACGGGCCCAGTGCTGAAGGACCAGCTCAGATCCAATGATGGGATACAGCACAGTCAGATTTAATATCATTGCATTTGACCTCCTTTTGAACCATTTTTTTCCTGCTGCAATGTGATTGGATTAAACAAAGCAGATGGTTCTGGGATGGGGAAACACTGTAAGATGTTTTGTGGCGCAGCCACTTGCCTTTAGTGGGTGAATTTCTCCTAAACCTGATTGCGAGGCAAATTCGTGTAATCCGTTTAATGTGCATTGTCAGCGCCGATCTTTCCTCGCAGATTTGGACCACGTTAGTTGGCGCCCAACGTAGGGTCTCAACCGTGCGTCGCTTTTCGCAATTCGTTTAAAATGCAGCTCATCACACTCCATTTCCTCGCTGACGTAACCGCGGCGAAGGCTTTTGAGCGGCGAGGCAGTGGGCAGTAATCTAGAGCCGGCGTGAGCGGTACACCTGTGCTCTGGGCTTACCGCTGTCCCCCTGCGTAGTGAGGCAGGAAAAGGAATGAGGGGGGTTGGCACCAGTCAATTTTTGCTAATTAGTTTTGTATTAACTCCTCAGTCGTCCCAGCGCACGGCCACTGAGAGAGAAATGGGCCCCGTGATGGGAGCTCGGCTATTTTTATTTTTATCCTCCTTTATTCACACATTTATTTAATGCTTCTTGTGTTGGACTTTCTACAGATGACTTTGCTGTGAGAGAACGTGTTAAGTAGGCCCGTATGGAATATGCGTTTTTTGCGCATACGTCAGATTTAAATATCTTAAAGGGATGGTTCACCCAAAAATGACAATTCTGTCATTAATCACTCACCCTCAGGTCGTTCCAAAACCATAGGACCTTCATTCATCTTTGGAATGCAAATTAAGATATGTTTGATGAAATTCGAGAGTTTTCTGACCCTGCATAGACGGCAACGCAACTGACAAGTTCAAGGTGCAGAAAGGTAGTAAGGACATCGATAAAATAGTCCATGTGACATCAGTAATTTTATAAAGCTAGAGAATACATTTTGCGTGCAAAGAAAACAAAAATAACGACTTTATTCAACAATATCTTCTTTTCTGCGTCAGTCCATACGTTCAAGTCTGATGTTTTCGACAGAGGATGACTTGCAATTTTTTTTCCCAGTTATACGGATGCATCATGGTACGTTCATGAATGTGCGTCGAAGACTGACACGGAAGAGAAGATATTGTTAAATAAAGTCGTAATTTTTGTTTTCTTTGTGCGCAAAAAGTATTCTGGTAGCTTCATAACATTACGTTTGAACCACTGATGTTGCATGGACTGTTTTATCGATGTCCTTACTACAAAGGGTCAGAAAGCTCTCGGATTTCATCAGAAATATCTTAATTTGTGTTCTGAAGATGAACGAAGGTCTTACGGGTTTGGAACGACATGAGGGTAATTATTTCATATCAGAATTTTTAATTATAGTTTATATTGTCAAGTTAGCTCAAATAAACTTATTGGATAAACACAAATGTTGGACAATGTGTATATTATATATTTTTTGTAAGCTGGAATTGTTGCTGAAATGGTGGCAAATCAGTTCTTTTATAAAGTTGAAAAACCAATCGTTTTCAACTGTTTGAGCACTTACGTGCTTAAAATGCTTTGTCGTAAAAAATCTGCTGTCAAAAAGTTTAAATAGCTCACCCAATAATGGAAATATGCTGAAAATGTGCTCATCCTCAAGTTGTTCTAAAAGTTTCTTTCTTCCGTTGACCATAAAAGGTGATATTTTGAACAATGTTGTTGCTGGTCTCCATTGACTTCAATGGTATGAAAAAATACTATGAAAGTCAATGGGGACCAAAAGCTGTTTGGTTAACCATGGTCGTCTTTTGTGTTCTAACGATAAATGAAGGTCTTACGAGTTTGGAACAACATGAGGGTGAGTAATTAATGACAGAATTTTCATTTTTGGGAAAACTGTCTAATTGTGTATAACTTTAGAATGACAAGGAAGATTTGAGTAGTGCTAGTAAAAAAAAAAAAGTCAATGTAAAAAATGAATATAAATTAATGCATCACATTCATTTTCAACTATCGCTGTGCTTCTAAAAAGTCAGTCGTGTATATATTATATATATTGTGTGAACTTGAATTGTCAACTCAGTTCTTTTGTATAGTTTTCAACTGTTCGAGCATTTACACACTTAAAACGCGTTGATATAAAAATTCGGCTGTCGAAGAGTTCAAACAGTTCACCCAATGGAAATTTGCTGCAAGTGTGCTCACCCTCAAGTTGTTCCAAAAGTTTCTTTTTTTTGTTGACCATAAAAGAAGATATTTCGAAGAACGTTGTTGCTGGTCTCCTTTGACTTCCATAGCATGAACAAAACTATGGAGGTTAATGGAGAGAAAAAACTGTTTGGTTACTCACGGTCTTCTTTTGTGTTCTAAAGATGAACAAAGGTCTTACGGGTTTGAAACGACATGAGGGTGAGTAATTAATGACAGAATTTTCATTTTTGGGTTGTTGGGTTGTGATATTTTGGGTTGTGATGATTAAGTTTGAACGATGATTTAGTCGGCAAAAATGCGTTGAACAATTTATTAGGTGTAGTTGTTTGTCACTTCAGGTTCAACTGTTCGGCGTTTCCTTTCATCCACGTTTTTTTGAGAACTGATGGCTCGCGGTGAGCTTAGCCGTGTTGGAGAAACGTACGCTGTGTCTGCTAACAGATCAGACTGTTTTAGACTTCCCGAGAGCAGACATCTCGTTCATTACAGAACAGCAACTTTGGCTAACTTCTGAGAATGGAGCCTTTGTGCGCGCATGCCATTCAACAAGAGTGCCATTGTCTTAAGCCCCAGCCGGCAGCAAACGAGGCATTGCGAGGCCTTTGCCGGGAGAAACTTTGATTGTATTAGGTCTTGATGAGGACTTCATTTGAATGGTGAGCAGACAGCTCATGTAAGTCTCGAGGAGACTAGGAAACGTGTTGTTTTTTCAGCTAGGCTCTGTGCGACACTTTTGAATTAAGATCTTGTGTTTAATAAGCTGTTAACAGCATTTTAACAAAGACCTTTACGGTCTGTATCGGTTGCAATAGCTTCGAACGAACGTCGTAAAATGAATCCCACCAAGCGAAAGCCTCTTAAACTGGGTTTAAACCTGACAGACTGAGTCTGCTCGTTGCTAAATCTCTGCTCTGGATCTCTTTCTCATCACATGGAGATTGATCTGCATTATAGTGGCCGATCGGTACGTCACTGGCTATTGATCGCCGTGTTTGCGGTGTTGAGCAACACACGTCTGGGTCTCACAAACCAGCACGCTTCATGTTCGCAAACTGATTCCCAAAGACAAATTCAACTGTTTGCCGTAGCTGGCGCCCTGGTATCATGAAAGGCCCACTCCCACTGCCAAGAGAAGAATGCAGGCCCGGTGATTGAGGCACGGGGCGGCATTGTACGCCGGAATATAAAGGAGAGCGCAGACATGAAACAGGACAGCTGTGAGTGTCTGTGGGGGAAAGTTGCTACAGATGGTAAAAGAAGTGGAAAATAAACTATAAAAAATATAGAAATATAGAAGAAAGGCTGGGGGTGTGCTGCCGTACAGGATCCTCTCATGTCGTCGTTGCGTGCGTGTTTCTGGGATTTTATGCGTGTCTGTGTTAAAGGGAATATGTTACCTCAATTGCTTGTCTGTCCCAATACCCGTTATGCCCATCTGCTGCTGAGCAATGCACAGATTTGCTCTGTGACTGACATGTGCTCGTCGTGCAAAATCCCTGTTTTCATGGAATTTCATTACATTATATTTGGATTAGGGATATTAGCACAGTTCGAGTGGATTTGAAGATTATAATGGAGTGTTTGACTGACTTTAGGTGTCAATATTAGTGCAATATTTGCAGTGTTTCTGAATGTAATTGTATTTTAGGTTGGATTTATTTGGGTAGGTCTGGAAATCAGGTTTCCCTGTTTTGGTTACAGTTGGAAATCTTTCTAGGGGTGATGTTTTACCATTACTTTAACACATTTAGGGAATATTATTAAGAATTTTTGCCTCTAGAAAATAATTGTGCCTAGAAAAGATGTTTCGAACATAGTACGGTAAAGATCGACTGGTATTGTTTCACTAATACCAAATATTTTTTAAGCACTCCGTAATTGATATGCAAAAACGTTTTTAATTGAATTAATTTCAGTTTTTTCGTGCAGTGAATTTTAACAATAAAAATCCAACCATGAAAGTACCAGATAACTGAGTTTATTTCTGCATTTTTGTGCCATAACTTAAATTCCGACAATAAAAGCGCCTGATAACTGACATGATTTTTTAATGAATTCATTTCTGCTTTTTTTTTTGCAGTAGTTTAAAGTTAAGCGATAAAGAGCACCCGATAACAATATGATTTTAATGACTTTATTTCTGCTTTTTTGTGCGGTAACTCTAACTCCAGCAATAAAAGCCCCCAATAACCAATATGATTTTTAATTAATTTATTTCTGCTTTTATGTGCAGTAACTTAAACTTCGACAATAAAAACACCCGATAATTGATATGATTTTAATGAATTTATTTCTGCTTTTATGTGCAGTAACTTAAACTCAGCAAGAAAAGCACCCGATAACGGATGTGATTTTTAATTAATTTGTTTCTGCTTTTTTATGCAGTAACTAAAACTCCGGCAATAAAAGCAGCCGATAACCGATATGACTTTTAATTAATTTATTTCTGTTTTTAATGCGCAGTAACTTAAACTCAACAACAAAAGGACCTGATAACGGTGCTTTGATATGATTTTTAATGCATTTATTTTTGCTTTTTTTGCAGTTTAACTTAAACTCAGCAATAAAATCACCCAATAACCGATATGATTTTTAATGAATTTGTTTCAGATTTTTTTGCAATATAACCTAAACTCAGCAATAAAATCACCCGATAAAGGATATGATTTTTAATTAATTTATTTCTGCTTTTATGCGCAGTAACTTAAACTCCAGCAATAAAAGCACCCAATGACCGTTATGATTTTCTATGTATTTATTTCTGACTTTATGTGCAGTAAATTAAACTCCGGCAATAAAAGCAGCCGATAACCGATATGACTTTTAATGAATTTATTTCTGCTTTTAAGTTCAGTAATTTAAACTCCAGATTTTCAATTAATTAATCTATTAATTTAATTTAAAAAAAATATTATGAGGAGGATTATGATGATAATAATAATTAATAATAATAATAATAATAATAATAAAATAGTTTATTATTATTATTTTTAGTAGTAGTAGTAGTAGTAGTAGTATTAAATAAGTTGTAATAATATTAATAATGTCTGTTATTATGATTAGTAATAATGGTAGTAGCAGCAGCAGTATTTAAAAAATATTTATTTATTTATTTATTTAGCATGTATGGTTTAAAGTTGAATAGTTTCAAAAGTTTCAAAAGTAATATTTTTTTTTTTTTCATTGTAACACTATTGTGTCCTGCACACTATAATATATGTATATATATATATGTATATATGTTTTTATTATTTTATTTTGAGATGTACTAGATGGCATTTATCAGTTAAGATGGTACAGACGAATCCTTTACGTAGTGAAAATATACTTTTAAGAACTTTTTAAAGTTTGTCAAGATCTCTTTCTCTGTATTTATATATAGCAAAACGTTCTACTATTTTTCTGAGAATTACCGCACGTTTGCCAACAAGGCTTACGCTCTCTAAGCAAGGTTATGTTTGGTATTTGTTGTGTTTTTTGCGCTCATATCGTCAGATGTTGTTTTTAATTATTGAATGCAGGGGGAGGGTGTTGGGCTAAGTATGGAATTGACTTTAAATTATTGAACTATTTATCCCCAGAACTGCCCTCGGTCCCTCCATCTGTCTGCTTTGCAGAAATATAAATAAATAAGCAAATAAAGATAATAAGGCTATGGCACACTCCTAGCCAGACCCCGAGTTCTGGCACGATTCTGTTCCTTATTTCTGCAGAAAAAAACAAAAAACCTTTCGAACGCAGTCCCAATTAGCCTGCTTTGGATTTGGATAGCATGTAAACATCGGGCTCGTGAATGATCATGTTTGGAGGAAGTTCAAATGCCGTAATGAAAGAATGTCAGAAATTTTAACCTCCAACCTGCCTCTTTCATTAGGCAGCAGTCCTTCGACTCCCAGGCCTACATGGGCAGGGATAGTTTTTGCCCCCACCATGTGTTTGGCGTTTTAAATAACGCACTTGATTTGTCTTCAGCCGAATACTAAAGATACTGTTTAATTAGCGGTGATTAGAGCAGGATCTCTAAATCATTCCCTTCCGTCTAGTCGCTCCCGGACTCGCCGTATGAGTGAGTATCACTCATTAAGAAAGAGTTTTAGGGGCATCGATCCATTAGTCATGCATCTGAATTACACTAACACAGAAGTTTTTGTTTTCAAGGATCGCCGAGACTCGTTAAATTGATCACGAAGCGCGTATTCACCCACACTTCCAAAACTGTTTTCACAGACAAAACAAAAGCACCACTTGATTAGCTGTGAACCATCTGGGAACGGAGAGCTGTGTGACCAAGCTAATTGGTTCGATTTGAAAAAGAATGGGAGCGTCCCTCTCGTCGCATGCGTGTTTGAATGAGACCCCCTAACCGCAAGTTGCGTTCCTCGCCCCTCCCTCGTCACTTTTTGTTGTACGTTCCCGGTGATGAGCTCCGGTCTGGTGCGTCTGCGCTGGGAAACCTCCCGCTCCTGGGGTTTGTGTTACTTCACAGTTGGGAAACAGCTGGCGCGCTAGAATGTGCCACTGTGTTGTGAAATCCAGAATATTGTTTAGAGATTCTTTTGTCAGTGCTAGTCGAAGTTCACAGCGTTATTAATGGCCCGACGGTTGTGGAAGGCACGCACCGTGTGAGCTGTTGGTGAGCGGAGGGCGCAAATCTTAGTGCCACCTGTTGGCCGTGGTCTTTCTCAGTGCGATACAACGATTTTACCACAGTTTTGAGATGATGTTAGGCAGACACGAATAGATATGTTAGTGTGCAGGCACAAGCTGTCACAATTTGTGAATTTAGCATGCAAATAATTTGCACAAAATTTGTACGAAAAAATAGTATGTAGTAGTATCCAGTGTTTTAAGACAACCAAAATTTGACTTTTATCATCATCTAGGAATTTATTTGGTAAAGGTGATTTCATCGTAATTTATGCACGTCTTTTTATACAAAAATGTATGTTTTTTTCCACCTCATTTTGGATTTTTTAAGCATATTATTATGTATTTATTGCAGTTTTGTTGCTGCTTTAATATTATTCAATTAAGTAAGCAATTTGTTCAGTCACATGTCTTTTAATATCCCCCCAAAAAAGCTTTTTCCAGCAGTTTTGAAAATCTTATCATTATAACTATTTTGGAAAATGTACTTTTTTTTTTTTCTAGTTCAAATTTGGAAATTTTGGTCTTTCCATCCAGTTAAATAAATAAATAAATAAATAAATAAAACTTAAGTATAAAGTATGACTAATAAATAAATATTTAAATATTAATATTTAGATTTATTTTGATCTTTAATATTAGTCAATTATGTGAGCAAATTATTAATTCATGGCTTATATATATATATATATGCTTATATATCAATCATATATATATATATATATATATATATATATATTGACTATATATATATATATATATATATATATATATATATAGTCAATCATATATATATATAATATTATTATTATTTTCTTTTTCTTTTCTTTTTCTTATTTTTCATGATTTGTGTAAATTCAGTCACTTGTCTTTTATAGTGAATACTTTTTTTTATTTTAACATTTTCCCCAAATTTTGGAATTCGTAAAATAAAAAAATATATAAACAAATATTAAGTATAAAGTATGACTATTAAATAAATATTTAAATATTAATATTTAGATTTATTTTTATCTCTAGCTGTAATACTAGTCAGTCATGTGAGCAAATCTATTATTATTATTATTATTATTATTATTATTATTATTATCATTACTATTTTTTTTCATGATTTGTGACACTTGTCTTTTATACTAAATATATATATGTATATATATATATATATATATATATACGATTTAATTTTAACATTTTCCCCAAATTTTGGAAATTGTAAAATAAAAAAATACATCTATATGTTTATCTGTTTTTGTTTAATGTATTTTTTTCAATATTTACATATAAATACAAAGTAAAGCTATTAAGTCTATAGCCTAAATATTTATGTTTGTATTTATTTTTCACTTTTAGTCAATCATCTGAGCAAAATTATTCAGTCACGGCTTTCATTCCAAAAATAAATAAATAAATGCATACGTATGTACGTACATACATATTTTTTGCGCATTTCGCATTTTTGTTTAATTTGGAGAGTATATTTAAAATTTTATAGTATGTATTATTGTAATACATACAATTAGTTTGTGTGTGTATATTTACATATAAATAGTAAGTAAAATTATTAAGTACATAGCCTAAATATTTAAATATTTATGTTTATATTTATTTTTAACTTTTAGTCAATCATCTGAACAGATTATTCAGTCATGACTTTGATTCCAAAAATAAATAAATTTTTTTTATATATATATAATATATTTTAAATTCCATATTATGTATTGTTGTAATAGATAAAATCAGTATTTTTTATTTAATACATAAAATCAGTGTATATATTTGTGTGTGTGTATATGTATGTATGTATATGTATGTGTAGTGTTTTTGCGTCAACCTTATTTGTACGTAAAAGTGCATAACAAACCCAGTGCTGAGATTGCATTATCTGTGGTAAAGGCTATCACTGTCTGCCACACTTGTTAAATACACATTTCAGCAGATAAAAGTCAATATTCCAAGAAATGGTACAGGTATGGATCACTTCCTGTGGGAGATGCCAGACATGGGCCTCCCACTCATGGCTGCAGCTCACATTTGCTGCAGGCCATGCTTTGCCCCACTGTTGGGTTGGGAGGAGCCAATGTACGGTTCAAAGTCAGGCGCACAGAGATAAGACAACGGTCAGACCGAGAAACTGTGTACTGTAAGCAGCCCAGCTGCTCCTGTCCTGACCGCACAGGCAAAAATGAGCAATTAGGATTTTTACCAGCTCTTGTCTATCACTCCGTTCCCCTCAGAGTATCTCGTCTTTTTATGTCTAACATCTTTTCTCTGTTTGTAACGTGTACGTTTGCGAAATCTGCAGCTATTTTTGTCTGTCGTTAAATATAAATTGCTATGTTATCGCCAGCTTTTATTTGTGTGAATTGCTTCACCATCTCATTAACCGAGACTGTTAAATATTCATCTTTTATAGACACTGCCCTGTTATGATGTTTCTGGCCTTTCGCTACTAATGCTGCTAACAGGCTAAAAACATGCTAATCATTAGCTATAATGAGCAGCTGTAATTCCACTTTTGATATCGGTAATAATACTTTTTTTTCACAATTATTTGTGAATAATACAGTGACCACAACCGTTGGTGTGGAGAGAGTGAGTCTATATAAAGCGACATGCTAACATGCTAAAAACAGTCAAAATAATGGTGTAGGCAAGAAGATCATGAAATAATCTTCACAGAGCAACGTGCTAACATGCTAAAAACATGCTAAATCATTGGCTGGAACAATCAGCTATTATTCCACTTTTGATATTTTTAGAAATAATAATTTTTTCACAATTACCTGTGAATAAAACAGTGACCACCACAGTTGGTGTGTATATTGTGAAATAATCTTCACATGGTGACATGCAAACACGCTAAAAACACTCAAAATAATGGTGTAAGCAAGAAATCACTGGCTAGACTGATCAGCTGTAATTCTCCTTTTGACACTGTGAATAATGTTTTTTTTTTTTCACAGTAATCTGTGAATGATAGATCAACTACAACAGTTGGTGTTTAAATTGTTAAATAAGCTTCACAGTGTGACATGCTAACATGCTAAAAACATACGCAACAAATCCTCATATAGGTTGATCAGCTGCAATTCCACTTTTGATATCAATAGAAATAATGATTTTTACATTCGTCTGTGAATAATACATCAACCACCATAGTTGGACTGTAGGTCATGAAATAATCTTCACAGAGCGACATGCTAACATGCTAAAAACATGAAAAATGATGCAATAAGCAACAAATTCACATCTAGATCGGCTGTAATTCCACTTTTGATATCTTGAATAATAGTTTTTCTTTTCACAATAATCTGTAAATGATAGATCAATTACAATAGTTGGTGTTTAAATAATTAAATAAGCTACACAGGGAGACATGCTAACATGCTAAAAACACTTAAAACTATGCCATAAGCAACAAATCCTCATCTAGAATGATTAGCTGTTAATTCTGCTTTTCGATATTGTGAATAATAGTGATTTTTTTTTCGCGATATCTATGAATGATAGACTACAAAATTGTTAAACAAGCTACACAGTATGACATACTAACATGCTAAAAACACTCAAAATGATGCCATAAGCAACCGATCCTCATCTTGAATGATCAGCTGTTATTCTCCTTTTGACACTGTGAATAATAATGATTTTTTTCCACAATAATCTGTGAATGATAGATCGACTACAACAGTTGGTGTTTAAATTTTTAAATAAGCTACACAGTGTGACATTCTAACACGCCAAAAACAAACTAAATGATGCGCAAGCAGCAAATCCTCATCTAAAATAATCAGCTGTATTTCCATTTTTGATATTGTTAATAATAATGATTTTTTTCCACAATTATCTTTGAATGATACATCAACCACCACAGTTGGTGTATAGAACATAAAATAATCTTCACAGAGCAACGTGCTAACATGCTAAAAACACTCAAAATGATGCCATAACAACAAATCCTCATCTTGAATGATCAGCTGTTATTCTCCTTTTGACACTGTGAATAATAATGATTTTTTTTCACAATAATCTATGAATGATAGATTGACTACAACAGTTGGTGTGTAAATTGTTAAATAAGCTCCACAATATGACATGCTAACATGCTAAAAACACTCAAAATGATGCCATAAGCAGCGAATCTTCATCTCGAATGGTCAACTCTAATTCCATTTTTGATATTCCCTGGTGAAAAAAACAGCATATGCTGGTAGGTATGTTTTGATGCTGGGATGCTGGTTAGGTAGGTTTTGATGCTGGTTTAAGCTGGTCCTTTGCTGGTTTATGTTGGTCCTTGAACAGCAACATGACCAGCAAAAACCAGCAAAGGACCAGCATAAACCAGCATCAAAACATACCTACCAGTATATGCTGTTTTTTTTCACCAGCGTTGTTAATAATAATGATTTGTTTCCACAGTTATCTATGAATGATACATCAACCACCACAGTTGGTGTTTAAATAGTTAAATAAGCTACACAGTGCGACATGCTAACATGCTAAAAACACTCAAAATGATGCCATAAGCAACAAATCCTCATCTAGAATGATTAGCTGTTATTCTCCTTTTCTATATTGTGAATAATGATTTTTTTCGCAATATCTGTGAATGATAGATTGACTACAACAGTTGGTGTGTAAATTGTTAAACAAGCTACACAGTATGACATGCTAACATGCTAAACACTCAAAATTATGCCATATGCAACAAATCCTCATCTCAAACGATCAGCTGTTATTTACTTTTGACATTGTGAATAATAATGTTTTTTTTCGCAATAATCTGAGAATGATAGATCGACTAAAACAGCTGGTGTGTAAATGACCTTTACAGTGTGACATGCTAACATGCTAAAAACACAAAATGATGGCGTGAGCCTTTTGATATCGCTAAAAATAGTGATTTTTTTTTTTTTGCTCAATTATCTGTGAATCATACTTCAAATTGCGAGTCAGAGAGTGTCCTATTGTCATATGTCAGTGGCTGAGACACACACACACACACACACACACACAGAGAGAGGGACACGTGCTGCTCCGCCGTTTCCTCTGTCCTGGGGATTCTTCAGGCCGCCGCTCTGCGGCTTCCTGCTAATTAAATTCCAACGCTGTCCATTAGATGGATAGAGTGAGCGCGCTGCTGACTCAACACAGGTAGGGCAGCGCGCTGTAATGGGAAGAGGAGCTCAAGTGCCCAAGCAATTCATTTGGACCCCATTTTACACATCCCTGGGTCACCACATGCTTTCAAGGGTGGAGGGAGTGAAGAGACGGAGCGGAGAGGGGCGCATAAGCTAATGTCTTCCAAACGCTTTAATTCACGCAAGGCTGTGTCCTCTAAAACGCGCCGAGGTCGGAAACGCCTTTGCTTTGTATTTGTGTGGTCAGCACTTGTACGGCATTGTTGGCGTTTGACGTTAAACGCCGCTAAACATTAAATCGAGCATAATACCAGCTTTTAAAAAATGATTATTTTGGTTTTTCTCTACTGGATTAGCCAGGAGGAGGTCAACGAAAGGGCTTAAATGAAAAAGCCTGCGACCAGTAAGGGAGCGAGCGTCGAGATGAAGTCTGTAATTTGGTTGGTCAGAGTTTGGATGGAGTCCCAGACTGACTTGGTTGGATGCGGTGCCGGATACTACGCCAGGCATGGAGGCAGGGCTGTCGATATGTCATACGCTTTCACACACTTTCATGTCAACAGGAGTGTTTGCTGTGCTCAGAAGCTGAGCTGACTGTATTAGAGGAACATGGGCTCGAAGCTGAATTGTCAGGGTTGTGTTCGGATAAAGCCTGAAATATCACCCTCTTCTAATTCTAGACGCTGCCAGAATTATTCTGGCCTTTGATAGCCAGTAAACAGAACGCTTTTTTTTTTCCTCTCAGTGCAGCTGTCAGAGATATTAAAAAGACTATAAAGCAGACCTACAAATAATTTCCCTTAATTAATGACTTGATATTTAATATTTAATACTTTTTTGTTTTGTTTGGTTTGGTTTGGATAAGGGCCTGCAAGTACTAATGGCTAAAATTGAGGGTAATTAATCATGAAAATGAATTAATCATTGTTTAGACGAGCCTTCCACATCATCTCAATTTTAATTATATATATTTTTTCATTTTTATTGAGCTTTATTCAAACTTTATTTAAACTGAAATGCAAAATATGTTTTTTGTTTTAATTTCTTTTATTATATTATAGTCTTAATCTTATTTGACATTTGAATTTAATTTATACTTATTTGAAGTTTACAAGTGACTGTATAAATTAATTTAACTGTTAAACACAGACAGCCATGCCCATGCTTTTTTTTATTTTATTTTTTTATTATTTATTTTAATTGATTCCTATTTCAATTTTACAAGGGAGTACATAAATGAGTTTAACTGTTAAATAGCAGCAGACATGCTTGCTGTATTTTATTTTATTTTATTTTATTTTATTTTACCTAATTGATTTCTATTTCAATTTGACAAGTGAGTGTATAAATGAATTTAACTGACAGACATGCTTTTTTTTATTTTATTTTATTTTATTTTATTTTATTTTACCTAATTTAGTTGAATTGATTCCCATTTCAGTTTTACAAGTCAGTGTATAAATAAATGGAACTGTTAAATACTGACAGACATGCTTTATTTTATTTTATTTTATTTTATTTTATTTTATTTTATTTTAATTTAATTAATTTATATTTAAATTTTATTTTAGTTTATTTTATAAATTTTATTTTACTTGACAGACATGCTTTATTTTATTTTATTTTATTTTATTTTATTTTTATTTTATTTTATTTTATTTTATTTTATTTTATTTTATTTTATTTTACCTAATTCTATTTAAATTTAACCGACATGGTTTATTTTATTTTATTTTATTTTATTTGACCTAGTTTAATTTAATTAATTCATATTTAAATTTTACAAGTGAGTGTATAAATGAATTTAACTGACAGACATGGTTTATTTTATTTTATTTTATTTTATTTTATTTTATTTTATTTTATTTTTTTTTTTTTTTTTTTATTTTACCTAATTCTATTTCAATTTAACCGACATGGTTTATTTTATTTTATTTTATTTGACCTAATTTAATTTAATTAATTCATATTTAAATTTTACAAGTGAGTGTATAAATGAATTCAACTATTAAATACTGATAGACATGCACATACTCTATAATAAAATGCAGCACAATAATTTTCACAGTCAAGTGTTTTAATTAACCATAATTAATTGAAATCCCATCTGTAATCATTTTTTTAAATGGACAGTAACTTTATTGGAACTACTAGAAAATAACTTGATTTTAGTAACAAGTTGCCTTCGATTTACACACACTTTTTACCTTAACCATTAGCAAATTTTTTACTTGTAGCATTTTAATGACGCAGAGTCCTCGTTTGGTTTCTTATGCGCTTCCTCCGCATTTACGCATCCACGTGAAAGAGTTAAACAGGAAAGCTGCATTGAACAAAACGCTGGTTGAGCGGGCAAGAAACATCGAAAAATTAGAAAAAACAACAAAACTTTCCTTTTCCTCCTCTTTTCGCATTAGCATGTGAATCGCCATTCATTCATTTATGTTCCATTATAACCTCATGAGTGGCCGTTTCTATGGGGCCGGCCCAGCGAGGGTTGCGCACTAAAGCTTTGGCGAAGATTTAGTGTCAGGGCGAAAAGAAGCGTCTTTTTCCGCGCACACCTTTTTCTCCCTTCAGCATCGGTCAGGACGAGGTGACATTATGCGTCAGGCTATCGCTCAGGCAAAAGCCACAATATGTCAGTGCCCTGCAGGGAGGCACAGGGCACAAGTGAAGTCGGCGGTGATTGAAGAGGGAGGGGTACAGCTGGCTCCCCCGGCCTCCCCATTCCCACACTCCCATTCCAATGGGCTGGTTTGTACTGGTATATTCTAATTCACCATTTGCCTAATTAACATCTCATTTGCATAACTTGTTGCATCCCCCCCACCACTTTTCCAAAACAATGCGGGCCGACTGAAGAGACCTAATCCTAAGCGTCTCTCGTCAAGATAAAAGCAATCTGCAATTTTAACAACCCTTTTCTGCTTCGCAATTAAAGCGGCCCGTCAAAAACAGCCTGGTGTTCTTCGTTAAGAAGTGCGTACGTCTCCTCGACGAGATGGAATATAATGCACGCTAACCAAACATCATGAAATAATTTTGTGTGTCATACTCAATGTGGAATGCTTTACCTTGACTCTCAGTCTGTGTTTTATAGTGCGCTCCTAGCTTGTTTTTCATTTGTACCTTTCAGTGCTCAACAGTAAAGTTATTTTTCCTAGTAAAGCCAGACACTTTATTTTCCCCAATAGTGTTTTTTTTTTTTAGTTTTTATTTTGTGCCTTTTGTTTTGGTGCTTTGTTTAATGCTTTGTTTTTGTTTTGTACTTTTTGTCTTTTGGGGTTTGTTTTGTGTTTACGTTTTTTGTTGTTGTCATTTTGGCTTGCTTTTTTTGTGTTGTCTTGTTTTATTGTGTTTTGTGCTCTGTTTTAGTTTTTTTATTTGTTTTGGTTAAGTATTTATTTATTTATGTTTTGGTTTTTAATTTTTATTTTGTTTTATTGTGCTTTGTGCTCTGTTTTAAGTTGTTTGTTTGTTTTGGTTCAGTTTTTGTTTTATTTATTTATGTTTTGGTTTGGTTTTGTACTTTAAGTTTTGTTTTGCATGTTGAGTTTTTCTGTTTTGTTTTGACTAGCTTTTTTGTCTTGTCTTTTGTTTTGTTTTATTGTGTTTTGTGCTCTATATTTAAGCTTTGGTATTTATTTATTTATTAATGTTGTGTATGTTGTGTGTTTTATTTTGTGTGCTTTAAGTTTTTTGTTTTATTTGTTTTTTGGCTAGCTTTTTGTGTTGTCTTTTGTTTTGTGTTTTTTTTAGCTCTATTTTAAGTTTTTGGTTTAAGTTTTGGTTTAGTTTTGTGGTATTTATTTATTTATTTTTGTTTTATGTTTTGTTTTGAACTTTTTATGTTGTTGTGTTTTAGGTTTTTGTTGTGTTTGGCTTGCTTTTTTGTGTTTTAAGCTCTATTTTAATTTTTTTGTTGTATTTAAAAGTATTTATTCACTTATTTTGTTTTATGTTTTGTTTTTTATGTTTTGATGTACTTTTTGATGCAATTTGTACCTTTTATGTTGTTTTTGTGTATTTATTTATTTATTTATTTATTTATTTATGTCTTGTACCTTTTTGCTTTGGGTTGTTTTTTGTGTTGTCTTTAGTTTTGTTTTATTGTGTTTTGTACTCTATTTTAAGTTTTTTGTTGTTTTGGTTCAGTTTTTGTATTTATTTGTTTTAAAACTTTTCTTTTAAAAGTTATTTGTTTATTCATTTATTTATTTTTGTTTTGTTTTGTACTTTTTATGTTTTGTTTTTATTTTTAAGTGTTTTGTTTTGTGTTTGTTTGTTTTGGCTTGCTTTGTTTTGTTTTATCATGTTTTGTACTTTGGCTTTGAGTTTCGCTTTTTTGTTTTGGTTCAGTTTATGTGTTGAATAGTTTTTAACCTTTTCTTTAAAAAGTTATTAATAACAATTTTTTTTAATTATTTAAAAATATGATACAAAATATATTTATTTATTTTATCTCAGACATATAAATGCTTGTGTTTTGTCTTGTATTTCTTTTTTTTCTCTTTGAAGAAAAACCTAAAAAAGTTATCATTTCACAAGAAATTCTAGTAAATATAATAAACATTACTCACTTGTAACTGGATGATTGTCAACCCAATCCTTTCTCCAGTTTTGACCAGATCTGTGTTAGCCATTTCACTAGCTAAAAACTTCAGAATAAGTGCATCCAAACACTGAAGTTTGCAATGTATAAAACTGCAAAAACCCTCATTGTCGATCCCTCCCTTCTATATTTAAACTAATCTTGGGTGTGAAACATGTGAAAAGACTAAACAACAAAACGCAGCGCTGTTCTGTCAGCACCAAATGCCGGTTTGGCTGCGAAAAGTATGGAATGTATAAGAGGTCTGAGCGTTCTTGTGATTCGAACCATATGCGAAACCCTTCATTGCTGGCGCGCAGTCACATCCCGCAATGATGCGACTTGACCACGGTGCCTCCGACTCCTTAAACTTCACGTTCAGATAATCACGCATACTCCAAAAAAACTAGTTTCTCTCGATGCGTAGGCCTCGGAGCGCTCGAGGTCGTGTTCGTGCATGCACGTACGTTTCATCAATCAGAAAGCCGAGAGCATCGCTCGACGTGTTTGTCCTCTGTTGCAGTGAAATTTTGCGCACGCTTTTTCCCCATCCCACCGCTGCGGTCGCCCCGGGGCGAATGCCACGGTAATATTTATACCCCAGAAACTGGGAGCAGATACATTTGTTCCTCTGGCTTCTCTTTACGAGTGCTGCACAAAGACTGGTGGTGCTTGAGGTTTTGGAAATGAAAGGGAAATGAGAGGGGAGTGTTTTGGTCAGGCCTGTATATTTTCGCAGGCCTTCTGCACGAGGACCGATGTGCTCCTCGGTGCGACCGCAAAACACATGAAGACAAGTGCTCTTTGCCTTTCCAGCTCCTGACATTTCCACAGTGATTCAGCATAAGGAACGAATGATAGGCCTCTAGGTTTGTCTTCTCAGGCCACAGGAGAGAAACGAAGACAATGAGTCCGCGTGGCCGGGCCCGACAACCATAATTCAGCTGGCTCCCTGTTTGTTTTTGTCCGTGGAGAGATAGCTTTGATTCCTCCGCGTGCTTTCATGACACCGAAAGTTATTGCGCGCTGAGCAGTCCGGCTTTGCGGTGTCCGCTTCAAGGGTTGCGGGAGAAGACGCTTTAGGTGCTTTAGGTCCAATTAAGCAGCGTCTTTCATGCTTAGCGTACGCGAACCTCCGAAAGTCTTTGCTAGGGTCCGGCGGCTTTCTTTTTGTAGCGCTAATCAAACCTCGGCACAAGCAGCTCAATGTTATGATGTGTTTCACAATGCCACTTCATTCAACTTCACAAGCTCGGGGTTCGTTTTAAACGTCTTCGCTTTTTTCTTTTTAAGATAAGATGCATTAGCTTGATGGCTTCCACTGTGCCGGGTCTCGATACGAGACGTTCTTTTCGGATTAATGTGATATGTGGGGTCTGTTCAAAGCGGTCAATGCAATGACTGAGTCTTTGTGTAATGTGAATTCATGTATTCAGTTATCAGAACAGCATGAGTCATTGATCTGTTTATGGCTATATGATTCGGGACGCTCGTCCTGGCGAGAGAGGATTGTACTGTAAATATCCGTCAGCTCGACTGGGAATATCCGAGGCATATGCGCTCTTCCACGCCTCAGGGGTCCGGCGTGAGACTTGACTCTATTTATGCTCGGCTGGTGAGATGGACGTGGCACCAGGATGACCGGTTCACCCTGGAGTGTTGAAGAATGCATACAAACAGAGGATTGTTTTGCTTGTTTGAAACATAATTGGTAGCTTTCTACGTCGACTTGCCTTAGTTTGTGACTTAGCAATGAATCTATCTTTTTTTTTTTTTTTTTTTTGCAACTTTTATTATACAAATACAGTAGACAGATTGTAAAAATAAGAATAGAGGGTTTAGAAGCTGGACCTGAAACCTTATGCCACCCACATTAACACTACACAGCTAAACATTTTTTTTAAATTCTTTATTTTTATTTTTTAGTTTTATTTTATTTTTACAGCTTTATTGTCGTTGTTGTTAATAATAATAATACTTGTTTTATTAAGTTTTTTTAATATAAATCAGGTAATTTTTTTTTAATTTAATCAGGCGTTTCACTCAGGTGTTAGATGAGCTGTAAATTGATTTTTTTTTTTTTATTAATCATAACTCTTTAAGTAAATTATGTATTTTTATAAAAAAAAAAAAAGTAATTAAATTAACCAACATTAAATAAATGATAGTTTAATACATATAATTTGAATATAACATTATTTGTATACATTTCTACATGTATAGACTATATAATTATAATTATTACGTTCATATGTACTTATTAAAATAAACAATGTTATTTTGTCTATGTAAGATATTTATATTTTTAATTGTATTAAATATTTTTATTACACACACAAACACATATATAGTTATTGTCATAATAATAATAACAAATACTAAATAATAATATTAATATTAGTAATAATAATATTATAAAATTCTAAAATAAAAATATTATTATTATTGTTTACTATTATTATTTAAAATAAACAGTGTTATTTGCTTTGTCTATGTAAGTTATATTTTTAATTTGTTTATTAAAGATTTTTACACACATACACGAACATACAATTGTAATAACAACAACAATTAAATACTTAATAGTAATAATAATAATATTAATTATTATTATTACTATTATTATTAAAATAAACAATGTTATTTTATTTGTATATGTAAGCTTTTTTTTATATTAAACTTTTCACACACATAAACATATAATTATTGTAATAATAATAACAATAATAACAACAACAACAAAAAATACTAAATACTAAATAATAATAATAATTATTTTTATTTTGTATTTAATTGTTGTTTTGTTGTTGTTATTAATAACTATAAATATTATTAATAATAATAATAATTATAATAATAATTATTATTATTATTTACTATTATTATTGAAATAAACTATTTATTTATTTATTTATTTATTTACAAGTTATTTATATTTTTCATTTTTAACACATGCACAAACATATAATTATTGTAATAATAATAATTAAATACTAAATAATAATATAATAATAATGATAATAATATTAACAATATTAATAATAATAATAATAATAATAAATATTATTATTATTGTTGTTGTTGTCATTATTATTATTATTATTAAATTAAACAGTGTTATTTACTTTAAGTTATTTTTATTTTTAATTTGTATATTAAATACTTTTATTACTCATACACAAACATACACATATCTGTAATTGTTGTAGTAGTAATAATACTAATAATGATAATAATAATAATATCATCATTAAACACTAATTAATAATAAGATTAATAATAGTAGTAGTAATAATAACAATAATAATTATTATTAAATATGAATTAATAACAATAATAATAATGTTTATGATTATTAATAATATTATTAAAATAATGTTATTTACTTAAATGTAAGCTATTTATATTTTTAATACACACAGACACATACAAATAATTATTGTAGTAGTAGTAGTAGTAACTATAGTAATCATTTTTATTTTTATTATTTAGGTACTTTGTGGATTCCTCCCAGTTTGAGGTGTTGGTTTGTCCACAACTTTTATACTAGTCCACCATCTGAAAAAGTTTCTCAACGACAGGGCTTTCATATACTATGTTACCAGCTCACTAGCTGTCTCCCACTGCGCCTGGCACCATCAACGATTCATAGTTGCCTAAAAATAAAAGCGTTTGTATAGGAAAGCCCATAAAGTGAAACATGAGGCCCTGATTTGAGTCAGTGCGATGTCATTAGATTAAACTCCATAATTAAACCGAGTGCAGCAGTCGAGCGCGCCGGGGATGTCACAGAGGACAGATCGGCAACAAACAACGGCGAGAGAGAGAGAAAGACACCTCTCTAGAGTGCAGGCCGTTGTTTGAGAAGACGCTGCCGTCGCCCCGCTCAATATTTGCACCGTACAGAGGTCTGTATCCTCTCAGCTCTCACCTTATTTGCTCGGGAAACACGGAATTATCTCCTTTTCCCCCTCCGTCCCCCTGCGCAGCACATGATATTTAATCCGTCATCTTTGTTTTCAACAAACACGGCGCAAGCTGTTGCTGGCAGGCCATGAGGCTCAGGGCCCATCTGGAAAGCGGGCCGTGTGCAGGGGAATTAGAGGGGAATTTAAGTAGGGGTTTGCTTGGGAAAGCCTGATAACAGTGCGGTACCGTGGCCCGTTGGCATCGCAGTGGCTTCTCTCCACCCCCCTTCCCAGTCTGCAATGTATTATTGATGCTCAAAGGGGGGGTATGTAGAGGCTGCAGCCTTTTGTTTTTGTTTGTTGACGTTGGCCGCGTCGTATTGTGTCGGGCTTACCGGTTTTCAATGGCAGGGGAATCCCCTGGTTTCTCGTTCTCAAGATATGGTGAAGCTGAAACGCCTTCGGTTGCGATCGATGAGCGAGCGTTAGATTTCCGTCTCGCCTGCAATTTCGGCGACGGGCCGGGATGAACGCACGTCTCGGCTGTAGCCGTTCCCATGACTCGAGCCGCCTTTCGTGCTCGATCAGCCGCCGTGCTACATGTTTCTCAATCTGTATCAGGATTAAATCGATAGAACATGCTGACGGTGGGCTCTTGAAGTCCGGGCTTTAGTTCGGATTCAAAGGATTAGCTTTTGATTTGTTGAAATTGATTGGAATTAGAAGCATTGCGACTCGGCGTGCAAATAAATATGGAGCTTGATTCTCACGGTTTAATCCGGGAGCGAGAGAGAAAGATTATAACGGTTTATTTGAACATCTGTTAGCAATGAGGTTTCGATTGTAACTAGATTTTTTACCTTATTACGAGGGGAAATGCTGTAAGTGCCTATTAGGCGACTTATAATCTCCGTTCTGACAGCTGCATAATGCAGACGTTAATCTCGGCAGCGAAATTGCTGACAAAAATATTTGGGTGTATTTGACAAGACAAGTTTAAATAAATAAATCTATAAATAATAAATAAATAAGTATATATGTATATATTTATATATATATTTTTGAATGTATTTATTTTTTTATTTACAAATCGGAGAAAATTAACACTGTGAATAAAAAGCTTTTTAGCCAGGGATTATTTCAATCATAGTGAAAACTAGATAAATAAAGAAATAAATGAATAAATAAACAGTGTATGTTTATATATTTTACACATTTATTTATTTATTTACAAAACAGATTAAATTAACACTGAATAGAAAAGAAAAATGAAGAAAGAGAAGAAAAATATTCTGACTAAAAAAAAAGCTTTTTAGCTATGGATTATTTCAATCATAGTGAAGACTAGATAAATAAATAAATAAATATTGTATGTTTATATATTTTATAAATGTATTTATTTATTTATTTACAAAACAGATACAATTAACACTGAATAGAAAAGAAAAATGAAGAAAGGGAAGAAAAATATTCTGACTAAAAAAAAAAAAAGCTTTTTGGCCATGGTTTAGTTCAATCATAGTTAAAACTAGATAGATAAATAAATAAATAAATACATGTTGTATGTTTATATTTATTTATTTATTTATTTATTCATTTATTTATTTACAACACAGATAAAATTAACAATGAATAGAAAAGAAAAATGAAGAAAGAGAAGAAAAATGTTCTGACCAAAAAAAAAAAAAGAAGCTTTTTAGCCATGGATTATTTCATAGTGAAAACTAATGCAAATCAGATAAAATTAACATTCGATAGACAAGAAAAATGAAGAAAGAGAAGAAAAATGTTTTGAGCACTTTTTCACAACATAGACAATTTTTTTTTCCTTTTTATTGATTTAGATAAAAAAAAATACAGTTTAGTTTAATTTAGCTTTTTAAAGTGTTTTTGTCAACTAAATTTGTTTTAACCTTAAAATATTTATTTGTTTATATTAAATATTTAATAATAAAAATAAATAACATTGTTTAATTTAGCTTGTTTTTAGCCTTTTTGTCAATGATATTATTATTTAAATAAAAATATTGTTTATTACTTATTTATATTAAACATTGATGTATTTAATATAAATAAATAAATAATATTTAGTTTTAATATTTAGCGTTTCAGATTTTTGTCAACTAAATTTATTTTTATTATTGTATTAAATTGTTGTATTAAATTCGTATTTGTTGATACAATTCTAGTGCCATTTAGAATAAAATTAACTTAAAATGAGTAAATATGACCATGACTAAATCTATTTAAATCTTATTATTAAATTTATTATATAATTATAATTAAATTTATTTATTTATGTCAGAAGACAAAATGACTAAAACAAAACAAAAAACAAAAACGGTAACTAAAACAGAAAAAAACAAAATCTAATTATCAGCCCTGAATACTAAAGAAACTTATTTTCGATGAAAAAGGAAAAGTTTAACATGTTTTTTAAAATATATTACTACTTTTTTAAGCACATCTATGGATTTGTTTCTTGGCTGCTGGTTTGCCGTTTCTACGCTTTCCGTGAGGTGCAAGAAATACCCGTCATGTGTTACATTTTTCCTTTGCCTTGGGGCTCAAGCTACTTTTGTTCTCGCGGCGCGCCATGCCAAGTTAACCCATCTGCATCATAGTGTTATCTCTGCATTTCTGTCCTGAGCCTGCTGCCATTGCCAGGTCATTAAACTGTATCTCCACGCAGCTGAGCCTGTTCTTTAGCCGTAATAAGCGTCACAGCTATTTATTAGAGTGTATTTCTGCTTTATTTATCAGTAATCGGTTGTGAAGGTGCAAGCTCGAGTCTCACGGTAAAAAGAGAACCATATGTAGCTCTTGTTTTTATGCCGTTATGTCTGGGGTGTTGTTTTATCGACTCGCGTTTGTTCTTCTGAGTCTCGTTCCGTTCGGCTCAGCCTGTAAAAGAGGCGTGTGAAGTAGTGGACGCTACGGTGAAGAGTCCTGCAGGGCTGTGAAACTTTAGAGGCATACGTGACAAATCCCCCAACCTTCTTCCCCCTTGTCTCACGCCCCTCCTTTTCCTTCCCTGCACTCTTTCACCCTAAGAGGGGATAAGTCTCTGATGAGAGCCAGACCAGTTTAGCCTGCCCCACCAGGAAAGCTTTTTCCCATCCTTCTCTTTCTCTCTCACCGTGTCTTCCTTGTTTGTTCTCTTTTTCGCTCTTAAGGTACAAAATTTTCTAGCAAAAAAGGTCCAGTGTCTTATTCTCAAAAGTGTACTGAAGTATGAAGCACAGCTCACACAGAAGTCAATTTCAAAACAAGTAGTTTTTTGTTTGGCAACGTGGAAAATTTTGAGAAAAAAAAATCTTTCGTACTTCCTAATAGCGTGGATTTGTGTTCGAATGATTGGATTTTGCATGCGAAAATTTGCTGAACAACTGTAAATTTGACCAAACTTTTATATGCATTGCGATATAACCTGAAGAAACTATGAAAAACTCTTCGTTATGTTTTAGTTTTTTTTTTTACGTTGCGTTGTTACGTTGTATGAAGCACAGCTCACACAGAAGTCACTTTCAAAACAAGTAGTTTTTTGTTTGGCAACGCGAACAATTTTGAAAAACAACGAAATCTTTCGTACTTCCTAATAGCATGGATTTGTATTCGAATGATTGGATTTTGCATGCGAAAATTAGCTGAACAACTGTAAATATGACCAAACTTTTATATGCACTGCGATATAACTTGAAGAAACTACGAAAAACTAATTTCGTAATTTCGTTTTTTGTTTTTTTTTTACGTTGCGTTGTATGAAGCACAGCTCACACAGAAGTCACTTTCAAAACAAGTAGTTTTTTGTTTGGCAACGTGGAAAATTTTGAGAAAAAAAAATCTTTCGTACTTCCTAATAGCGTGGATTTGTGTTCGAATGATTGGATTTTGCATGCGAAAATTTGCTGAACAACTGTAAATATGACCAAATGTTTATTTGCACTGCGATATAACTTGAAGAAACTACGAAAAATGGCAACGTGAAAAATCTTTCGTACTTCCTAATAGTGTGGATTTGTATTCGAATGATTGGATTTTGCATGCGAAAATTTGCTGAAAAACTCTTTTCGTAACATTTTAGTTTTTTTTTTTACATTGCGCTATTTTTAACTTAACGCAGAATCTTAAAAACATCCAAACTTGTCTACACGTCCCACATCCAAAGTTAATTTGTGTACGTGAGACTCAATTTACCTTATATAGGCTTCGCTTAAATTTCATCGCACACCACGAAACAGTCTTCATAAACGCAGTTAACATTTACGAAGAACATTTAGTTGAATCAAGGCTTGTATTTGGGTTTAACGGATATGTGTATTAGTAGGGTGTTTATGTAAGACATAAACTCTCTCATTTTTTAAGCCACGCTATTTTTTTTTTTTTTTTTTTTTTACGATCTTGACGCATGATCGTAAAAACATTCATACATGTTATTTTACACACCTGGCATCCACAGTTAATTTGTGAATGGTGGGCTAAATTTGAGTTAAAGTTAAAAATGTCATTACACATTACAAAACATCCTTCGCAAAACACAGTTTATGATTACAAAGAAAATAACAAGCTTTATAGTTTTTTAGCTGCACTTTTTTTTTTTCATTTGACGCACCGTCATAAAAACATTCATAAATGTTATTTTACACATCCCACGCCCACAGTTAATTTGCATACGTGGGACTCCGTTTGCTGTATAATCTTCACTGAAATGTCATCGCGCACTCTAAACCAAAATTTCGCGAACGGTTAACGTTTACGAAGAATGTCTAGTTGGATCAAGTCTTGTATTGGTTCAACCAACCCTTATCGGATTTGTTTGTTAGGAGGGTGTTTATGTAAAACACATTGTTGCGTTCAAAAACAAGGTGTCAGGGTCTCAAGGTTTTTACGCTGCGCTATTTTTAACGTGACGCACCGTGGAAACACGTTCATATATGCTTATCGTAAAGATAATTTGTGAATGGTGGGTTAAATTTGAGCTAATTGCGCACTCCCAACCAACCTTCGTGAACACAGCTAAAATAAAAAATCTAATTTTTACATTGCACAATTTTTTTTTACTTGATGTGCCATTGTAAAAACATTCATACATGTTATTTGTGAATGGTGGGCTAAAATTTAACTGATGTCAAAGTCAATGAAGAAATATCATCGCACACTACAAAACATCCTTCGCAAACACAGTTAATGCTTACGAAGAACAAAAACAAACTCTCGTTTTTACGTTGCGTTATTTTCTTTATTTGACGCACCGTTGTAAAAAACATTCATACATGTCATTCTGCACTTCCCACGTACACAGTTCATTTGTAAATGTGGGACTCAATTTAACTTATAATCTTTTTACACTCCAAAACAACCTTCGCAAACACAGTTAATGTTTACGAAGAACTTCTAGTTGAATTAACGCTTGCATTTGGGTTCAGCCAACCCTTATCGGATGCGTTTGTTAGGAGGGTGTTTATGTAAAACTGCGTTTATTGCAACCAACATTTATCGGAACGATTTACTAGAGGGGCATTTATCAAGTCGAATCAAGCCTTGTAGTTCGAAGCCTGAGTGTCTCTTGTTTTTACGTTGCATTTTTTCATTTGAATGTGTATATTAAGACCTAAGACTTAACTTTTCAGAGCTTGTAATGCTAATTGAAAACTAAATCCAAATGTACATAAACTAGGTAATTGACCAGTCAGTTGTTGGGTCGGCGTGACCCGTCCCTATTAGGAAGTTCTCCGCTCAATGGCCAAACGTGGTTCCACTGGCAATTAGGAAATGAGAAGTCCTCTGAGCGCGTTTCCAGGCCATTTGGAGTCAAGATGATGCACTTTAGACACACTCTCAGACACCCATCGCTCACTGTAAATCCTAAGCACTTTAAGAATGCTCGCCCATGGTGGGGGGTGGAAACATAAAAGCGGGATCAACAGAAGGGTTGCCTGGTAACAGTAGACGGCGGTCACAGTAGCTCATGGGAGCCCAGACGAGGCGCGGGGTCGACCCTGTGCCCTGACGTGACTCCCTACTGACTTCATATGCTGGAAAACAGTTCTCGTCACAAAGCTACAGATTCAACTTGACCTTATTTGTACTAGCACTCTTAACTGAATAATAAAAATATGAACTTGCTCACTTGTTAATTTAAAATATTGTTATATTTTTAGTGTTTATTATATGGAAGAAGATTTTTTTATTTATAGTTTTAATGTGCATCTACGTAATATTAGTTTAGTTTCTTTACTTATTTTGTTCAAGTAAATCTTTTAATATTAATTTATATTGGTTATATTGGTATTTATGTGACTGATTTTTAATCAGTTTAGTTTCCAGTTTCAGTCAGCAAAATATAAGCACATATTATTATACTCATTTATTTATTTATTTACGGTTGTATACTTTTTACTTACTTACATTTACTTTTTAAACCAAAGAAAATAATAATTAAATATTATATAAATAATAATAATAATTATTATTATTATTATTATTATTTGTGACATCTGCTAAACCAACTGAAGAAGAAAAAAAAATAATTTAATAATATATAATGTAAATTATTATTATTATTATTATTATTATTATCATCATCATCATTATTAGTGACATCTGCTTAACCAAACAATAAAATAATAACAAGAAATATTTTATAAATATAAATAATAATTATTATTAAATAATTATTAGTAGCAGTAGTAGTGATACTACTACTACTACTACTACTACTACTACTACTAATTATTTAATAATAATAATTATTATTATTATTAGTGACATCTGATTAACCAAACTAAAGAAAATAAAAATAATTAAATATTATGCAAATATAAATAATAAATAATAATAATAATAATAATAATTATTATTATTATTATTATTAGTGACTTCTGCTTAACCAAACCAAAAAAATAAAAAATAATACATTATTATATAAATCAAATAAATGTTTTTTATTAAAGACATCTGCTTAACCAAACTGAAGAACAGAATAAAAATAAATAAATAAATAAATAAATTAATTAATTAATTAATTAATTAATAATTTTATTAGATTTTATTTATTTATATTATTATTATTAATGAATAAATAATAAACAAATTATTAATAAATAATAATAAATATTATTATTAAAATAAATAAATAAATAAATAAATAAAACATTATTATTATTATTATTATTATTATTATTATTAATGACTTAACCAAACCAAAGAAAATAATAATAATAAAAAAAATAGTGTTGGGTGCCACTAACATGGTTGCCAGTATACACACATTAGCCAAACAAATTTACATTCAGCAAAGTATTTATTTTAATCGTCTAATCGAGTTGTTTACCTTTGTTTATAAGGTGACTGTGACATTGGGCTTTATTATAATATTTCTAGCGTGAGTTTTTGTCCTCCAGGAGCAGGTAGGGTTCTGGATCTGCATGTGTGAAAGCTGTGCACCGCAACAGCTGGCTGCCCAATATTAAAACCCCGCTGTCTTCCACAGCACTGCTCTTCTCACAGCTGTGATTAGTGGCCGTCCGGTCTGTCCCGTAACCTTAAGCTCGGAGACCGGACCTTTGTGGACAGGAAGTGAGACACGGCGAGAGAGTCAGGGGGAGAAAAAAAAAAAAAGCAAAGCCAATTGATTTGATAGTTTGTTATCATTGGCCTGGGGATCAGCATGCTGGCTGGTGTGGGTGGTGGAGGGGTGTAGCTGATCCACCCGGTAAGCTGATAAATATTTAAGAGCGTTTGGAGCCAGAGGATGGTACAGTTGGAGCTCCTCATCTGGGTTCTTTAATTAGGACGCATTCTGCTCCAGTGCCCTCTGCCTCCCGCATCCAGGGAGACGTGGGGTAGAGCGAGAGAGAGAGGGGCAGCGGGGCGGCTTGCCTGGACCCTCAACCGAGAGAGAGAGAGAGCGAGGGTAAGCGAGAGAGAGAAAAGATCAGCGCAAGTCTGCCAGCGTCTGCTGGGTGACATTAAACATCAACAGATGCTGTGCACATATTGCGGGCTGAGATGCGGCGCTTCCACAGAAGGCCCTCTTTTTTTTATTTGTCGTAATCACAACATCCGTTCAAACAAATGACGAGGAGCAAAGCCCTGGAGTAAACAATTAAAAAAATGCAACTGAAATGAAAAACAAAGGCATCGGCGACCGCAGGAAAAACTTACAACCTCGTCCAGCTGTGTCTTGCTCCCATCTCGCGGTGGCTATTTCTATACGGCCCGGTCACGACCGTGTTTTTGGATGGTGTGAAGTCACGTTGGACGTGTATGTCGGGTTGAGGCGGGGTGATGGATATGATATCTCGGCCCTGTGTGAGGACTGGTGGGGGTTTGGAGAGAGAGCAGAGCTCTGATGTGTGGCGTACAGATCAGTGGCGTCCCACCTGCTGCTGCTGTTGTCACAGACCTGCTTGATCACAGGGTTTGATTCTGCCCACAGATGGGCTGCTAGCTGGCCTGCTCTGCTTTACACTGCCCCACACAATCTGGCCATTTATCTATCCATCCATCTATCTATCTATCTATCTATCTATCTATCTATCTATCGTTCTATCTATCTATCTATCTATCGTTCTATCTATCGTTCTATCTATCGTTCTATCGTTCTATCTATCGTTCTATAGTTCTATCTGTCATTCTATCTATCTGTCTATCTATCGTTCTATCTATTGTTCTGTCTATTGTTCTATAGTTCTATCATTCTGTCATTCTGTCATTCTATCTATTGTTCTGTCGTTCTGTCTATCTATTGTACTATCGTTCTATGTATCATTCTGTCTATCTATCATTTTAACTACCTATCGTTCTGTCATCTATCTACCTATCTATCTATCTATCTATCTATCTAGTGTTCTATCTAGCGTTCTATCTGTCATTCTGTCGTTCTATCATTCCAACTACCGTTCTATTGTTCTATCGTTCCGTCATTCTATCTATCTGTCATTCTATCGTTCTGTCGTTCTATCATTCCATCTATCGTTCTATTGTTCTACCGTTCTGTCATTCTATCTATCTATCTATCTATCTATCTATCTGTCATTCTATCGTTCTGTCGTTCTATCATTCCATCTATCGTTCTATTGTTCTACCGTTCTGTCATTCTATCTATCTATCTATCTATCTATCTATCTATCTATCTGTCATTCTATTTTTCTGTCGTTCTGTCGTTCTATCATTCCATCTGTCGTTCTATTGTTCTACCGTTCTGTCTATCTATCTATCTATTTATCTATCTATCCGTTCTGTCTATCATTCTGTCTATCATACTATCGTTCTATGTATCATTCTGTCAATCTATCATTTTAACTTTCTATCATTCTGTCTGTCTATTGTTCTACCAATCTATCGTTTTATCGTTCTGTCGTTCTGTCATCTATCTATCTATCTATCTATCGTTCTATCATTCTGTCGTTCTATCATTCCGTCTATCGTTTTATTGTTCTATCGTTCTGTCTATAGTTCTGTCTATCGCTCTGTCATTCTATCTGTCTATCTATCTATCTATCTATTGATTGTTCTGTCGTTCTATCTATCGTTCTATCTGTCTATCGTACTATCGTTCTATGTATCATTCTGTCTATCATTTTAACTACCTATCATTCTGTCATCTATCTATCTATCTATCTATCTATCTATCTATCTATCGTTCTGTCGTTCTATCATTCCGTCTGTCATTTTATTGTTCTATCGTTCTGTCTATCGTTCTGTCATTCTATCTATCTATCTATCTATCTATTGTTCTGTTCTGTCTATCTATCTATCTATCTATCGTACTATCGTTCTGTGTATCATTCTGTCATTTTAACTACCTATCATTCTGTGATCTATCTATCTATCTATCTATCTATCTATCTATCTATCTATCTATCTATCTATCTATCTATCGTTCTGTCTGTCTGTCCATCCATCCACTTCTCCAAACCTTCTATCCATCTGTCCGTCCATCCCATTCTCTATTGTTGTTCATCGTTCTATCTGTCTATCGATTTGTCTGAGTGTGGTTCTGTTGTCTGTTTCTATCTTTTTATCATTCTATTGTTCAGTCATACTTTCTACGAATCTATATCTCTTAGATTCTAGCTATCTATCATCTGTAAGCCTGTAAGGCCTGTAGACATTTCAACTTCAATGCTTTTTTAACTTTCAAAAAAGATTTTGTCAAGCCAAAATTCGACGTTTCCCTCAACAAACTTTACTCGTCTGTTTAAAAAAGTGATACATTTCCTTGGGTTTCAATTTAAATTCCACCTCCTCAAAATCATATCGCATTTTCAGAGTTTAAAAGGCATTATCAGCTTAGTTGTGAACAGTGCACAGCCCTGCTCCTCACGCTGAACCTGAATGTCGCTGCCCTTCACTGCTGCCCCGCTGTGATGACCTCACACAGTCACTGCGTCTGTAAATAATACCGCTGCGCATTGCTTTGAAATGACAGCGTCCCTCTGTGTCTCATAAATGATACTGTCACGCGCCTTCCATTACTGAGGAGGCTCGCGGTCCCACCTTCACCTGCGGATGGACCGTCAAATTGCGTAAATCTCCTGGTTCTCTGCTTCTCAGCTCGCCGGCGCGCACGGAGAGTCTTAGCAAGCCTCGAAGCGGTGTAACACACGGCCAGTAAAGCTATGGGATGTGTAATTAAACAGAAGCGAACACAAAGGACCCGGGCAGCACGTGTGCATGTGTGCGTGCCTCCGTGCCCCGCCACGGAGCGCAGGTGGGTGGCAGGGAGCACGGAGCTGCGAGAGGAGGCCAGGTTAAGCTTGCGTTACAACTCATGAATCTTTCAGATCAACAAGTGCACGCCGTTCTCCCTTTCTCTATGGTTTTTTAAAAATAAATAACAGCTGAAAATGGAGGTACAGTAATTTAAGAACTTTCAGTAGGATCAGGGTGTTGTGCAAAAACGAGGATAAGAAGGAAAGAAATAAATGCAAGCCGTATCCTTTGAGGTGTGCCCCTGACCTCCCTGCATCACTGTGGTCGTATTCACCGCCTCGACTGCAGCAATAAGGAGGCTTTATGTGCACTGAGCCCGGGGCCATAGCGTCAGGAGCTGAGGACCTCTGCACCAGGAAATGCTTTAGGGATCTGCTCTTTCGCACAGTCAGTCTCCCACGGACTCCGGGAGACCATTTTATCTCCAGTTGCTAGGATAACAACTCGAAGCTTCCAGCAGTCAGAAGGCCTGCTGGGCCTTTTTCTGTCAGACAGAAAGAATGCAACATTTTTTGAAGGGGTTTGTTATTAAAAAAATTATTTTAGCGGTTCATCCCAGATCTGAGCATTTTTTTTGTTCCAAAATAAAACATTTTGGGTTGTATTTTTGGACTTGTTCAAGATAGGGAGGAAAGTATTGTTTGGCAGCCTAAAGTAATGCCTTTTTGTCACGAAAAGTTAGGAAAAGACAAGGAAAATAACGTTCGGCGGGGTGAGGTACTAATGAAATGGTTAAAACAGATAAATGAAAAGTGCGAGGGCCTCGGCGATTCTGACTGACTGCGTCCCGCCAGGATTAAGTGGACTCCTCCTGTTCCCTTTGTGCACGTTTCCCAGCAGCACAATTGGGTCCGAGTCGCGAGCACAAGTGCTCCGCAAAAAGCCGCACAGCAGCCACTTTCGGTCTCCATTCTTTGGCCGCGGCGAGACACGGCGGCCTGTAATTACGGGGCTCTTTCAGTCGCCCGCAGACCCTTCAGTCTGACCCCAGACACCTTGACAACATCAGCCTAACTAGATCTGAGAATAGTGCATAACTTTCTGTTAAACAGTCATTATGCTGTTTTATTAGACAATTGGTTTGTTTGGTCTTCATTCAGATGTGGAGAACGTTAGATTTGAGGTTTGAAGAAACTAAGATTTGTATTAAATGAGGCATATCCCACAGGAAGCTCAGTTGCAGTTTGAATTACCCTTCTGTCCTATTGCCATCTATCCATCCATCTATCTATCTATCTATCTATCTATCTATCTATCTTCTATCGTTCTATCGTTCTATCGTTTTAACTTTTTAAAACTTTTTATTTTTCTATCATTCTATCTTTCTATCTATCTGTCGTTCAGTTTATTGGCTGTCATTTGCTTGTCTGTCTTTCAGTCTATTGTTTTATCATTTGTTCGAGCTATCATTAGTTGATCTATTAGTCTATGGTTCTATCGTTTGTTCGTTCTATCATTCAATTTATCGTACTGTCGTTTGTTCGTTCTATCGTTCAATCAAACATTCTATCATTTGTGTTATATCGTTCAATCTATAATTTTTTTGTTCTATCATTCGATTTAACAATCTATGGTTCTATCGTTTGTTCTGTTGTTCAATTTATCGTACTGTCGTTTGTTCGTTCTGTCGTTCAATCTGTTGTTCTATCATTTGTTCGTTCTATTGTTCGATCTATGGTTCTATCGTTTGTTTGTTCTGTCGTTTAATTTATCATACTGTCATTTGTTCGTTCTATCATTTGTTTGTTTTATCATTCGATCTAACAATATATGGTTCTATCATTTGTTTGTTCTTTCGTTCAATTTATCATACTGTCGTTTGTTCGTTCTATCGTTCAATCAAGCGTTCTATCATTTGTTCGCTCTATCGTTCGATCTAACAATCGCTCTATCGTTTGTTTGTTTTATCGTTCAATCTATAATTTTTTCGTTTTATCCTTTGATCTAACAGTCTGTGGTTCTGTTGTTTGTTTGTTCTATCGTTCAGTGTATCATTCTATCATTTGTTTGTTCTATTGTTTGATCTAACGATCTATGGTTCTATCGTTTGTTTGTTCTAGCATTCAATTTATCGTACTGTCGTTTGTTCGTTCTATCATTTGTTCATTCTATCGTTCGATCTAACAATCTATGTTCTATCATTTGTTTGTTCTTTCGTTCAATTTATCGTACTGTCGTTTGTTCGTTCTATCGTTCAATCAAGCGTTCTATCATTTGTTCGTTCTATCGTTCGATCAAACAATCATTCTATCGTTTGTTTGTTCTATCGTTCAATCAATAATTTTTTCGTTCTATCCTTTGATCTAACAGTCTGTGGTTCTATTGTTTGTTTGTTCTATCGTTCAATCTATCATTCTATCATTTGTTTGTTCTATCGTTCAATTTATAGGTCTATGGTTCTATCGTTCAATTTACTGTACTGTTGTTTGTTTGTTCTGTCGTTCAATTTATTGTACTGTTGTTTGTTCGTTCTATTGTTCGATCTATCCATCTATGGTTCTGTCATTGGCTCGTTCTATCATTTGTTCATTCTAACGTTCAATCTATCGTTCAATCTATCATTTGTTTGTTGTGTTGTTCAATCTGTCGTTCTATCATTTGTTTGTTCTATCGTTCAATATATTAATATATGGTTCTATCGTTTCTTCATTCTATCGTTCAATCTATCGTTCTGTCATTTGTTTGTTTTCTTTGTTCAGTCTATCGTTCTGTCATTGGTTTGGTGGATCTATCTGTCTGTCTGTCTGTCTGTCTATCTATCTAAACGTTCTGTCGTTTGATCTGTTGTTCTGTCTATCTGTATCTATCTATCGTTCATTCATATGTTCGTTCGTTCATTCGTTTTTGTTGTTTCGTTTGATCTGTGGTTCTCTCTGTCATTTTATCTGTCTTGTTCTGTCTGTTCTGTTCTACCTATCTATTGTTCTGTCTTTCTCTCATTCTCTCTTGCTATCTGACATTCTGTCATTCTGTCTGTTTGTTGATCGTTCCACCCGTCCCACCGTCTGTCACTCTCTGTCTATCGCTCTGTCGTTATCCTTCGTTTTGTCTGTCCGTCAGTCTGTCCTTCTGTTTGTCATTTTGTCTGTCTGTTGTTCAGTTTTGTTTTGCCTATCTGTTGATCTTTCTTCTATCTTGTTGCCCTTCCCCCCATCTCTCTATCGATCTTTCTGTCTGTAGTTCTCTCTGTCCGTAAGGCATATAAAGATTCAAATTTTAAAACAAATCACAAACAACACTTTTGTAGTTTAAAAATACACTTATATTCACTTCCTTATATTCTAATTCAAATTGCAGTTCTGTCTGATGTTTGCTCCCTCAGTCTAATTCAGGAACTGAACTTGTATTCAAAAGCCACACAGCTCTGCTATGAAGACTTTGTGTTTGTTGATAGTTGAAAGGGCACCGGACTGTTTCGGGTACACATGAAAGCACAGCCCAGGTTAGTGTGTCACACAGCCTGTGCTCCGGGCTGCGTACATGGCCTACTTCCCACCGTGGTCAGTGGGTCGCCTGTCCCGGAGTGAACCCTTTCCACTCTGTGGCCTTCCTCCGTCTAATGATACTTAGAGCTTAATCGCTCTGGACTTTCCAATTACGCCAAGGCTTTAGCACACTGCTCCTTTAGCAGCAGCAAAACACTGGTGTTTTTCTTCCCCCTTTTAATCCAGCCGGCAAAAACGGAGCCATTGTTGTAGGACTGTTGCAGTTGTGTCAAATTTACAGTAGTACAGTACGTGATTGCTCAGCCTGTGGGCAGGGATTGTTCTCCCAAGAAAGAGGTGGAAAGGATGAGAGGGAGAGAAAGAAAGAGGCTGCTGTTGGCCCACAGGGACAGAGGGGTCGCGGCGGAGCAGACAAGAGGAACACACTTTTTTGTGGGGGTGTTGTGTTGGTGGAGAGGGGGGTCAGTGCGAGGGCAGCGCTGAGGGAAGATGAAGGATACGCCACAGGCTGACAGCCACACAGGAAGTACATCACAGCAAAGACCCCCCAAAGTTCCCCTCCTCCCTCATATCGCCCCCAGCCCACTTTGGGATCTTCTCAGCGTGGTTTGGGCCTTGTGATCTCCACTCTGATGTGATGGGGGAGGCGGGGGTTCAGTCGAGGAAATCCAAAACACAACAGCGGGCATCATTGTCTCAGATCATGTTAGTGTATATGTCAAACCGGCATTAAACATACCTTTATAAAGAACAAAGGAGGCGTAGAAAAGCTCCTCACACAGACTCTTTATTTGTTTTCAAACTTGATAGGTTTCCTCTAGTACATTTCATTTATTTATTAAATGATGATTATAATAAATGACAATTTGGATCTTTTGCACCATTGAGAATTCAGATTCTGAATTTGAGGAGGCAAATCTTCCTCAGTCAGAACTGAACTGAAATTGGAATCAGGGGTTTATGAATCAGAATTGAATGAAATTGATTTGGTCTTGTGAATCTGAATCAGATCTGGAATTCTGTATTGATGACTAATTATAATGAGGCGAAATCAGAATCGAATCGTAATTGGAATCAGAGTGTATGAATCAGAATCAACTAAAAAAATGTGAGTAGGAATTTAATTGAATCAGATCTGCATGTGAATCAAATATGAATCAGTCAAGCTTGTGAATCAGAGTCAAAAAGAATCAGAATCAACAGAGCCTAAGTGAGATAAAATATGTGTAAATTAATCTGATGAACTGAAATTAAAATTAAGGTTTAATGAATCAGAATCGAATCGGTCCAGTGAATCTGAATATAATCTGGAATTCTGTATTGATGACTAATTATAATGAAGCAAAATCTAAATCAAATCATAATTTGAATCAAGAGTTTATGAATCAAAATCAGCTCAAAACCCGTGAATATGAGTTAGACTGAATCAAATCTACATGTGAATCAAATTAAATATGAATCAATCAAGCTTGTGAATCAGAATAAAAAAGAATGAGAATGAATACCCAGGCATACAGATATGAAATCAGATTTTTGACAAAGCCATGTTTTTGAAGTTTTAAAAAATGTTTTAAATGTTTTTAAAAAGTTGTACAGACAGATTAACAGAAAAGTCTGTCTCCTGTAGATATGAAATTAATTTATATAAAATCAAAAAAATGTTTTAAAAAGGTTTATTTTAATGTTTGTTATATTTTTATTTAAAACGTATTTTAGATTTTATTGTTTTTTAATTTAATTTATTTGTATAATTTTAATTTTATTATATATTACAAATGCAATGTATAGAGAGAGAGTGAGAGAGTACATCATTTATTATTTCATATTTAACAACTCTTTGGAAGATTCAGAATTCCTGATTTGCTTCATTATCAATACAGAATTCCTGATTTAATTCAGATTCACAAGAGCAAAACAATTTAATTTGATTCTTATTCATAAACCCTTGATTCCAGTTTCAGTTCAATTCAGATTCATTTACACATATTTTATCTCAGTTTGACTTTCGTATTGATTCTGATTCTTTTTGATTCTGATTCACAAGCCTGATTGACTTATATTTTGATTCACTTTTGATTTGATTCTGATCTGATCTGATTCATAAGCTCTGGATTCCAATTATGAAACTTTCCAACTTATGAAACTATGAAACCAAATTATGAAATGGAAGAGCACTTCATTTCTCAGAATGCTTTTCCTATTGATTTTTTTCTAAATCTAGATTTTCTAAATGTAATTTGAATAAAGCTTTTCTCTAGTAATTTGCTAGTAATTTGCTTTTCTTCTTATTTTCTGTTTTATTTGTTAGATGATTCGCAGTTATAGCTGGAAAACTGAGAAATTGTTAGATAAAGTTGTGGCTCTTTAGTTTTTAGTTGTTCTTCTTTCTTTTCTCAAGCTCCTCTTGGTTTTTTCCAAAGCTTGATTACTTCAAGATCCAAACTGTAAATCTAATCTTCACTTCTTGGTTTATTTATGTAGGCTATAAAGTCCGTGGGCTCTAAAATGTCTCATGGGGCCTGACACTTCTTCACGAACACATGTGCGTGGATGCGTGTGTCGGCAAACGTGACTTTGCGTGGGGCCTCCCGGTGAAAGTGCTTTCTTGGTGTTCGGGTCACATTTTAACACCCAGGTCACGGGGGTCAGATACGCCTGCTGTGGAGCAATCTGGGTCAGCGCGGCAGTGACGGAAAGAGCCGGAGAGGTTGTATGTCACAGGAACAGGTGGCCCTCTTTGACACGGCGCTCAGTTTAGAGCGGGGCCGGGGGAACTGGAGTTTATGACAAAGCTTGAGTTCGGGACAGCTATTTTATCCAGCAGCAGGTCGTTTTCCAGCTCGCCTGGCCTTTAGCTCGACGGGCTCATGTAGCTGTTTAGCCTTTATCACAAGCTGTGTAGCTAGTCTCTTTGCCTGGAGCTATTATTATTCACCGAGGGAGATCAGAGTGCGTAGGGAAGTGTTTGGGGGTGGGGGATGCTCGCAGGAGTCCGCTTTGGCTTGCAAATTAACAACAAACCAAATCTTGGAGCGAGCCACTGTCCGCAGCGAAGAGTTGTGGTTGGCTCTGCACATCGCCCGTGGAATATTTGATAGGGAGACTGGGAGGAAAGCCATGCCTGGCACTGGCAGTCGACTTAAGAAGCCTGTAGGAAAGCGAGAGGGAGAAAGAAAGAGTTGGCTTTCAGGAGCAACTGTGATGTGACCCAAACTCACACCGTCTACTCTGTACACCATTCACTATGGCTGAATTGATTTGATTCATATTTACAAGCTCAATTTGGTGCATTTCAGATGATCTGTGTATTTCATCTCTGCATTGGCTGTGTGTTCATTCTGATTCTTTTTGATTCTGATTCACAAGCTTGATTTGATTTATATTTAATTTGATTTACATGCGGATTTGGTTCCGATTCACAAGCTTTTGATTAGATTCTGATTAATACTCTCATTTCCAGTTATTCTGATTTCAGTACAGGAATCCTGATTTGATTCAGATTCACAGAACCATTTCAATTTAATTTGATTATTATTCACAAACTCTTGATTCCAGTGTCAGTTCAATTCTGATGAATTTATTTCATCTCAATTTGGCATTGTATTGATTCTTATTCTTTTAGATTCTGATTCACAAGTGTGATTTGATTCACATACAGATTTGTTTTAAATTCAATTCTGATTCACAGGCTTTTGATTTGATTGTGATTTATAAACTCTTGATTCGAGAAATGTTTCAATTCTTATTTTACCTAATTACAATTAGTTATCAATACAGAATTCCTGATTTGATTCAGATTCACAAAACCAAATCAATTTAATTTGATTCTGATTCATAAACCTTTGGTGCCAGTTTCAATTCAGATTAATTTACACATTTCATATTAATTTGGCTCTGTATTGATTCTGATTCTTGTTTTATTCTTACAAGCATCACAAGCATGATTAATTTATATTTATATTCACATGCAGATTTGGTTCAATTGAATTCCTATTTACAGGCTTTTGATTTTGTTTTGATTCCTAAACTCTTGATTCCAGTTATGATTCAATTCTGATTTTGCCTCATTCTAAGTTATCAATATAGGATTCCTGACTAAATCAATTTAATTAGATTCTGATTCATAAACCCTTGATTCCAGTTTCAGTTTAATTCAGATTAATTTGCTCCATATTGAGTCTGATTCACAAGTGTGTATTTAAGTGTATTTAATTTGATTCAGTTACAGATTTGGCTCAATTTATTTTTATTTCTGATCAACAGGCATTTGATTTGGATTTGATTCATAAACTCTTGATTCCAGTTTTGATTCAGTTCTTATTTTGCGTCATTATAATTAGTTATCAATACAGGACTCCTGATTGGGTTCAGATTCACAAAACCAAATCAGTTTAATTCGATTCTTATTCATAAACCCTTGATTCCAGTTTCAGTTCAATTCAGATTAATTGTCACACATATTTACACATATTTCATCTCAATTTGTCTCCATATTGATTCTGATAATTTTTTATTCTGATTCACAAGCGTGATTTGATTCACATACAGATTTAGTTCAGTTTAATTCAGATTTACAGGCTTCTCACTCTCAATTCCAGTTTATATTCATTATATTCTGATTTTGCCTCATTATAATTATCAAAACAGAATTCCTGATTTGATTTAGATTCACAAGACCAAATCAGTTTGACACCCTTGAATCCAGTTTCACTTCAATTCAGATTAATTTACACATATTTAATCTGAATTTGGCTCCGTATTGATTCTGATTCACAAGCATGATTGATTTATTTTGATTCACACAAAGATGTGGTTTAATTTAATTCTAATTCTAATTCACAGGCTTTTGATTTGATTCTGATTCATAAACTCTCAATTCCAGATATTAGATTCTGATTTTGCCTCATTATAATCAGTTATCAATACAGAATTGCTGCAAAACCAAATCAATTTAATTTGATTCTGATTCATAAACACTTGATTCCAATAATGATTCGTTTTGGGTTTATTTTGTCTCAATATGACTTGGTATTCTGTTTGATTCAGATCACAAGCTTTATTTGATTCGATTGAACCAAATCAAAATTAAATTAAATCTTCTCCCAGTCCTTACGTTTTCATTTCAGATTCTGATTCATCAGTTCTGATTAATGTTTTGGCTCAGTATGATTGGTTGATAGATTTCCTCATTGTGATTAGCAAGCTTGGTTTTAACTGATTTGATTTCAATCTATCTGGGTGTATTTTAATTATAATGATATTATTCAACATTTTATCTTCTAATTCTGTAAATCATACAGGGCAATGTTTCAATTCAAAAGTAACTCTATTCATTAAATAACCAGGCTCACATGAGCCTCTATCTCATGAATCACTCTACACTGCTTCCATTGTGATTCACTAAAATGAATCAGTTCATAAGAGTCATATGTTTATGAATCATTTGAACTACACTGGATGTGCTATAAATGAGTCTTTATTTCATGAATCAGTCTACACTGCTTCCTCTGTGATTCACTAAAATGAATCAGTTCATAAGAGTCATTAGTTTATGAATCATTTGAACTACACTGGATGTGCTGTAAATGTCCAAAAAAAAGATTCGGCTCAAATGAGTCATTCGTTCATGAATTGGACTACACAGGTCATTGCGTCTGGTTTTGTGGTTTTGATTCACTAAAAAGAATCAGAAAAAGAGTTGTTTATTTTATCTGTACTGTTAGCAAAGTCCCAAAGCAATGTAATATGGTATTTATCAGCTAATGTGCGTCATTGTCCAGACTCTGAGGCCAAACGTGAACAGAGATCCCTCTCTGTAAGGAAGAGATGTGGCAGTGTCATGGCTGACAGCGAAGGATCAGTCAATAGACTCTCATTAACCTCATTTGCTCTGCTGACGGATAATAAGACGGCTGTTCCTTCCATCTGAAATCTGAGCGCCTCTGCATTTTATGGACTCACTTTTCTCCATTAATGCTCAGGTTTATTTTTGGGCCTGGTTTTTGCTTGTTAATAAGCTCTACAGAACAATGGCCCATTCAGGGAGCCGCGTAGGAGAAGAACTCGTGTTGCTAGCGTCTGCTTCTTCCATAGCCAAAGTTTTCCTTTCGGATTCTTCCCGAAGGAGCTGCGATGTGGCGCAGTGAGAATTTGAAAGGTTCTTGAGCTGTGAGGAAGCCCCCTTCCATAGGCTGTGATCGTTAATGCGAGGTCGTCCCCCTTCCCAGCTTTCGGCCAGCATGTTATTTATTATTCAGTGAGAGCTATTACTGTGGATAAGAGGCTCCTCTCAGGCCTGTATCGATTGCTTTAATTGCTCCAAAACATTGTCAACTCTTAAGATAGATATTAAAGGAAGAGGCTTCCAGCATGCATGACAATAAGACGCGCTGGAAGGGAGGGCCAAGTCAACGCCGCTCAAAAAATGTCCCTCGCCGCCGTGTTTCTCTGATAACGTAATCAATAACATCTTGTGAACATAAGCATTCGCTCTTGCCGAGAGGAGACTGGAAGAGCCGCATCCAGCGCCTTCTCATGCAGAATCGATACGCTTTGGAAAAGAGAGCTGCAGTAGGATGACCAGTGACGTGAGACGCTTCTTTATTAATTTATTTAAAATAATCACATTAAGAGGGCAGTTAAATTATACAGTGATGTAAAGAATATACCTCTTTTTTGAGCCTGTTTATTTTTTTATTTTTATTTTGGTGAGGCATACATTTTTAGACTTTTTATGTCTAAAATGTAAATAAAATATAACTATTGTAATTGTTTATTATACATTTAATGTACTGAATTACATTTAATTAACATTTTGTTAAAATACATTAATTTTATTTAGTAATTTTGTGTTAAATTTAATGTAGTAAATAATGCAGTATTACTATAATATATAATTTATATATTTGTGTACATTAAATACTTTTAAAATGATTTTCCACCAAATCATGTCATGTGATGCCACTAACATGCAATAAATGAAATTGTAAAATTTCGTATTTGAAGCTTAATGATCTCAAAAACTTGACATTTATAAATAATTTACTATAAGGTTTTTTTTTTTTCCATAGGACATACTTTTAGGCTTTTTATGCCTAAAATGTAAATATATAATACAACTATTCTAATTATCATAATTAAAATATATATATTTTAATTTACTAGTGATTTTGTGTATTAAATGTAATGTAGTAAATAATGTAATAATATTACTAAAATATATAAAATATATAATTTATATATTTGTATACATTAAATATTTTTAAAACTACTTTCCACCAAATCATATCATGTGATGCAACCAACATAAATAAATAAATAAATAAATAAATAAATTGTAAATGTAAATTGTAAAATGTTGTGGTTTGACACTTATTACTATATTTACTATATTTATTTGTTTATTTTTTGGTGCGGCACAAATTTATTTATGATACATTGCATGTACTGAATTAATTACTGAAAATTAATTACATTTAACCAAAAAAAATACATATAAATAAAATATTAAAATAAAATAAAATAAAATGTGGTTGTAAAATGTCATGTATGACACTTAATGATATCTTAACTATATATTTTTGAGTAATTTACTATAATGGTATTATACATATTTATTATTATTTTATATAGAATTATTATATTTTTTATTTTTTATTTATTTATTTATTCATTTATTTATTTATTAAAAAAATAGGCTTTTTATGCCTAAAATGTAAATAATTATTTATAATACATTTCATGTACTGAATTAAATACTGAAAATTAATTACATTTAATTAAAATTGTTAAAATCTGAAAAAAAATGTAATTATTAATAATTTTGTGTAGTAAATTTATTGTAGTAAATAATGCAGTAAATATTACTAAAATCTAAAATATATAATTTAGATATTTGTATACATTAAATATTTCTATATTACAATATTTTTATTAAAAAATACCTTCCACAAAATCATGTAAATAAATAAACAAAAAGCTCAAATCTGGTTGTCAAATGTAATAATGCTTAACTTGATTTTTATGAATAATTTACTATATATTATATTTACTGATAAGTTATAGTGATTAAAATGTATACACTTAAATAAATTCAAGATGTAAGATTACATATATGTTTGTTACACTTTATGAACATGCAGCGTTTCTTAAAAATTTGTGTTTTTCAAACTACCAAATAGAATTTGGCACATTTTCAGCTAGATTTTTAAACAATTTCTCCTTTTCTTTCCCGCTGACACTCTTGTATACGGTATCATTGACCCAGTGGGCTCGTGACTCTCTTAAAGTCCACCGTGTGAAACACGAGGACGCCTGCGTCACCTGTGGAGCCTCAAATCTCCCAACATCTCCCATCTCTAATCCAGTCCACCCATGCTTAGTCTGTAAACCCAGATGAAGCGTTCGCTGTCTGTCGTGTCTCTCTGATCAGATTTCCAAACCGAGCCGAGGTCAGCCGAGGCTACGTGCCCATCAGAAACGCATCAGAAACGGGACTCCCGTACCAACCGGCGCTGTGGCGCTAATGGAATTCCGAGAGGAATCGGGTTGTTTTGAGAGCGCAGACGAAGAATAAAAGTGTTTAAATAGAATGGAGGAGGTGGAGATTAACATTGAGCTTTAAACGTCTCCCAAGTAGCACAGAGAAGCTTAAAACTCTGGTCCGTCACACTCGCTGTCTGAACGATTTAAGAAAAATGGTAGGAAAACCAGTGGATTAAATGCGCAAATTTCAACTAATGTAACTGTGACTAAATCCACGCCGAAGTGTGTTGCTTTGATACGACTGTTGGGGGACGCACGTCAAACTTTCGAGGCGAGACAAAGACCCCTTTGTGCACGTTTAGACCTCGCGTTATCAACTGGGTCGTTTAATTGCATTACGTTCCTCACAGCACCAACCCTGGCAGGCTGCGGCCCTTGATTAATCCCTGAGTTAAACAGCGTCCACGTCCTGTCCAGCTGGACCCGTCCTGCTGGTCCCTCTGTCCTCGATTACCCACTTTGAGATGGAAAGGAAGTGCACAGGTGCGATTTACTAAAGGAAATCCACGGGTAATCCCGTCTGATTAAAGCTATTAGCCTGACTTCCCAAGACAGGACAAGATGGAGAGGCCCAACTCCGTCCCCCATCCCTAACCCCGCACGCTTCGAAGGGGCACTAAAGGGCGTCCGGCTCGGGTGGCACGCCTGACCCCATCTGGTCGTGCGGTGACCTCGCTCACACTTGGATTAGCGGGCACAAAGCGGCGTTCCCTCGCACCCCCGATTGTCTTTGCCCTGCAGCGCCCCCTCCTATTAGTTCTCAATCATATGGTCCGCCGGTCATGTGATTAATAGCGGGTCAGCTGTCTCTAAGAGGGCCGGTCTTGTGGAATGTCAGATAGTGGACTGTCCGTGGGGGGCGAGCGAGTGGGTCGGGGACTCTCTCTTGCTCGCTTTGGCTCTCTGTTGCCTGGGGACAAAGTTAAGTGGCGTGGCTTACAGAGTTCACAAGCGTGCCATGGTCAAGTTTACAGACAGTTTAAACACCTTTAGCCTAGTCTAGTGGCTTTGACACTGGCCTGAGTCAAAGTTCTTGCTGTTTTGAAATGAGTTTAGATTCTGGTACGAAAGAAGTGGAACATTATATCAAACTTGGTGCACTTGGAGTGCGTTTTTCTGGTCTCCCACTATAATTTGGGGTTTGAACTTCAAAGCTTAAAGTGCCGCAAATAGTGAGATCTTTCAACATCAGTTGTACTATGAATTGGATCTTTTTCTTGGCAAAAATGATAGTGATGCACCAAAAAAGAGAAAGAGTTGCCAAATGCATTTGCCGAACTGAATTAGTAGAATAGAATTAGACTAGAAATAATACTTATTTACATTAGTACTTGTTTAAATAATACTTATTTAGTGTAAAAGTGTGAAATATATATATATATATATGTGTGTGTGTGTGTGTGTAAAAAATGTACATATAAAAAAATTATAAAATAAATTGTAATTATAGAATAAATTATAAAATTGTAATAAATTGTAAAATTATATGTAGGTAATACATTTTAATTATAAAATAAATGACAAAATTTTATATATGAATAGAATAGAATTATAGTAAAAAAATACGTATTCAAGAAATATATATATGTGTGTGTGTGTGTGTAAAAAATGTACATATAAAAATTATAAAATACATTGTAATTATAGAATAAATTATAAAATTGTAGTAAATTGTAAAATTATATGTAGGTAATACATTTTAATTATAAAATAAATGACAAAATTTTATATATGAATAGAATAGAATTATAGTAAAAATAATACGTATTCAAGTGTAAAAGTGTGAATTATATATAATTATAATTTTATAATTTTGTTTTTTTTATATATACATACATTTATTATATATATATATAAATTATAAAATAAATTACAAAATTCTGTATTTATGAATAGAATTAAAGTAGAAATAATACTTATAAGTGTAAAAGTGTGAAATTTATTTTATATTTATAATTTTGTTTTTCTATACGTAATACATAATTTTATCATTTATTAAAAATGTATCATTTATTTTATAATGTTTATGTAATTTTAATTCTCTCACTATGTATATAATTATAAAATTGTAATACATTTTATATATATATATATATATATTACATAATTATTTATAGAATTCGAGTAGAAATAATACTTGTTTACACTTTTTCAACTGTAAATTATTTATTTTACTATTTATTTTCAACTGTAAATTAATTATTTAATTAAGAATATATATATATATATATATATATATATATATATATATATATATGTGTGTGTGTAAAATTAGAAAAGTATTATAATATATAAAATTATAATGCTAAAATAAATTATAAAATTACATATATTGTATAATACATTGTACAATTTATAACAAATTACAGTTTATTTTAATTGTTACATTGAATTATAAAATTACATATAGAAAAAATATTTTTAAAGTCTAAAATAAATTACAAAATTATATATTATAAATTACATAAAAATAAGATTACAGAGTAAATTATAATTATAAAATAAAATAAATATATATAATTTTGGGCTAATGTAATATATTACTACTAATTTATTTTTATAATTTGGATTATTTTCATTTCATTTTAGTAATATAGTGATATAATTCAATATAATTTATTATTAAATTATTATTATTATTATTGTTTTATTATTAACCAAAAACTTTTAAAGCATATAGGACTTTTTGGTCACCATTTGCATGAAATGTAATTACAAGCAGGATCCATGAAATGTCCTCCCTGTTAAAGTTATTGGTTTTAAAATTTGTAACAGTTTCTGTTTAAACTACATTACCAAGCATTTCGTCCTTTTCGTTTTTTCTCTTTACGCCCGAAACCAAAAATGTCATTTTCCCAGCCAAAATTTGTCTAAATGCAGAAACCAGTCTGAACTTCCACACAGGTCCCATGCGCAAGCGTAGTCGTTTCCAATCTCCAAACGATCGCAGCAAGACGCTCAGAAGCGCACATCATTGGTTTCCACCCACACGAGCGCTTTCACCGATGTTCTCCTCGCCGCTCGCTCTCCAAACCCAAAGCATCCGAAATATTTGAGAATGACCTTGTAAGAGCGGCTCGCGAGAGTGCCTGGGATAATTTATATATAAAATGTGGGCTTTGAAAAATTGCCATTTCCATCTTTAGGTGGCCGGGGCTCTCCATTACCAAAATGGGCTGAGTCACCACACCATGTGAATCTTAATAAGCAGCCTGCCCACAGCCCGGACCGCCTTGTCTCTTTTCCCCTCTCTCTCTCTCGCTCTCTCGCTCTCCTCTCCAGATCAGATGAAGCTGACTAGCTACTTTTTCTTTTACTCCTTTTGATTAATAGTTTTACGGATATCTGGACAGAGCAAAGTTTCTCCAACAATACCCGCTTCTGTTGCGCATGTGCCATTGTTTCGCTTTCAATAATAGATTGCCTTTTGTCTTTTATTAAGAGCCTTTTAAGAGTCAGAGAGTGCGATGTCAATGTTTAATGTCGATGTTTACTTTTTACGTAATGAAAAGACTAAAGCGCACTCTGCCTTTGCAAATTGCCGAGCTGGAGAAACGTGGCAGATTCCGATATGGTTTGAATTAGCTTGCGTTTGTGTGCGTGTGTGTGTGTGTGCGCGGGCGCACATGGTGGAAGGCATCGGGCCAGCGCCGAGACAAAGGGCTCTGGAAATGTGTCGAACACAAGCTGTGGTTTTCCCTCGTCTCCCACTTTCCCTTTCCCTCTCGCGGCTGCCTCCCTGACCACACATTTCCCCCGTCACCGCAGCCCGAGCTGGAGCCAAACACAAACAGCGCGTTCCCGGCCCGATCGGACGGCGTCCCAAACGTACTGTATGTAACGCAGGGAATACTCTCTCCGTTCTCAGCCCAGACAGGAAAAGCAGTTTCAAATCCCCTCCAACAATAATGAGCCTAACGCTGGCGGATCAGCCGCCTTATCCCGGCTAAGGTCATTAGCGTGCCGGAACAAGTCGTTCTCTGCGCTGTAAGTACTTTACAAGGGAGAGCAGCTGTTCGACAAATCGTCGAAAGTATTTCTGTCGTAGGCCTTTACTTAAATAAGTTATTTGATGGATAAAGGAGGCCCAGTAATATCCGCAATTAATAGCTAATTGCCATCATTTTCCTAGCGGTACTGCGTCATACACATCTGCGTCCAACAGGACGGTTCCCCAGCCTGGGAAGGCGGTCGCTTGCTGCGTTTTTGTATTTTTAGGACTCGGTTCTGCTGTCCCATAATCCTGACTTCTTTGAAAACGGTTAGCATACGTTTGCCCATTTCCTCCGCTTGCGATAATGATTTAGCGCTAACCCAAAGGAGCGCACTGGCAAAAGAAGAGACGAAAGCGTAACCTTGCTTAAGGGCTGATAGTGCAGCCGGACGTGCTTTGTGAAGGTTCAAGAAGAGACTAGAAAAAAGATACCGAACTGAATGATGCTGATTGTGGATTTTTACAGATAATTTACAGTGCTTTATTACTGTGTTCAGCACTTAATAGTCGTATTAATTAAAGCTGGAATGACTTTGAACTTGGAATGAGTGTAACGTTTAATCGGATGAGTTGTTACAGTACATGGCCGCTGCTTCTGTTGTTGGAGTACAGTGCAAGACTTTTAATTTTAAATAACTTTTCAAAATAATGAATAATAATGATTAATGTTTTTTTTTTATTAATGTCAATGATTAATTATTTTTTTCAAATACATTGGATAAATGTTATTAATAACTGAAAATTAATAATATTTCAATAAATTTGAGTAATAAAGTCTAATTGATATTCTGTCTTCTGGGTTCCATTTATAATACAAAATATATTATTAATAATTTTAATTAAATATATATATTTATTTCCTATTATTAATTATTTTGCTATTAAAATTTCATTTAAGTTATTCAGACTTTTCTGTTGCTACTTAGACTTTTCTGTACAGTATAGGCTGTAATGAATTATTTTTATCAATAATATTTTTTTATTATTATTATTTACGGCGGAGCCAATTCTCAGTGGATCTCAATTGTGTATTAATTAATGATAATTATAATCATTTTTATTATTATTAATTTGCTTTTTTTTTAGTCAAATTGATATTCTGTCTGGAACTCAATTTTATAGGACTAATACTAATACTAATACTAATTATAATAACAAGTATTTTTAATTGCAATGGAAAAAATATTATTAACAATAATTTGAAGTTATTCATATTTTGTAAAATTTTAAATGCATATTTTTAAGTCTTGTTGCTATTCTGGCTTCTCATTACATATTGATATATTGTTATTAATTTTAATGAATAGTAATTCTATTTAAACATACTTTTTGAAATATTCCCTCTCAAACTTAATAATTGTTTGTTATTATTAGTAAAATTTAAATTTAAGTCAAATTGCTAATCAAAATGTTATTTTTTGCCAATAATATTTTTTGTTATTAAATGATTATTTACGTGTGAGCCATTTTTTTTTTTTATTGGATCTCAATTATGTATTAAGTTTAATTAATAATAAATATTATAATCATTTTTATTATTAATTTACTTTTTAGTCAAACTGACTTTCTTTCTGGAACTCAGTTGTATAGGCTCTAATTAATTATTTTTTATTAATAATACTTTTTAAGTATTAAATTATAAATTACTTACACCTGAGCCATTTCTCAATGAATCTCAAGTATGTATTATTTTTAATTATTAAGAAATATTAAAATAATTTTTAGTATGAATTTACTTTTTTATCAAATTGAAATTCTTTCTGGAACTCAGTTATATAGGTTCTAATGAATTATTATTTTTATCAATAATATTTGTATTATTAAATTATTAAAATATAAATTATTTACATCTGAGCCATTTCTCACTGCATTTCAATGACATGATTAATTTTAATTAATAATAATTATAATAATAATAATTTACTTTGTTAGTCAAATTAATATTCTTTCTTGAACTCAGTTTTATATTAAAAAAAAATATTTTTTTTTTAATGTTTTAATTAGTATTATTATAAATTATACTTCTCTTATTAAAAAAATACTTTATGATATTGATGATGATTATGATTCAGTTACATAGAATTTATAATTCTGATTGTTAATTGTTTTGTTAATAATATGTATTGAATTACGAGTTATTTCAGCCAAGATTCTGTCATCTTACTGTAGCTCGATACTGAATTTTTAAAATTTTACGAATTCTAATTCGACAATAATACAATTATACTAATCTGCAATTTGCGTGCCACCTTGTCACATCTTCAAGAACAGGGTCTCGAGCATGTTATTATCTGCTCGTGCACACGAGCGGAGGTGGTCGTAGCTCAGCGCAGCCTGTTATTGTCAGCTCCTGTTGTACAGATGCGGCTGCAGATGGGATTCCTGTACCTGCCTGCATAGCTAATGAATCCGAATGGCATTCCCCCTTATAAAGCATAAATATGTAATTTGTTCAGCTGTTGTAATGAAATATGTATGTGTGAAACAGCGATTGTTTGGGTCATTAACAGCATGCCACTGTGTATTAGCAACTTAGTGCTCAAGAACAACAGGCAAAAATCCGTAATAGCTTGAAAAATTCATCAGAGGGAATGCATTGCGGACGGGGGCAGACAGACTGCATCCCGTCCCCGTCACGCTTTGAGTATTCCGTCTGAACCGAGGGCATGAGGAGGAAGACAGAGATCCCTCGATCAGATGCCATTACGTCTGCCGCAGGGGAAGATGACACTGATGTCCTTTGTGGAGCGGCACCGACTTACGACTACGCCGAGCAGGGCTCCGGCGTCCGCGTCCGTTCACAGGTGTTTACCTGTTCGCCGTCAACCCTGACCTAGAGACTCGCGGCGAAAGTAAAAGAGCAGAGGTGCGGGACGGTTTTAGAAGCGTCTCTTTTAATAGCCGTGGTCCTGTCGCGAGGCCGCTCTGAAAGATAATCAGTTTGACCCGGCCCCTGCGGTTGGTGGAAGGGATCTATGGCAGGGTTAATTCCATCAGGCACAGGCCTCTGGGAAAAGAACATTCCACCGTGATCCTCTTTCATATGAGTCACTGATGCCTGGGAAGCCAGAAGACATGATGCGATTAGCCCCTGCACCTCTTAACGCCAGCGCCACTCGCCCAACAACAAAACAAACGCCAAAAAAAAAGGTACCCTCCCAGCTGGCGTCTCCCGCTTGGGCTCACCTGACCCGGGCTAATGCCTCCAGCTGGTCCTAGAAGTTGCCGTACAGATTGCGAATCAAATTAAGTCGCTATAAGATGTAATCAGACTTTTCCAAACCCTAATCTTCCAGCAGGTAGATTGCGTCAAGCTTTTAGGGAACCTCGCAAGGGCACGCGTGTCAGTCCAACATGTGCTCGGATTGATTCTTCTTGTTTCTGAATTTGAGGATTCAGCGGCTTTTCTAAATTGATTCACAGTTCAAAAGTGACTTTGCTTGATGTCTTTCTGTCGAACACAAAAACAAACAGCTTTTTAGTGAATCGAAACATGCAGCAACCAGCGAAGTCTGATTCACATACAAATGACTCTTATGAACATGTTCGTTTTAGTGATTCAGAAACCGGTGAACTTAAAATCATGAACACATTTCTCACAAGCTCTCAATTCCTGTTTTGATTCAGTTTGATTTAGCTATATCTAATGAGATTTGAAAAAATTATTTAACAATTGATTCATAAGGCTCGTTTGTTCAGGTTTTGATTCACTAAAGAGAATCGGGATCATAAATTAGACTCGTTGCGTTTTATGTTTTTGATTCACTAAAAAGAACAAGCTTGTGTCACTTCCACAAAAGGAAGTTCAATTCACATACAAATGACTCTTATGAACTGGTTCGTTTTAGTCAAAACCGTACAGTGTGACCAGTGAAGTCAGAATCATAATCAAATGACTCTTATTCACAGACTCTTGATTCAGTTTGATTTGGGTGTCTAATGAGAATTGAAATAATCATTAAAAAATGTATTCATACGGCTCATTTGTTCAAGTTCAGACTTCACTGGTTGTGCTGTATGTTTTTGATTCACTAAAAAGAACCAGAACATATTTGTCATTTGTTTGTGAATCGGGATGTTTTGTTTTAGTAATTCAAAAGCGTACGGCGTGACCAGCAAAGTCTGATTCACATACAAATGACTCTTATGAATTGGTTCGTTTTAGTGATTCAAAAACATACAGCATGACCAGTGAAGTCAGAATCATAAGCAAATGCCTCTTATTCACAAGCTCTTGATTCCATTCAGTTTGATTTGGGTATAACTAAAGATTTAAGAATTGATTCATAAGGCCCATTTGTTCAGAATCAGACTTCACTGATCGTGCTGTATGGTTTTGATTCACTATAAAGAACTGGGTTCATGAATTGGTCTTCAGTGGTTGTGTTCTATGTTTTTGATTCACTAAAAAGAACCATAGGTGTCTCTTGTCTATGACCAGCAAAGTCCAATTCACATACAAATGATTCTTATGAACTGGTTCGTTTAGTGATTCAAAAGCTTACAGTGCCACCAGTGAAGTCAGAATCAAAAACAAATGACTCACAAGCTTTCGATTCCTATTATGATTCAGTTTGATTTGGGTATATCTAATGAGATTTGAAATAATCATTGAAGAATTGATTCACAAGGCTCATTTGTTTGGGATCAGATTTCTCTGGTCGTGCTGTATGGTTTTGATTCGGTATAAAGAACCAGGATCGTTTAATAAATCACGTGCAACCAGTTATTTACAAACAAATGACTCCCAAATGAGCTCAACAGCTTTGTTTTATTGGAGTGCAACCAGCCTTTTCCAGTTCACTAACAAAAATGATTCTTATGGTTCTTTTTAGTGCCTTTAGTGTGGACTAAGTCTTTTTTTTAGTAAAACAAAACATAGAGTGCATTTCATGTAGGCTGATTCTCAAAACAAATGATTCTTATGATCTGGTTCTTTTTAGCACCACCAGTGTAGCCTGATTCACAAGCAGATGACTCACATGAGCTGTTTCTTTTTAATAAATCAAAAACATACAGCGAGACCAGTTACAAACAGATGACACCTATGAACTGATTCTTTTTAGTGAATCAAACCATACAGCAAGATCAGTAAAGTCTGATGATATTATGAATCAATTCTTTAATGCATATTGCAAAAAGACTCATATGAACTGGTTCTTTTCAGTGAATCAAAACCATACAGCACGACCAGTGACGTCCAATTCATGATTCTGGTTCTTTTTAGTGAATCAAAACCATAAAGCACGATCAGTGAAGTCTGATCCTGAACAAATGAGCCTTATGAATCAATTCTTTAATGAATGTTTCAAAAAGACTCCTATGATATGGTTCTTTTCAGTGAATCAAAACCATACAGCACGACCAGTGATGTCCAGTTCATGATTCTGGTTCTTTTTAGTGAATCAAAACCATAAAGCACGATCAGTGAAGTCTGATACTGAACAAATGAGCCGTATGAATCAATTCTGTAATGAAGATTTCAAAAAGACACTTATGAACTGGTTCTTCTTAGTGAATCAAAACCATACAGCACGACCAGTGAAGTCTGATCTTGAACAAATGAGCCTTATGAATCAACACTGTAATGAAGATTTCAAATAGACACCTATGAACTGGTTCTTTGAAGTGAATCAAAACCATACCGCATGACCAGTGACGTCCAATTCATGATTCTGGTTCTTTCTAGTGAATCAAAACCATATAGCACGATCAGTGAAGTCTGATCTTGAACAGATGAGCCTTACGAATCAATTCTGTAATGAACATTTCAAAAAGACACCTATGAACTGGTTCTTCCTAGTGAATCAAAACCATACAGCATGACCAGTGACATCCAAGTCATGATTTTGGTTCTTTTTAGCGAATCAAAACCATACAGCACGATCAGTGAAGTCTGATCTTGAACAAATGAGCCTTATGAATCAATTCTTTAATGAATGTTTCAAAAAGACTGCTATGAAATGGTTCTTTTCAGTGAATCAAAACCATACAGCACGACCAGTGACACTCAATTCATGATTCCGGTTCTTTCTAGTGAATCAAAACTGTATAGCACGATCAGTGAAGTCTGATCTTGAACAAACAAGCCTTTTAAATCAATTCTTTAATGAGAATTTCAAAAAGACACCTACGAACTAGTTCTTTTCAGTGAATCAAAGCCATACAGCACGACTAGTGAAGTCCAATTCATGATTCCGGTTCTTTTTAGTGAATCAACATACAGCACGATCTGTGAAGTCTGATCCTGAACAAATGAGCCTTATGAATCAATTCTTTAATGACTATTTCAAAAAGACGGGTTGCCAGATTGCATCTGTCATAAAATCAACTCAAACTGAATCAAAGTAGAAGTCGAGAACGTGCTGTTAATGCCTGATCCAACGAATGTGTTTAAAGCCACCTGTTAGTGTGTTTGTTTAGTCTCTGTGCATGTCAGTGTGTCTGTTTTGGTCTAGAAGTTGACGCAGCGTCCGTCCCCAAGTCACCCCCTCTGGAGAGGGACTAAGCCTGTTAACGCTAGCGCTCTGCTAATGCCAGCCAAAGGAAAGTGTCCTCCTTCCCCTCGGCAACTGCGCCTCAGCCTGCCGGACACAGCACAGTTAATGTTTTTTCCTGGCCCGCTGTCAAAGTTCCCCCTTAACTGCCTGTACCAGCCAGTGCTGGACAAAAAAACAAGCCCGCTTCATCTGTTTCTACTCAAAGCTGTCCCATTCTCCTCTTTGCCGTCTTTTTTGGATTAAGAAAAAAGTCTTAAAGAAGCGTTTAAAAGAAAAAAGAGCATCAGGTTCGCTCCCTTTTTGGCAGACTTTTCCCCCCAGCCGCCATTTTAAGATTGGAGTAAGAGAGAAGCAGCGAAGGGAGGGAGGGAAGAGAGAATGTCGCTTCCAGCCCTCCTTACATGGCGGACGAATTTGCTCTGCTTCCTGACCAATAGGAGATGGTCTTGATCATGTGATATGCCACGATAGCAAGGAGAGAGAGTCTCCATCTAGCACTTGGGCTCTGTCCCGTGTGTCTCCCCTCCTCTCCTTCTCCCTCTCTCGCTTTGCTTCTCGTTTTTAAACACACTCAACCCACTCATTACTCTTGTCACAGTGCAATTAGATAAGCTAGTTCTCGCCTAGAGGTTGGTAGCGATCCTTCCCGTGAGGCTGGCGAAAATTTCGTCCCGTCGTAAGGATTCGGTGGAAAAGTTCAGTGCAGTCTCGCAGCTCTTGTGCCGTTCGCATTCTTCATGTTTCATGGATTTCCCTTCCTGGCCTGCGTCCAGAAAGCAAGGGATGGGGCTAAGGTGGAGGGATGAGTGAGAGAGAGAGAGCGTAATCCTCGACGGGACAACTTCAGAGGCCTTGAGACACTATTTATTTATATATTTTCAGAAATCAAAGCTAAAATTAGGCAGCGAATCTTCTGGTTCTTAAGAAATGGCTGTTATGAATTCCTTTTTGTCAGTCAAAAACATGCAGCGTGATCAGTGTAGTCTAATTCTTGAATAAATGACTCCTATGAGCTGGTTCATTTTGTGCATGCAGCACAATCAGTGTAGTCTGATTTCCAAATTAATGAATCATATGAGCTAGTTCTTTTAAGTGAATCAAACATGTCAACCAGTCTATTCTGATTTTTGAATGGATGACTTTTATAAGCAGGTTCTTTTTAGTTCAAAAACATAGAGTGTGATCAGTGTAGTCCTGATTCCTAATGGTTGACTTTTATGAGCTGGTTCATTTTGGTAAATGAAGTGCATATGTTATGACCAGTTCAGGCTGATTCCTAAAACAAATAACTCTTACAGGCTTTTTTTTGGTTTAAGGGAGTCAAAAAGATACAGCCTAATCAGTGTAATCTGATTCAAAAAACAAATGACTCTTATGAGCTGGTTTGTTTTAGTGAATCAAAACACACATTGTAATCAGTGTAGTCCAGTTCCTGAATGAATGACTCTTATGAGTCATTTTGCACATGTAGCACGATCAGTGTAGTCTAATTCCAGAATTAATTAATTTTATGAGCCGGTTCATTTTAGTGAATCAAAACACACATTGTAATCAGCGTAGTCCAATTCCTGAATGAATGACTCTTATGAGTCATTTTGCACATGTAGCACAATATGTGTAGTATGATTCTTGAATTAGTTAAATTTATGAGCCAGTTCTTTGTAGTGAATCAAAAACATAAATTCGAACCATTGCAGTGTGATTCTTGAATGAACAAATCTTATGAACCGGTTTGGTTTAGTGATTCAAAAACATACATATCAATCATTCGATTCTGATTCTTGAATGAATGAACCTTATGAGTCGGTTCTTTTTAGTTGATCAAAATCATACGGCGTGATTGGTGTCGTCTGATTTCTGATTGGCTGACTTTTTTCTTTTTTTTTTTTTTTTACAGCATAATCAGTGTAATTTGATTCCTAAAACAAATGACTCTTATGAGCTGGTTTGTTTTAGTGAATCAAAACATGCATTGTAATCAGTGTAGTCCAATTCCTGAAAGAATGACTCTCATGAGATTTTTTTTTTTAGTGAATCAAATACTTTGTGACCAAATGCATTATAAATCACCAAACGATTCACTCTTTGCATCCAGGTTGGGTGAGTCAAAAACCTACAGCTACCTCTAAAGATTCGCCAATTCAGTCTCATTCCCAAAATGAATCACTCTTAAGATTCAGTCGGAGGGAAAATGCTTTCTCAAAGTGCACGTGCATCCCGAGGGTTGAACACACAATCTCTCTTCCTCAACTTTCTTCCTTTATTTCTTCCTCTTTGTTTGCCTGCCAAGCCCCATCACCAGGATGGCTACGGAATTGTTTGGGAAACAAATTGGCTCTGTCTTTGGCTGGGAGGTGGAGATAACACAGGGTTAAGAAGTCAGACGGGGCACTCTAGTATTCCCCTGGAAAAAAAGAAATGCAGGGAAAACGATACACTGGGCCTGCAGATGTTTTGCTTCAATATCTGATCATCTCTAGTCCAATTTGCTTTAATCTCTCTCTAATGTTCAATGAAGTATTGTGTGGCGAAAAGGCATTAGGATTGATTTTTAATGGAGTACGGAATCGGATTGGAGTGGAACTGTCTGTTCTCCGTTTCCTCTGCGTCTCTTATCAATTTGAGCTTACTCTCATCTACTTCCAGTTTACAGTTTGGAGTCTGTTGCATTGTTGTGTACGGCTGGCAGACCGCCGGTTTTTTCGCTGATCTTCGGCGGCGGCAACAAAGGGCTTTGTGGTTGTTTTTGTTTATGCGTCGAATTGTATTCCATTTTTGCCGACCAGCTCCGTCTCCAGGCAACGGCACACGCAGATGCGTTTTAAATGAAAAGAAAACCAACCAACCTTGTTGTTGGCCACTTTACACTTTACAGGCTTTTCGGCATCCAAATGCGTCGCTTGCCTAAAAACACAAACTGGGAACTTTTCCAAACCCGCCGTTTCCCTACCATTTTTCATGGCGGAGAAAAACGGAGGTGAGGAGATTACAAATCTGATGCCCCAGATGAAATTTTGGCAGCGTTTCTGCTCTCTCCCCTCCATGCTTACCTTTATAAGAAAGCTTAACTAGAAATACCAATATGATCTCCCATGATCCTCTCCGATGGATAATCGGCCTCTGCGGTGACCATCCCTGCAATCCTGCTCCGGCCTGATAGCAGCTCGCGGATGATCATCTGCTTTGATCTGTTCGTTTTACCTCGGAGCTTATGGCCGGAGTCCTCTTGGGTTGCGTACGGCGGAGTGGCCCGTCTGCAGATGCCTGAGGTGCTTTAACCGTGGAGCTGCTTTAAGAGGATTACAAAGCCACTCATTAATATGATCAAATTCAGGGATTGATGGATAAGCCAGTGATGAGCACCTGTCAGCGTGGAGCGCTTCGGATAACTGTAACGCAGTAGTACCATAAAGTGGTTTCATCCTTAAGCAGACTTTATGTTTTTGATATATCTGATTTGTTGTAGATGCAATATATTATGTGACGGGATTAAAAACAAGCTTCTGTATTTATATTTTTTAAGTTCTCATCGTCTGAATGATTTGCAGCATATTGAACTAACAGGATTTCTACCCTTCGCAGAGTCTATAATCCTTTCTGTGAAATTAAATATGGTGTTATGTAGGGTTGGGTACAGTATGAGATAAAGATTTCCCAATTCACTGATTCAGATTCAGAAACGTTCGATTGATTCTGATTTTGATGGCGTTTTATTCCAATTCACAAGTTCTCAATTTGGTTTGATTCATTTGGGTGTATTTGTTTTGATTTTAATTCAATTTCATTCTGATTCATGATTTGATTCATTTGGGTATATTTGATTTGATTCATTTTTATTCTGATTCACAAACTTACATCCTGTATGATTCTGATTTTGATTTAGTGTTAGCTCTTGATTTGATCTGTTTCCAGTTTTGATTCAGTTTGTTTTGACTCATTCGGCTATATTTGTTTTTATTCTGATTCTGATTCAGCATACAAAATTTCCTTCTGTTGATTCTGATTTTTATAAACTCTAGATTAGATCTGATTCAGATTTCGATTGTTTCATTTGATTCACTTACGTATTGCATTTTTATTATATTTGATTCTGATTTAGTTTTATTCTGATTTGCAAGCTCTTGATTTGATTTGTTTCCAGTTTTCATTTAGTTTGATTTGACTCATTTGGGCATATTTGTTTTATTCTGATTCTAATTCATTTTAGTTCCATTTCACAAAATCTCCTTCTGTTGATTCTACTTTTCATAAACTCTAGATTAGATTTGATTCAGATTTTGATTCAGTTTCATTTGATTCATATAAGCATTGCATTTTTATATTATATGATTCTGATTCAGTTTTTTTTTTTTATTCGCAAGGTCTTAAATTGATCTGTTTCCACTTTTGATTCATTTTGATTTGACTCATTTGGCTATATTTGCTTTTATTCTGATTCTAATTCAGCACAGTTCCAATTCACAAACTCTGCTTCTGCTGATTCTGATTTTTATTCAGATTCACAAACTTTGATCCTGTTTGATTCTGATTTTGACTTGGTTTTATTCTGATTTGCAACCTCTTGATTCGATTTGTTTCCAGTTTTGATTTAGTTTGATTTGACTTATTGGGGTATATTTTTTTTTATTCTGATTCTGGCTCAATGTAGTTCCAATTCACAAACATTTTTTAATTCAATAACTCTAGATTAAATTTTATTCAGATTTTGATTCAGGTTCATTTGATTCACGTACATATTACATCTGTTTCTGATTCACAAACATTCATCCCCATTTGATTCTGGTTTCGTTTTAGTTTAATTCCGATTCGCAAGCTCGTTGTTTCCAGTTTTGATTCAGTTTGACTTGACTTATTGGGGTATATTTGTTTTTATTCTGATTCTGGCTCAGTCTAGTTCCAATTTACAAACATTTCTTCTATATGATTCTGATTTTCATGAACTCTAAATTAGATTTGATTCAGATTTTGAATCAGTTTCATTGATTCACTTATATATTATGTATATTTCAGCTATAAAGTCTATTTTGACTATTTCAGCTAATGCTGTAAATTACAGAGTCTAAGTTGCTGTATTAAAATATTTGTATTTTATTAATTTATTTTTTAAATTTTATTAATGAATTTTAAATATGTTTTTAAAAACTACAGAATGGCCCTGAATGAGTGTATAAACCACAATACATTTATTTGTATTTAAAGTAAAAAATAGTAGACTGCTGTCTAATAGGAAGGTGTATTTTGTGAATTTATTAATTTTTAAAAATATGTAATCAAAAACTCCCATAAAGAGTAGAGAACAGCTATGAATGAGCCTATAAATCATATTTGTACTTGTATTTACAAAACAGAAAATAATAGTAAAACAATTTATGAATTTCTATGTATTTCTAATGAATGAAAATATTAATTCATTTTTATTTAAAATATTCAATAACAAAAAAAAACTTATAAAAGAGTATACGATGGCTCTAAATGCTTCAGTCTAATAGAAAAATGTATATATTTTTAAAAATCAACAAGCCATTTATCCGGCTGTGATTTTAATAATCACTATTACGGCTGTTGAAATGATCTCAAATTAACATGAAAATCAGTATTTTTCCCAGCTCTGTTGTTATGCTTTTTTGCTAATATTATACATACGTTATATGTCTTGCCTGTGTGGAAGGTCCAAGCGTCAGTGAAGGCATTTCAAACTCCCATAAAGCACTGCTCATGGGTTCTACCCACAGCCTTTCCTCTCGTTTCACATCTGGACCGCTCCATTCTCAGTCTGTATTCCCACGCAAAATGTGGTTCCCAGGATTAAAAAGAGGAGGAGGGTGAGGAAAAGAGGGAGAGCAGCGAGAGTGATCTGTGGTCTAAACATGCCCAAACTCTTGAGTTTAGAGGCTGAGCTGCTGGGGCCAAAACTGTGGAAACAGAAGCCAGGCCTGGCCAGCCTGAACACGAACATGCCGCCTGCGTGTGCGGATGGCTTGTGTTACTGTCATTCCCCAGCTCCATCCATAACCATGTCTAATAGCAACACGGTGGCGGCCGAAAACCACAGCTTTTTTGGCAAGCGCTGGATTCGTCTTTCAAAAAAAAAACAGACAAACGGCCGCTTTTTCTCCCTGCAGACAAAGAGAGAAGAGAGAATATCCTGAACGAAATATAGATTTTTGCCCACCCGATGCATCTTAAATAAAATATTAATTAAAGGAAAAAGTTTAAGAGGCTCAAGCACGCACACTTAAGTAGAGTTGGAGTAATGACTGTGGAAAGCTATTATTGGGCGCAAATGAGAGGGAGGGCTGGACCCAATTATGGATGGAGGTGCTGCATATTTGCTGATTTATTTGTGAAATGGCAGACAGGGTAATGACTTCACTGAGGCCCTGGGCCTCTTCAGTACGATAATGATTGGGGTCCTCAGACAGACCACATTCTCCTTATCATTGACCACACGCACACTCGCCATAAGACGAGCTACATATGCTGGTCACAGTCTGAAAAACACATTCCAACTCGCACGAAAGAAAATATCTCTTGAGGACGACTTCTATACGTGGCAGGCCGAGCAAGTTTTCTGCCTCCCGAGGAAAAAAAGTACAGCACAGTTTGAGACAAAGTCTGCAGATTTCAATATGATCTCCAAGATTTGGAGAAGAACCAAAATATCTTTTATACTCTACGTAAAACTGATTTGTATACATCTTGTATTTCGTTTAAGGAAATTGATGTAGAATGTGAAACATTAAATACAGTACAATAGAGTACATCGGTTGCAAAAATGATGTGTAAGGAAAAAAGTTAAGCTCACATGACTTTTCTAGATCTCAACAATGTCTCAGACTGTGCTTAAATGTGCCAAAATGTGATACACTTTTAAAAATAAATGCTCAAGGAGTGTTTCTGCAGTGCTGCCACAGAAGAACCATTTTTGGTTTCCCAAAAAACCTTTGGGAACGGTTCCTAAAAGAACCGTTTTGAAGAACACAACCTTTTCTGCATGGATATTCAAGGTTCTTCATAGAACCATTGATGCCAATAAGGAACTTTTTATTTTTTTAAGAGCGAAGATCAGCATTTTGCCCAATTCCAGCATATTTTGATTGCAGATGTTGGTATCCTTGTGACTTTGAGCATGTTTAAAGACATTTCTGAGATCTGCAGTGTGAAAATCACTCTTGGATAATTTTGTTTTGAAAGTCTTAATGAGCAATGTTTGAGTTTATACTAAAATTTCTGATGTTGATTGCAGAATTTGATATCCTGTTGATTTTAAGCAGAGTTTGAGACCTCTACTGAGAAAGATGTTTAGTCATGGAAGTTTAAATGAGCAACAGATCAGATTTGATCGCAGACTGTGGTATCTTGGTTAGTTTGAGCGCAGTTTGAGACTTTGTTGAGAAGAGCATTGCTGAGATCATTTAATCTTGGAAAATTCAATGAGAAATGAGTTCATATTAAAATCTTTTTATTGCTATCCTTCTGAATCTGAGTACAGTTTGAAGCTGTACGTACAGTTGAAGTCAAAAGTTTACATACACCTTGCAGAATCTGCAAAATGTTAATTATTTTACCAAAATAAGAGGGATCATACAAAATGCAAAATTTTTTTTATTTAGTATTGACCTGAATAAGATATTTCACATAAAAGACATTTACATATAGTCCACAAGACAAAATAATAGTTGAATTTATAAAAATGAATCCGTTCAAAAGTTTACATACACTTGATTCTTAATACCGTGTTGTTACCTGAGTGATCCACAGCTGTGTGTTTTTTGTTTAGTGATAGTTGTTCATGAGTCCCTTGTTTGTGCTGAACAGTTAAACTGCCCGCTGTTCTTCAGAAAATTCCCACAAATTCTTTGGTTTTTCAGCATTTTTGTGTATTTGAACCCTTTCCAACAATGACTGTGTGATTTTGAGATCCATCTTTACACACTGAGGACAACTGAGGGACTCATATGCAAGTATTAGAGAGCTAGGGGGCTGAAAACGTTTTGAATTTGAATATCAGGGTCAAATTAGCTTATTTTGATATCTTCTGGTAAACATGTAAGTATCTTTTGTAGCTTCTGAAAGGTAGTACTAAATGAAAAAAAAGATATTTAGGCAAAATAAGAAAAAGGTGCACATCTTCATTCGGTTCAAAAGTTTTCACCCCCTCGCTCTTAATGCTTCGTGTTTCATTCTGAAGCATCAGCGAGCGTTTGAACCTTCTGTAATAGTTTTGATTAACATTTAGCAGATTCTGCAAGGTGTATGTAAACTTTTGACTTCATTGCTAATATTATTTTGTCTTTGAAATTTGAATTTATATTGAAATCTACAATTTTCACCTCATACTTTGGTGTCTTAGAGAATCTGAGAAGGCTTTGAGATCTTTCTGTTGCAGACATAATTTAGTATTAGAAAATTTAAAGGGACAGTTCACCCAAAAATGACAATTCTGTCAGTAATTACTCACCCTCATGTCGTTCCAAACCCGTAAGGCCTTCGTCCATCTTCAGAACACAAATTAAGATATTTTTGATGAAATCCGAGAGCCTTCTGACCCTGCATAGACAGAAAGTTGTTATATTTGTTTTCTTTGCATATTCTCGTAGTCACATGGACTATATAAACAATGTCAAAGACCTACCTTTCTGGGCCTTGAACGTGTCAGTTGCATTGCTGTCTATGCAGGGTCAGAAAGCTCTTAGATTTCATCAAGAATGTCTTAATTTGTGTTCTAAAGATGAACAAAAGTCTTACAGGTTTGGAACGACATGAGGGTGAGTAATTAATGACAGAATTTTCATTTTTGAATAAACTATCCCAATAAAGAAATCAACACAGAACTCTCCTAACCTATAAAAGAGCAACATTTGAGCAGTAAACCACTCAATGTAAGCAATAATCAGCGCATACTGTAGGTCAAACCCTCATCCGCACACGCTCGTTCGGTATCAGTTAACCCCACTAGACAAACACGGCTTGACCTCCGGTGTGTCTTGCGAATACGGCTCTCATTCATGAGGGATTAAGGAGTGTCGAGGAGAAAGTTTTGCGGTGGGCTTCGAGCCTGCTAGGCATTCCTTTTCATTTCTGCCGACTTTTACTATTGCCGTTTTCCCTTTTCGACATAGCTGGATAATGAGAGATCTGTAAAACTGCTGTAAGGAATTAAAATCCTTCACGTAAATGAGAAACACATGTACACGCTTGTCGGTAACAGCAACCCCAAATCACAGCAAGAGGGCATGGTTTTTTTTTTTTTAACATATATATAATCACAGCGATAGCATGTGTTTATCTTTGGTTTTGGGTGAAGCCGAAAGTGTTGTACCTTGGTGTTTCAGCTTTTCCAAAATAGACTTTCTGCCGTTTGAGGGTTTGTCGTTCGTGTGTGTGTGCGTGTGTTTTTTTCTCCTCTGATTATTTCATTTTTTTCAAGCCAAACCGCAGATCCTTAAACCCTCCTCTTTAATTCATTTAGCTCAGGCTTGCAGAAGGAAACGCAGACGAGGGACTCCGAAAAAAGAGCGTTCCTGATTAATACGGGCTGGAGGATTAGACGTGCTCCCTGAGTGTTTATAAAATGCTGTGCTCCGTGAGGCCTGTGGTCAGGAGAGGACGGGCGCAGATCAGGAGCACGTAACCACTCTTTTCAAACAAAAACAGCAGGGAAGGGAGAGAGAAAGAGAGCGCGATTCACAAGCAACACCTAGCAGAACTTGAGAGCTCCTTTGGAGCAGGTTAAGAGAGAAAAGAGGCTTGTTCTTCAAAATTTGCTCAAACAAATTTGCTAAACTGAATTCTTTGGTTTTGCATTAGTGGTTGTTAAACTGTGGTCTATGCAGGTTTACAAGTGGCTAATTTAAAAAACAATAAAAATAAATTTAAAAAAATATATATACACTACCAGTCAAAAGTTTTTGAACAGTAAGATTTAATTTTATTTTAAAGAAGCCTGCATTTATTTGATCCAAAGTACAGCAAAAATAGAAAATTTGGAAATATTTTTACTATTTAAAACAACTGCTTTCTATTGGAATATATTTTAAAATGTAATTTATTCCTGTGATTTCAAAGCTGAATTTTTAGCACCATTACTCCAATCACACGATCCTTCAGAAATCATTCTAATATTCTGATTTGCTGCTCTAAAACATTTATTATTGTTATTATTATGTTAAAAACAGCTGAGTAGAATTTTTTCAGGTTTCTTTGATGAGTAGAAAGTTCGGAAAGAACAGCATTTATCTGAAATAGAACTCTTTTGTGACATTATAAATGTCTTTATCATCACTTTTGATCAATTTAAAGCATCCTTGCTAAATAAAAGCATTAATTTCTGTAATTACTTTCAAAAAAATGATACCAACTCCAAGCTTTTGAATGGTATAGTGAATAATATCACAAAAAGCTTTTTATTTTAGATAATAGCTGATCTTTGGATCTTTCTATTCATCAAAGAATGCTGAAAAAACGTACTCAACTGTTTTAAATATTGATAATAATAATAAAAAATGTGAACAGCTACATATTAGACACTGAAGACTCAAATCTGATGCTGAAAATTCAGGTTTGCATCACAGGAATAAATTACATTTTAAAAGATATTCAAGCAGAAAGTGTTTATTTTAATTTCTAATAATATTTCACAATTTTCACAGATTTTACTGTATTTTTAATCAGCCTTGGTGAGCAGAATAGCCAGCATTTAAATGTTTTTTTTGTCTTTTTTATTTCTAAGTGACTAAATGACATTTTAAATTCTTTTAACAGCTTTAATGCTGCTTGTTGTGGATACACAGTAGCAGATGCCGTCGTTCACGGTTCAAAAAACGAACATGTTCTGCTCACCTCTCAAGCCAGCGTGCTCTGCAGTAGGCTAAAAGACAGAATTACGTGTGTTGTTTTTAATTCTTGATTAAAAAACGACATGCCGAAAGAAGCCAAAAGAGGATCAACTTTTGCACGGCCAGCTTAGTGCGCCGTTTTCCCGTTTTCATTCACGCTGTTAATTGGGGTGCAAAAGCTACGTTTTTTTTTTCCTCCACACACTCCAAAATAGGTTATCAGAAATAGCGGCTTTTTATTTTGTTTGTATTTTTTTTTTTCCTGAGAGGGACCTCGGAGTAACATGCGTCTTAATACATGACACAATAAATAAATCAATCCATAATGTTCCTTCCCCCTTACTCGCTATTAATAGTAAAGAGGACAGCTATGAATCCAGACAGGATTAAAATCTCTTTTGATGTGGTTCCACTTTTTTACAGAACGTGATTTTTAGTTTTTTTTTTTTTTTCGATGTTTATTGCATGGAAACTTCACGAGGGTGATGATTTGGATGTGTGTGATACAATGCTGAATACAAGCTTTAGAGAGAAATTTGTGTGTGTGTGTGTGTGTGTGAATGAGAAAGAGTGAGCGAGAGGCCTGGGGAGGATCAGAGAAGGAATTTAGCAGATTCGAGTGGATTGAATGATCAGAGGAATAAACGCTGCTCAAGATGGAGAGGGGAATCATTCGGGTGGTACAGCAGTATATGGGAGAAGAAAGCACGCGGCAGATATCAAAAGAGCATCCGTCATTGTTTCATTCAAGCTGAGCACGAATGTCGATCTGCCAAATGATTCTGTTTGTTTCAGCGCCTTTTGATTCGCTCAAAAGACGATTCGTTTTCGTTTTTTAAACGATTCTCAAGCCGTTTTGTAAATCACTGATGTTGTTGTGAGTTAAAATGATGAAGTGAGGATGTTAAAGTCATTATTTACACATCCAGACATTAAAAATCACATCTGGAAAGACTGATTTAATCAGTGTTTTCTTTAAGACTGACTGTAAACACTCATTTATACATGTAAATGTACTAAAATGTACACTGCTATTCAAAAGTTTGTCTCTTGGGCTCACCAAGGCTGCATTTATTTAATGAAAAATACAGAAAAATAGTGAAACGTTATTGTAATTTAAAATAACTGGTTTTTGTTTGAATATATTTTCAAATGTAATTTACTTCTTCAATGCAAAGCTGAATTTTTAGCATCATTACTCCAGTCTTCAGTATCACACGATCCTTCGGAAATCGGACGAATATGGCGATTTGCTGTTTGAGAAATATTTAGTCTTATCAGAGTTGAAAACGTAATATTTTTGTAGAATATTTGTTTAAAAAAACTTTTTAGCTTTTCAAAATGATTAAAAATGACAGTAAAGAGACATATAATAATACAAAAGATTTCTGTTTCCAATAAATACTGCTCTTTTTAACATTCTATTCATTAAAGATCCTGAAAAATGCAGTTAGAAATGTTAAAAGGTTAAACGAATCAATAATAATTGAGCACCTAATCAACAAATGTGACCCTGGACCAATTTTTTAAGATTCATACATCCTCTGAAAGCTGAATAAATAAGCTTTCAGTTGATGTATGGTTTGTTAGAATAGGCCGAGATACAACTATTTGAAAATCTGTAATCTGAGGGTGCAAAAAAAAAAAAAAAAAAAGAAAAAATCGCCTTTGAAGTTGTCCAAATGAAGTTCTTAGCAATGCATATTACTAATCAAAAATGAAGTTTTAATATATTTACAGTAGAAAATGTACAAAGTATCTTCATAGAACATGATCTTTACTTAATATCCTAATGATTTTTGGCATAAAAGAAAAATCAATATTTTTGGCTATTGCTACAAATATACCAGTGTTACTTAAGACTGGTTTTGTGGTCCAGGGTCACATTTTGTGAATAAAGCTGAATCTTCACTGTGATTCGCAGTTCTGAAAGCCTGTTTTGCTATAGAATTAGTGTAAATTCGCCACAATCCAGATCGTTTCTCGCCATTCTGTTGCGAACAGAGCTATCATCTACACTGGAAGTCCAGGCGGACACACACGGTGGAGTTTCGCAGTGAGATTAGCTCCATTTACAAGCTGTAAGACTCTGCCTGTAGGACTCAGACAGGGAGAAGGGTTCGCCACAAAAGGATAATGGCCAAACATTGAGCCGAGGCTGAAAGAGCCAACCTGCCCCTCGCTCACCGGGGGTGGAGGGGGGACGTCTGGGTCGCCCAGAGCCGCGCTGTGAGGATTTTCAGGGAGCCGCTTGACCCCTTTAAAGGGCCTCTCGTCCCTCCTTGTCTCCAGACTTTTTGCCCCCTTCGCCACATTTATCGACGGCGCGGTCAAAAGTGGCCGCGTACGGTTCACAGTGGTGCTCTAATTATCAGCGGCGTGTGGAAGCACAGGCCACAGGAACCGGAGGAAATTTCGCGAGGCTCATCAGCATAAAAAAAGGAGGCTTTCAGGAGGCACACAATTCCACCGTCAGTGCTAAAACCAGATAATGATTCAGTAATGATGGCGTATTGTACATACCTTAGACACACAGGGCCAACGTTGGGTGAAGGGAAGTAGACTTTGTCCAGTGTTTTGCTTTGTTTTTGGTGAGACCCAAATTCATGTTTTTAAGAATCTGAAGAATCTCCAAAGAACCATTTAGCTTAAATTAAGATGAAGATTCCGTCCAAGGAACCAAAAGCTCTCTTAGATAAAGAAATACATCAAAGTTAAGCTCAATTTACAGCATTTGCAGCATAATGTTGATTACAATAATGTTGTTCCTTGCTTTTGTTAAAAAAAAAAAAAGCATAAATGTGACCCTGGACCTCAAAACCAGTCTTAAGTAGCACGGGTGTATTTGTTGCAGTAGCCAAAAATGCATTGTAAGGGTCCAAACGATCAATTTTTCTTTTATGCCAAACATCCATTAGGATATTAAGTAAAGATCATGTTCCATGAAGATATTTTGTAAATTTCCTACCATCAATATATCAAAACTATGCATTGCTAAGAACTTCATTTGGACAACTTTAAAGGCGATTTTCTCAATATTTTGATTTTGTTCCACCCTCAGGTTCCAGATTTTTAAACTCTTGTATCTCGGCCAAATATTGTCCTATCCTAACAAACCATTCATCAATGGAAAGCTTATTTATTCAGCTTATTTATAAAAAACATACCCCTATGACTGGTTTGTGGTTCAGGGTGACAAATGGAGGTGAAACACTTACAATATATGTGGATGGGGACAATCTTTAGAGGATTTAAAACCAGAAATGTGAATCTTACCATATTAGAAAGTACTTGATATGTTTTAAGAGGAATGAATGTATTAGTTAAGTCTGAAAGCTGTTTAAATAATGTTTTTAAAGTCATTTCGGGGTTCATGCTATTGCCACAGAGACTACATTTTCATATTAGTTCATGCTAACGATTTTATTGTTTAGTTTTTGTGGCTGTACTATTGAAACTGCGAGTATTTTCTCGTTATGAATTGGCCTCAGTCACTTCCATTGTAACTACCTCACCATAACCCAGATGTGTGTGTTTCTGATGAAAATATGGGAGAAGTGGAGTTTATTTTTTTTTTTATCACAGTCAACATTAAGCCTGAGCTTACGTTGTATTTAACCTGGAATGTTCTTTTAGAAGCATGGCGGAAATGACGCGTACTGAATCCCTAAAGGGAATAAATACGAGATGGGAGGAAAAGTATATTTTAGTGCTTTCTCCCGCAATTATATCGTTGGGTCATTATACTGTATAATTGCGGGCATCCGGGAGCTGCTAATAATATTATATATTATTATAATATAAATTAGCGATCACAAGTACTCTGTTTATACTACAGAGCGGCAGTAGTTACCACACATTTTACAAGATTAGATGTTTGTTAGTGGTGTTCAGGATCTGCAAATCATTTGCCATCGTCCTAACAGTGAAACTGTATGTACTGTAATATAACAGGCTAGTTCTAGCAAGTTCTAGTTTTTTTTCCCCCTGCCAGAGCGTTTTATAACTCAAGTTGGCTGTTCATTGATTGACTGAAAGTTATCGATTGATGACACGTTTACAGTGTTTCAGTTACTATCCACCTTTTTCCGTAAGGGCGGACGCGGTCATTTTAAACTTTATGGGTCTGGCTTCCGGTCTCATTCGCGGCCTGTTGTTTTTAGCTGTACAACAGCTCGTTTTGTTGCTGGATATTGTAAATGGCCGTGTCTTACCATATTATTTTAATGTGTTATCTTAATTATGAACACACTGTTTGTAGTGCAAATAGTTTTACTTTATTGCATGTTGTTATTCTTCTAGTTTGCACTTGTGTCACGATTTGGTCAGTTACCCGGATGCGTGGCCATAGTCGGATGTAAACAACAGCATGGATTGCTAATTTATGCTGTCTAAACCACGAAAAAAAATGTGTGGAAGCTGCTAAGTTATATAGAGGAGGACTTAGTAGGCAGAAACGGGGCAATTTTTTTGGACAAACTAAACAAATAGGTGGTAAAGATATGTACGAGCAGTGTTAATTAAGATATTAGCCTAATATTTCACCTATGTGACCGGAAATGATAAGAACAAACAGGAATGTTGTCAAGATTCTTGCCCTGGAAATCCTGGTTCAGTTTGGCCACCCACAAATGCCTTTTGTTCCTCAAACAGTTTTTTGGACTCTTCTCCCTGATTTGTTATAACTTTTGGCAGGCTATAATACTCCAAATGTTTTTCCTGGTCTGAATGATTAGTACAGCCCAAAACATGACAATAATTGGCCATGTTCAGCAGAAATAATCAGCGAAATATGTACGTTTCGTTGGTTTCAGTGACATTGTTTACATTCAGTGCTGCTAATATGACCAATTGATGATGTGTTGTGAAAAACCGAAAGTGTTGCGTATGGTCTTCCGCATTGAGGGTGAACAGCAGTAACATGAGCGCTAATATGTAAAGTGTGACCGAGTGACTCGTTTGCAGGATTTTAAGAAGTCTGGGATAATTTTCTTTCTGTCATAGTTAAGTCTGAAACATTTAGATGTTTATATATATATATATGTATGTATATGTATGTATGTATGTGTGTGTGCATGTGTTTCTGGAGGTCTTTGGTGTGTGTGTACATCAATGGAGCAGGGAAAGGGAGGGTATGTCTTCGCTGGGTGCAGACAGCTGTGAAGCGGGGCTTGGCGAATCCTCCTCCATATGTTCTGGGAGCGTTTCACACAACCACAGAACCTGATTTCGGGCCCCCGTAAACCTGGAACACAACAGCAGGGGATTTCGTATTTTTTTCTTTCTCTCTCTTTTTAAGAGCGTTTTTAGCGCACCACTTGAAGTTTTTCCGCACTCTCGTATGCATTTGCAATCGATACGTCCACGTCTTCGCGGAGCGGAACGGAGGGTCCGCTGGGGACTTTCGGATGCCATGGTGATGGTGTCCCAGCATGGCGCGGGCACACGCATAAAGGCAGCCTGGCACAGCTGGCATCTCCTTTTCGCTTTTGCGGCGAGGTCCGAATCGTTAATTCGAAAACAACAAGCGTTCGCTTTCCTTTTTCACATGCGTCCTTCGAACCTTGAGGGAGGGCATATGTCGGACTTTGCGTTGGGAGAAAGAAAGGGAGACGGAGAGAGAGATCGACACCTAAAAAGGCGGCGACGGGAGCCATCTGCATAGGGCGGCGTGCCAGTGTCTTGCCAATGTGCCCAGACCACCTGGCCACGACGCTAGCCAAGTATGCCAGCCTGGGCCCTGTAGCCTCCAGACTGCTGCCCTCTTTCACTTCTTTGAAACTCCAGTGGCCCTGGAAACAGGGGCTGCTGCCGCTCCCTTGCCAGTAGCTTTGTTTGAAGTGAGACAGGCTGTGCGGTGCTGGGGGAGACCAGACAGTAAACAGTGCCCCCTTTCAGGACCCTCCCCACCCCCAAAACGCACACATACCCTCGTCTTTGTGTGACTTGGTGGTGTTTTGGTGCGCGTTTTGGAGGCGGGGGGTGGATATTTTCTCAACATCACCTCGGCTGTGTTTTGTTGCGCGCCGCCCGTGCCCGCATGCGCTCCGCGCCCCAACCCCCCGCGCCCGCAGCCTTGGCATGGGCTCCCTGACAACCCTGGGAACCAGTGATTCCGAGTGGCACTCGAGGGCCGCAAACACTGGCTCGGCTGCCCGCTTCTGCCTTTGTTCTGTTTGTCTGCGCTTGAATATCAATGAGTGCGCACTTGTGTCGTTTATTCACCAAACATTTAGTCAGCGCCGACAGATTTATGTAAATGCTCGTTTGCAATTACCCGAGCGCACTTTGAAATTATGTACGCGCCCAATCGATACCGAGAGGAAATGGGATTAGGAGGTATTGCGGTTTATATTAATAAATCCAGAATTAAAACCTGTTTCGTTTCAGACTCGATTACATACGCGTCTGAGAAGGCTCGCGAACAGTTGGTTCCCACACAGAATGAACGGCTGGAAAGGGAATTGCATTACAGAAAGTGCAACAAATTAGGAAAATGTGAGCTGGTGCTTAGCAGTGCGTTGCTATGCGGTTGCTAGTGCGTGGTTGTGTGGTTGCAGGGAGGGGTATTAGAGTTTTGAATTTATTTTGTTTATATTTTTATATTTTTTGTTTGTTTATAGCTTATTTTTAATTTTATTGATTTTTAATTTGTACTTTCAATGTACTTTTTTTTTTGCTAAGTTTTTCTATATGTATTTGTTTATTTTTTCTATTTTAGTTTTTTTTTAGGATTTTAGGGCTGCTTAAAATATTTTTAATTTGAATTGAAATATTTTTAATTGTCAATCTTTATTATATTATATTTTACAGTATATTATGTTATATATTTTAATTTTTCGTTTCAATTTATTTACTTTTTAGTTCTGGTAGTTTCAATTTTATTTAGGTTTATTTTAATAGTAGTGTAATTTAAAAAAAAAAACTTTCACTTTTCAGCACAGTCTATTGGTATTTTTATCATAATGCTGATATTTCGTAAAAGTAATATATCATTTATCAAGCTAAAACCAAAATTGTGGCAATTTTTATTTTAAGATTAGTTTAAGTAATGATTTACAGTTTATTTTACGTTTTTCGCATTCATTTGTAATTTTATTTATTTGCTTATTTCATTTTTTTAGTTTTTTTTTCATTTTAGTTAGTTTGTTTTTGTTCATTTTAGTTGGTTTCCATTTTCATTTTAGTTTTTTGTTTTCATTTTCGTTTTTGTTTCAGTTTTTTTTTGTTGTTTTTGCATTTTAGTTTGTTTTAGTTTTTGTTCATTTTAGTTTGTTTCCGTTTTCATTTTAGTTTTTTTGTTTTAGTTTTAGTTTTTACTTTTATTTTAGTTTTTGCTTTCATTTTAATTTTTTTTTGTTTTAGTTTTCATTGTAGTTTTTGTTTACATTTTAGTTTTTGTTTCAGTTTTTGTTTTCATTTTAGTTTTTTGTTTTCACTTTCGTTTTCATTTTTGTTTTTACTTTAGTTTTTGTTGTCATTAGTTTTTGTTTTGGTTTTCATTTTTGTTTTCGCTTTAGTTTTTGTTGTCATATTAGTTATTGTTTTAGTTTTCCTTAGCAATAACACTCTCTGCTAAGTGGCTGTTTACTAGTCGAAGTCTCTTTGATGTTCTCGTCTCTAGATCTGGCTCTTATCCCTCTCATTATAAATAGAAAACCTTTTCTTTTGCCCATTTTTATCATCCACAAGGCAAAAAAGTCTGATCACCTAGACAAGTAACAGCACAACTCTCCTCAACAAATCTCTTGATTTGAGCTATCATTTATGTATGGATACGTTGGTCCTTCGCTGACCCTACCATCTGCTGATAACAGACCCGTTTTACCCCGAGCGCCGGCTCAGTGTGCCGACCGCGTGAGAGGAAAGGAGGGAGAAAGAGAAACAAGAGAGAAGTTCAGGCCCTGCGATTCCAGGAAGGCAGGCTTGTAACAGGTAGTGCCAGGCCGGAGGGGCCAGGTACGCCCACTGAAAGACTAATTGATTACTGCGGGAACTGCTGGGTGATAAATGGCCTGATGCATTGCCTCCCTCCAGAGACACTGTCCAAAGGCCAACTGAGGATATTCTGGTAGACGTGAAGGCGCGAGAGAGTGAGAGAAAGGGAGGGATAGAAGGAACGATTGTAAAGAAACAGGCCTGACATTGAGATGTTGCCTCTGCTGTGTTGCAACCTGGTCCGTGGAGTGTAATCCATACGGGTGACAGGGTGCTGAAGTCGGATCTAGGCATGAATTCAGGTCGGGATATTTGACAGCTCTAAAAGTGGCCGTACCGGAGGGTCAGGAGTCTGCTTACATGTGCGCGCGTTTATTTGCCGTTTCGCACCGCAGTTTACTCTTAAAATGAACGTTTTGTCGTTGTTTACTCACCCTTATGTTTGAGCATGTATGCTCGTGCTCCAAAGTGGTCCAAACAACTCATTTGTTGCATTAAACACAGCCGCTCTGCAAACATCTGCTTTTGTGTTTGACTGCAGAAAGAAGTAAATATAGGGTTGGAACTACATGAATGTAAATAAATGCTGACAGATTGTTCATTTTGAAGTGAGTATGGTTGTTTTTAATGCAGCTACAGTATGTTATCACATATCAGCCACTGAATCTGAAAAACGAGGGAGTCCCAGAAATCCAAAGAGGGAGACAGAAAGAGCGGTGTGCAGCGAGTGTGAGCGGTGCCCAGAAATCCTAGCTGCACTACTGCAAATTCCGTCTCAATTTCCCCCAGCAGAGATCGATACGTTGGTCGATGGGCTGGGCTGACATTGTCCACAGCTCAACAAGCATAGCCAGCCAATACACACACGTCTGTAGATCTGCAAGTTCATTCAGTCACTATGACATTTACAATCCAATTACTGCTGCTACTGTAATATTACTAGATGCTTTTGATGGTTGTTTTTCTTTTTGTTTTGTTTTTTGTTTGTTTTTTGAAAGTTAGCAATATTAGCTTTAATGGTGATCGGTAATGTTTGGAGAGACTAAAGATATTCGTAAACCGCTTCGGAGTCTGTACACACAGTAAATATTTTAGAATTGTTTTTGTAAAATCATAATAATAATAATATACTTTATATACTATTATTGTTGCTATATAATGTAAGTCATAGTAATATTAATAAATAATAATAATAATAATGGTCACTATTTTTATTAGTAACAATAATATTATTAACAATAATATTTACTGTTATTAATAATAATATAAATAATTAAATTTAATAATAATATAAATATTATTATTATTATTATTATTATTGATTAAATAATTAAACAAATTACCATTTCAACTGTAATATTAGCTTTAGTTGCAGAATGATGTTTTTGTTATGATTAATAATCATATTTATTATTATTATTATCAAATCAATTACTATTTTTACTGTAATATTATCTGTTATTAGGTGCAGAATATTATCTTTAATGCTAATTGGTAATATTTAGATAATAATAACAATAGTAATAATATAGTTCATTGTTGTTATATAATATTATTATTTTTATTAAAGCAATTGCTATTTCTACTGTAATATTAGCTGTTTTAGGTGCATAATGATGTTTTTGTTATGAATATTAACTTTAATGTTAATTGATAATGTTAATTTAGATAATAATATAGTTTATTGTTGTTGTTATATAATATTAGTAATGATAATAATAATAATTATTATTATTATTATAAACCACTCACAGTTTCAACTGTAATATTAGCAGTTGGTTTTAGGTGCATAATGATTTTTTTTTAATGAAAATTAATTGGTCATGTTTATGTAGACAATAATAATAGCAATAATAATAATTATTATTATTAGTAGTAGTAGTAGTAGTAGTAGTAGTAGTTTATTATTGTTATATAATTTTATAAAATAATAAAAAAAAATATTAAATTAAAAAAATGTTAACAATATTATAATAAAAATAACAAAACAACAGCAATAATAATAATATTATTATAAACTAATTGCAGTTTCTACTGTAATATTAGTAGCTGTTTTTTGTAAAGAAAATGTTTTTATTACAAATTATTATTAATAATAATAATAAATATTATTATTATTATTGTTGTTATTATTATTGTTGTTGTTACTATTATTACTATTTAATACAAAATATAAACATTTTATAATTAATCTTATTGTCTCTCTCTACAATTGTATTTGTGTTGTTTTATTAAATAATTTAAATAATATTATTATTAATATTATTTATAATAACATTACAATAACAATTATTATTTTTATTATTATTATTACTGTTTTTATTATTATACTTTCACCATTTTTAGAGTTTTTGTAAGAGTTTGTTTTCAGTCTACGTATAAATACATGCGTAGTCAAATGTAGTGGCGTTTTACTACTGCATAGTAGGTACTGGAGGACTCTACTATTGGAACGTGTGTGTGGTCAGGGCAGAGCTCCAGACCGGCTTACGGGCAACACACACAGTAACCTGAGAGACGGCGGTCCCTACCGGCCCTATCCATCTCTCCACACCTTACCATATGCTCCTTTCACTTTTTCTGGCCTGTCATCTAGTACCTGTACAATTGTTTGATTACAAACAGAATCTATTCTACATTTGAGCTGCTTTTATTACTACTTCATATTTGCCCGAAAACGGTTCATCCAAACATAGCTGACATGCAGGAATGTTTTCACTTTCGCAATTTTATATAGTGGCGTTTAACTACTTTATAAACTGTGGTTTGACGTAGCGAACGGAACAAACTCGCAAAAGCGTCTCTACATGATCATACTAGCGCTATAAAGGTTTGAGTCAGTGTGTAACAGACCCTTCTGAAAGGAGACGTGCCAGGACTCCCCTCTCTCGCTCTCTCCTCCACCCAGGGGGTTGCAACAATACAAGAAGCCCATTGTGCGGCTCATAGTAACCTTTCTCTGGTAACATTTTCTAGTTATCAATGACTGAGACGCAGAGCGAGGGGGGAGGCCAGCTCCACTCTCCTGCTATGAGTCGGCACTTTGTGTCTATGTGGGACTGACATCGGCTCCCCACGCTGGCATTCTTCATCAGATCAGAGCGACCCTGAGAGGCAGCGCACAGCACAGGGTCACGCTACAAAAGTAGTGACATGGAGAAAGTATTGAGGTAGTAGAGCCGTGATGGACGACTAGTTGGTTGTTGGAGCAGCTTGCTGGGTAGATATATGTATACATGCTTTATATATATATATAGACATAGATAGGTAGATAGATAGATAGATTGATAGATAATGTATGTACAGTAGTCAACATTTGAAATGAATCGAAAACTTTCATCAAAGTTATCCTAAAACCAAAACAGTTCTTCTCTTGGGACAACAAAAATATATAGTATATAATATAATATTATAATAATAATAGTAATATATAAAATACTTTATTTAAAATGTTTGTATATATACATTTTAAATATACAATTTAAATATAAATATACAATATACACAGATGTTTTTATATATACAAATAACCTTGAAAAAAATGTATTTTATGTCATTATTTTGTATAGATAGATAAAATATTTATTTAATATTTAGTAAATATTTATGTAATAAACAATGTGTAAACTTCAGATGTATTTATTTATAATTGTACATATTTTTATGATTAATTTCATTAATATTGTGCAATTTTTCCGTGTGTATAATTTTAAGCTATATGACTAAAAATATATACATAATTTTTGAGTCAAATTTATATCATTTTTAAATAATATAAAAAAGGTTTTTATATATACAAATATTAAAATAAAAAATATATTAATATTAAATGTATATGATAGTATCCTGTATGTATTTTTTGTGTATAGATAAATACACATAAAATGCAATTTTTATGTAATATACATAATGTATTTATATATTTTAAATGTATTTCTTTATAATTACACACATTTTTATCTTTAGTTTCATTAATATAATAAATTTTTCACTCATACATTTTTTAATTTTTTAAATATGTCTCATATATACCTTGTGTACATTTAATTTTAATATTACACAAAATATATATATTACATGAAGTATAATAATAAAATAAATATAATATAAAAAGTTATTTTTTGCAAATGTGTATTTATTTTAAAATATTTTGTTAGTTTAATATATCATATATTATTTATTATAGAATGTATTATATATATATATCATATATTTATTATTATATATTTTTATTTATATTTGCATATTTATTTTAATGCATTTTAATTTGTTTTTTTATTTGTTTTTTTAGATATTATTTATTATATATATCATATATTATTTTTTATATTTTTTTATTTGCATATTTATGCATTTTCATTTGTTTTTCATTCGTTTTTTAGATATTATTATGTATTATATACCATTTATTTTATTTATTATATTTTCTAATTAGTTTTTAGTTGTTGTTTGTTTTATATATAAAGTTATGCACATCTTATGCGTTTCATCCAACATTTTTATTTTTATCAATTATATTTTTATGTTATTTTTATGTATTTATATATATATATATATAGTTATGCCAGGACATTGTGTCACTTCTTATGCATTTATTTTATATTTATAATTTGTTTTAGACTTATTATCTGTTTTATCCAACATTTTTGGCCACTACGTCACATCTTGTGCTTTTTGAATGCCCCAATATTGTGTTTTTAATTAAAAATCAGTCCAACTTTCCTAAGCGTGCTTAGATACACCGCATTCGCTCATGTTCTGTTGTGCTTAGCGAAGCTGTTTTTGAATGCAAGAGCATGTTTTATGTAAATTCTCCCTAAGAAACTCCAGCGATCAGGTTCAGCTGAACCCGAAATCAGCGTAATTATGCCGGGCTTCCAGTTAAGAGTCGATTTTGACAAGTTCAGGGCTTCAGACGTACATCATTTGCATCTCTGGTTTTCCGATCAGCGCGTATAACGGTACGCGCGTTCGTACGCTTTCCAAACGAGTTCAGAAGTGGAGAGTTGATGAAAAAGGAAAAGAAAGGATAAAACAAAAAAGCAGCAGCGGTAATGCTATCCATTACAGCGCTATAATTATGGTAAGTGAGGCAGAACTGAATCAATATGGCAATTCATCAATTGCATTCCCAAACTATTTCGGTCTGGCTTATGTCATGCCGCGGCTGATGGCGTCCTTCACTGGCGCAATATCTCGGGCCGCACGTCAAGGTTCCTCTCGTCCTAATCCACTTTCCCGAGACGTCCATTATTCCACGGCGCTCTGCTGTAATGTTAATCATGCTTTCGTTAATTGATCCGCCGTCGCTGCTGGAATTGCCGTGGGTGAGTGATTCCTTGAGCATCTTAACAGAACAACAGGCATTATAAATGAGACTCGGGCCTCCAGGTCTGGGCAGAGGTCCACGCGCACACACGAGCGCGCCGCTGCAGTACATCAGCCGCTCGCGCCGCTGTAAAACAGCCTGTAATATGAAACGCTATAGAGCTCGTGTTGTGAATTTCGGTGTTATGGCAGGCAAGCAAACATTTACTGTCCAGCGGTGCCTTGTAATGTGAACTGTGGAAAAATTCCTCCTTTATGCAAACCGCTTTTCATCCTGATGTCTGTACCAGTCTTCAAAAGATGCTTTTTGGCACCATACAGCAGTTAGGCTTCATTTTTGGGCGCTAACTAGAAATTGTAATATTGTTTGTTCTGTTTATCATTAAACTGGGGTGAAAGTAAAAATCTTTAATGTAATATTTAGAAATAATTCACAATATGACACATTTGACTTTTGTGCTCACCAAGGCTGTTTTTGTTTGTTCAGAAATACCATAAAAAGTGTAAAATTCTGAAATTATATTACAATTTAAAGTAACCGGTTTCTGTTTGAATATATTTTAAAATGATATTTATTTCTGTGATGCGAAGCTGAATTTTCAGCGTCATTACTCCAGTCTTCAGTGTCACATGATCTTTCAGAAATCATTCCGATATGCTGATTTCTCAAGAAATATTTCTTATTATCAATGTTAAAATAATCAAAACTGCTTATTTTGTTTGGAAACCATTTGTTTTATGACTATCAGCATTTATTTTAAATAGATCTTTTATAATATATTTGGTAATATAAATGCATTACATTGATCGAAAGTGACAGTAAAGACATTCTACAATACAACTATTTTACAAAAGTAAAATCTGTAAGAACCCCAACTATTTTAATTTAATTTAATATTTAATTTCTATTTTATTATATTTTCATTTATTTTTGGGTTTGGGTTTTAAATTAGTATTATTTTATTTATTATATCTTATTGCATTCTTAGTGTTGTTTGTTTTTTTGTTTTTTTTGTAATCTAAGAATTGTTCTATCAGTGACAAAACTGTAAATTTTACAAACAATTCACATTTTTAATCTAACATTATAAATGTATTTACTGTCACTTTTAGTCAATTTAATGTCAGTTAAAAATTGGATTTTGAGAAATTAAAATCTAACAGAACACAAAACTTTATTTTTGCGTTTGGGTTTTAAATGAATATAATATTTTTTACTTTAAAAATTAAAATCTAATAGAACCCAAACTTTTGAACAGTAATATTTTTATTTCATTTTATTTATTATTTTTGTTTAAATGAATATTATATTATTTATGATATCTTATTGCATTTTTATTTCTTATTGTTTTCTGATCTAAGAGTTCTATCAATTACAAAGTTGTAAATTTGATAAAGAATTCACATTTTTAAACATCTTTTTAAGTAATGATCAAATGATCATATTTGAAATAAATCTTTTATAATAAATATTTTGTAACATTATAAATGTCTTTACTGTTACTTTTGATGAATTGAAGGGATCCTTAAATACAAGTATTAATTTCTTGAAATTTTATTTTATTTTATTTTATTTTTGTGTTGTGTTTTAAATTAATATTATATTATTTTTTTATTAAAAAATTAAAATCTAAACCCAAAATCATTACAAAATTAAAATCTAAACCCAAACTTTTGTAATCTTTTTATTTATTTATTTTTTTTGGGCGGGGGTTTGGGTTTTAAATTAATACTATATTATTATATTTATATTATCTATTTTGTAACATTATAAATGTCTTTACTGATCAATTTATGATATTTTATTTGATTTTTATTTTTGTTTTATTGTGATCTAAGAATTATTCTATCATTGACAAAAATTATACATTTTACAAACAAACTTTTTTTCTTCCTACTTACACGGAAATGATAATATTTTACAAAACTGTGCATAGATTGTACGTATTATATTGTATTGTGTCACACTATGATATTTTGACCTTGTATTCAATCAGTTTTATTGTCGTGAAACCGCAGAATGCAACATTAGACTCTCGGTTTGTATCTATTTATCTCAGTTTTCCCCATTTTGTTTGCCACAAAAAAGGCGAATTATGGATTTGGCCACCGTGGTTGCTAAATCCTGAGTAGCCTATTGTTCGGCAAAGGGTGGCACAGGGGGATGGCAGGCGCTCAAATAAAGAGAGGGCACTTTTAAAATGGTTGCCAGAGCTTTTAAGATGGCTGCCAGGGTGTGAAGTATTAAGAGGAGTGAGGGTGTATTAGAGATAAATGGTAACATCTGCAAGTCTGCGTTATTAATGAATCTCGAAAGTAATGGCTGTACGCGCCTGCGTGTGTGGGATCGGACGTTTGTCTTTTTTCCCTCCTTTTTTTTCAAATCAGGATGTTGTTGAACTTGGCAGTAAACTTCTTGGCAACGGCGTTTTCTGTGTCATCCAACAATAGGAGCAGCTAACGTGATTCTCTCAGTATTGCTGTGCCTGGCAGGACGATTTAGCAGCTATGGTTGGGATAAGCTTGTGTGGCGGAGGGAAAAAAAAAAAAGCAGCGCCAACGAGTTGCTTTTGGCACGTTTTCCCGCTCTTTTGTTTACGTACACGATTGCATTTTTAATTATTAGAACGATTGTGTTGGAGTGGTCTGAAGTACAATTGCGATGAGCTTCTCACCTGACAGGCCCGATTGTTGCGTTTTGTGTTGTTGTCGACGAGCGAGCGTCTTAAAATGGTGGCAGGCTGATCGGCACAAAATGGAGGCGGAGGGGAGGAGCGACCGTGTGGGAGCCGAGCGTGATGGCATTATATTTCCACACGTAGGGTGAAAATGAAATTCAACATCCTACGTGAAATTGTCAGCTGACGCGAGTTGCACGATTGAGACGGCACACGATGGTTTTGTTTGTTTGATGGTTTCTGTTTTTCACGCCCTCCCTGTTCTTCTGCCGATTTCACTGTTGGTTTAAGGGCCTGGAAGGGTTGAAATGACAACCTAGAGCTTTGGCTGGCATCTCCGTGAATGCCTCGGGTGTACGCCAGGGACTTGGAGCGAGTCGCCGTTCACAACTGAGCATTTGTCCAAAGGCTTTTCCTTCCCCAGCCTCTCGAAACGATCGCTTTTGAATTCTAATTCACGACACGATCGCGCAGCGTAAATAAAAACGACTCGTCTAGACAATATAGAGCTCGTGTCAGGGCTTTGAACCTATGTGGGGAGACAGATTGTTTATGCAACACTTACTGTATGTGAAATATGGACACGGGTGATTTACGTGAAATTTGGAAAGTGCACAAGAGGGTTGGAGCACCCGAGGTATCGAACGGCTACATTTTGAAATTGGTTTTTATCATTTTCATTCATCGGATGAATTAAATCGAATCAATATATAATGAAAAATCAATAGGGAATGTATTTCTTGAAAAATTACATAATTTGTCTTTATTTTATGAAGGCTGGCAGGTTTAGTTCTGGAACCTATACTATAGACAAGCAAAAATATAACATGTTTAATATTAAAAAAACTAAGTATACAGTTAATTCCAATAATTGTTGTATGATGCATTATAATTTTTTTATTTTTTTATTTATTATTTATTTTTTATATTTATGTAATATTCTCATATAATTGAGAGAGAAGCATGTAATATTTTTATATTTAATATATAGTAATCAAATATGATCATAGAAATTGATTATTAAAATGTACCTTGATAAATAATAAATATTAAGTATATATTAATATTTGTACACTTTATACTTTGTTTATTATAGTGGTTTTTATTTATTTATTTATTTATGAAACCGTTATTTCTAAATCCATTAATTTATGTTGTATTTTTGTCATCATTTTTTAGTTTTATGTAATAATTATAAAGGCTGAATTCACAATAGAGAGAATCATATGTAATTTTTTTTTATTTAATCAATGGTAGTAAATATAAGCATATAGAAATATAAGTCAAGATTGATATTATTGTTATTAAAATGTACTTTGAAAAATAATATATTAAATATATAATAATATTTTTACACTTTATACTTTTTATTTAGATTATATTGGTTTATGTTTTTTTTGTTTTTTTGTTATACATTTTTATATTTATTTAATAATTATAAAGGCCAAATTCAAAATATAGGCCAAGAATAGAGAATCATATGTAATATTTTTATATTTAATATATGATAATTAAATATGATCATATAGAAATATAATTTTATAATTTTGTTTTTGTAATCATTATTAAAATTTATCTTGATAAATAATATATTAAATATATGAATATTTTTAGTCATTTGTTTATTTGTATTAAATATGGTTTGTTTATTTATTTATAAAAGCATTAATTCTAAATCCAGTTATTTATTTGTATTTTTGTCATAATTGTTTATATTTATGTAATAATTCTGAAAGCCAAATTCACATATAATAGAGAGAAAAAAGTAATATTTTTATATTTATTATATGATAATTAAATATAGTCATATCATTTAATATTATTATTACCATTAATAAAATGTACCTTGATAAATTATATATATATATATATATATATATATATATATTTATACTTTATACTTATTTATATTAAATAATTTTGTATTTATTTATTATTATTTTTTAATTAATTATAAATGAAAGCATTCATTCTAAATCCATTTACTTATGTTTTGTAGTTTTTTTGTCATATTTTTTAAAAATATATTTATGTAATATGTATAAAGGCCAAAATTTACATATTTAAAAAAGAGAAACATCTAATATTTTTCTAATATATGCAAATTAAATATGATCATACAGAACTTTAATTTAATATTATTATTTTCGTTACTAAATATAATAGAAAATATAAATATGAATATAAATATATATATATATGAAAGCATTACATTGATTTATATTTTGTAGTTTTTGTCAGAATTTTTATTTAATATTTATCAGGGCCAAATTCACATATAATAGACACTGAGATCATATGTAATATTTTTAGATTATTTTATATTTTATTGTTTTTTTTTTCAAATGTTTTGGTGTTTTCATTTGCTGACTGGTGGGTGGCCGCTTTTTCTAGCGGCCGGCCTTCTGTGTGGGGGGTTTCCCTCAGTGAGCAGCGGCTGGAGAGAAGTGTGTTGCAGGGGAAGTTGCAGGCCGGGTAGTGCATCCCTGGCGGTGTACGCTTCAGCCTTGGCAAGTGTCTTCCAGTTTGTTCCAAACACGGGCTACGGCCAGCCACTCTCGAAGGAAGAGAGCGAGCCGACAGAGAGAGAGCGAGGAAGACAAACGAAAGGAGAGGGAGTGAAAAAGTTGGCTGCCAAATTGAATCACCCCATCTTTTTTTTCTCCAAACGTCCTACTGCCAAGATCATGGAGACTTTCTATTTTCACTCATTCTGAGGGAGAAAGGGAAGAGGGGGGTTTGAGACGAGGCTTCTCTGCCCACAGCGTTAGAGTCGGTATCAGCGGCCAGCCAAGCACACCCGCCTGTGCCATGAATGGTGCAAATGTCGCCCGGCCACGTATTGATGCTCTGTGGATTTACTCACAGTCATGTTTATGGGTAAAGCTGACAGTTTGTGGTTCAATAAACACGAAAATCTCTACTGAAACAACCCATTTTGTGGCTTCTAGTCCATGTGTGGTAGATTCCGTTCCATTGCTAGTTCTGATTTAGCTTCTGGAAAATTGGACCAAAGTATTGATGACTCATCTTGCACTATGCAAATTCCGTCCAATCAGATTCTCCCCTCATGTCGTTCCAAACCCATAAGACCTTCGTTCATCTTCAGAACACAAATTAAGATATTTTGGATGAAATCCAAGAGCTTTCTGACTCTGGATAGACAGCAACGCAACCCCCCTGTTCAAGGTCCAGAAAGGTAGTAAGGACATCGTTACAATAGTCCATCAGCGGTTCAACCGTAATGTTATGAAGCAACGAGAAGCAAAATAACGACTTCATTCAACATTTTCTTCTCTTCCGTCTCAGTCTTAGTATCGTATGTCGAAAAAAGTCTCATCTTTCACCTCACTGTCAGCATGACGGCTGTAGCAAGCATTGACACCTCCGTGTCAGCTGGAGACGGACTACCTGGCTACAGGCGGTGGTTGTTGTGGAGACAGGTGTGTCGGCGATTCTGACAGCAATGAACACCCACCACGTACGGTGCGCGTCTGCAGCTGGAGCCTGTCAGCTGGGCTCTCTGAGAGCGATGAATTACGGCATGCACGTACATACACACACAGACTCCCGTGCCTCAAAAGGAGGGTCTCACGGTACTCACCGAGATTAGATCTCTGGCAAATGACAATCAAACTGACAACATGTTTTTTTTAAGATTCAGTCCCAACTCCGCTTCGGCAGGAAATCAGGCCTGACAGAGGTCAAACGCAAGCATTCTTTTTTCCTTACAGCACACATAGGCTCAGGAATAACAGCGCTGATGCTACCTATTGTGTTGTTCCCCGGGACCCCAGGGGCCCCATGGAGAGCCGGGTTCTTTTTTTTCAAACTATATTTGTTGAAAGATCCCCGCTGTCAGAACAAGGACAAACTCCTTTACCTGTGCCACCATGTGTGTTCAACTAGGGCAAGCGAGAGACGCTCCGAAGACAAAGACAGGATGCGTCTGAAGTATGCGGAAGTAGGCATCGCAACAATATGGCTTTTTGTTTGGAGTAGCGTATGCTACTTTTGGCCGGGGTGTTTCGAAAGGTCTCGTTTTTGCCTAATCACTTCATTCTAATGTATTTCGGTTTTGGTTTTTGTTCTTTTCTCGCTTGGTGTTGCGGATATTCCCCTCTCCTCGTACTCCCTTTGAGGAATCCGTGCTCACACAGACACTTGACCCACTCGCGATCTTTCTATTTCTCCACATCGGGGCTACAGGAGGTCGCGGTACACATTAGATCCCTGACAGCTTCGACTTCTCTCTCACAGCCTGGCTATTTAGAGAGGGAGAGAGGGAAAGCGAACTGCAGAGAGTAAATTGAAAGTGGCCCCAGGGCTGTATATTTCACCATATCCCAGGGGAATTCTGGGATTCTGATTCTCTCTCGCTCTCCCTTCCTGGGAAAAGGCCAAGAACTTTTTCTCCTCCTCCTCCTCCTCCTCCTCTGCTTGCCTTTCCTGCCTTTTCCTAGAAACTGTAGTTCATATCAGGGGAGTCGAGAAGCTCAGTGCTCAGGAAGAAAGAAAGGGTTTGCCTACAGGCCAGGGGAATACATCTTTTCCCATATTGAGGATGGTCCTCTTTTTCTTTCTCTCCCACTGGAACATTTTGACAAGCCGGAGAGAGAAGGATGGAGAGACTAAGGTTATGTTCCAGTGCCCTGTGTAGTGTAGGAAGCATATATATTTGGTCCGAAGGGCACTGCAGCATAGAAAACAGGTGTAGATTGAAATATCACAGGAAGTGAAGAGGAAAATGTACCTAGTGGTCATTGAGCACCAACTTGATACTACACAAAGTTTGGCTAAAATAAATGCAGAGAAAAAGTTTGGTTTCTGCATAGTTTTTCGCAGTTTTTCGAAGTTACTTAAAAGTAACTGATTACAATATTGTGTTACTCCATGAAAAAGTAACTAATTGTGTAACAGTTACTTTGTATGAAAAGTAACACGTTATGTTACTTTCGCGATACTTTTTGTCACCTGAGCTGAGCTTGCTTATTATTTTTTGATGTAAAACCCAAACACTAGCAACTGTAAAGCTCCGAAGGGCTGTAGCATAGAGAACAGGTGTACATTGACATTACATATCACAGGAAGTGAAGAGGAAAATGTACCTCGAAAGTCATCACGCACCAACTCGATACTGCACAGTTTCGCTAAAATAAATGCAGAGAAAAAGTTGCAAGCTATCTCAAGTTTCTACTTTCGCAGTGTTTGAGAAAGTTACTTAAAAGTAATGGATTACAATATTGCGTTACTCCTTGAAAAAGTAACTTTGCGTTACATAGTTTTTATGGAAAGTAATGCGTTATGTTACTTTTGCGTCCCCTTAGAAGGCCTTTAACACCAAAAGTGAATTTATTAAGCCTCAGCTTAAAGGAAAAGTTACTTGCGTTATTTGAAAAAGTAACTCAGATATTTGAAATTTAAAAGAAATGCGTTACTTCACTCGTTACTTGAAAAAGTAATCTGATTACGTAACTCACGGTACTTGTAATCTGTTACCCCCAACAGTGTTTTTCGAAGGTGGATTATATAAATTAACAATCATTCTTCGTTGTTAGCTTAGCAACATGCTAAAGTTTAGATAAGGATAACTTAACATGATGTAAATTAATGTCGTTACAAAATTCACAAGTCTTTTATCACAAAATATAGGACTGTTTTACTTATGTGTGCTGAGAGTACAACATTGTTAGTTTGCTAAAGTTTGACTAAAACAACTTAAGTGAAAAAGAATGGTGTGTAATTTGTTTCAGATTTGTTTTCTACAGTACGTTTCACAAGTATGAAGTTCATGACAGATTCAGTTTTACTAAATATAGGACAGTTTTCTTCTCTGTATTTTTATGTTTGGCAGTTCTGCTTCGTTAGCGTAGCAACATGCTAAAATTTGGCCAAAATAACTGCAGTGAAAATAAGCTCACCTAATTCATCCAAAGTTTGTTTTTTAACGCAATTGTTTACAAGTTTTACAGAATTTAGGACTGTTTTACTCAGAATTTGAACGTGGTCTGGATTTTTATGCTTGTGAGAGTATCACATTGTTAGCTTAGCATCATGCTAACAGCACACTTGCGCTTTTGAGTACCCATGAACTTTACAAATCGGCCAACTGCTGTACAGGGTTACATTTCAGTTAGTAAAACTGTGCTTTTGACTATTCTATGTTACCTTTTCATTACTCCACCCTCCATCTTGCATTAGCTAATAATGATATCTTGTTCCCAATGCCCCCGCCAGTCCAGGGGGAACAAGGATTCGAATAAGTCAGGAATGTCCCGCTTTTGTGTCTTGGTAACGGTAGCTTGGCAATCCAGACGGCTTGTCTTACACCGCTAGCACAAGAGCTGATTTACAAGTTCAAGTAAGGAAACATGGCATTCCTTTACCGTGCTAGCGCTTATTGATAGCTTTCTCTTATCGTCTGGTTTAGCTTTATATTTGCAGGGGGGAATAGCTCAAGTCACACCGTTTAAAGGATAATTGAGACTCGGCTAGTTTTATTGCTTTTTGCCGGATTGCAATAGTTGGTTTACTGTACCACAAAGATCCCATAATGTCATCGCTGGGAGACCGCAGAGTGGATTCTGCTCATTTTTACACATGCTGCTCTGGCGTACGAGCTTGAATGAAGCACATCAAAGCTGCCAGGGCTCCCTACCTTGGTCCCTGTCCTTAAAAGTGCATTTTGTATTTCTCAAAAGTTACAGAAGAACGAAAGAAAACACAGTGGTATTACTATTCAAAATCCAGACAGGATCTGTAAACACGGCCTGTAACACTATCCTCTCCCGTCTCGCTTCCCGGTCCTCCGAAAACAGCAGTGTAAACAAGCGACGCTCCACGAGAGAAGAAAAACAGCGCAAGCCTCGGCAACAGGCTGATCTATAGAGGAGAAGCAGAAGGGTCCTGTCTAAACACTGCCTCTTATTAAATACGGTGTGACGTAAAAGCGCAGGGGGAGAGGTCAGGGTTACTCAAACACTGAACACGGGCAGCGGCCTGACGGAAACAAACGTCTTTCTCCATTTCCCTGTGCAGAAGAATGACAACCTGTCTTGATAAGAAAATGATGATAAATGGTGTGTACATGCTGTACATACACTAGCATGTAAAAGTTTGGGGTCAGTAAGATTGTTTTTTTGGGAAATCAATTCTTTTATTAATCAAGGATGCATTAAATGAATCAGGCAGGTACATACATTAAGCAGCACCACTGTTTCGAATTTCACATAAGACCATTTTACTCCGTATTTGTTTTGTGTTTTGGATTTTTATGCTTCTTAGTATGCTTGTTAGCTTAGCAACATGCTAAAATTTGGCCAAAATAACTGCAGTGAAAATAAGCTGACCTAACTTATCCAAAGGTTGTTTTTTAGCACAGTTATGTTTAAGTTTCAAAAAAAATTAAAGACAATTTTTCTCATTTTGTTTTGCGTGTTTTGGATTTTTATGCTTGTCAGTATGATTGTTAGCTTAGCAACATGCTAAAACTTCAACTGCAGTGAAAATAAGCTCACCTCATTCATCCGAAGTTAGTTTTTTAATGCAGTTGTGAACAAGTTTCACAAAATTTAAGACCATTTTTCTCAGTATTTGTGCGTGTTTTGGATTTTTATGCTTGTCAGTATGCTTGTTAGCTTAGCAGCATGCTAAAATTTGGCCAAAATAACTGCAGCGAAAATAAGTTGACCTAATTCATCCGAAGTTTGTTTATATATATATATATATAAAAATAAATGCAGCTTTGATGAGCTTAAGAGACTAAAACTAACCTAAATTGAACTTACTATTAATACTGTAAATTTATTCATTCAAGATTTTGACAATTACATTCATTTTCAACTGAGCATCATTCATAGTCGTGTTTTGGCGCAAATTGTTAATATTTTGTCATTGTCATGCCTTTAAATGGCATTTGATATCAAATGAAGCTAAAAATAATATTTTGGATGCCAAAAATGGTTTGATATTAACATTTGTGCATTTTTTAAAAGCATTAAATTATTAGAGATTGTTCAACATCGCATATTCCACTTGATTTACTCTTTCTCTCTTGCCTTTCCTCCCTTTTTTCTCACGTCGCTCACCATTTCAGGTTTCATCAACATGTTCCCCATCTGTGACTCATTGCAGTTCCCAGAAATTATTTCATTTTTTTTCTCCCCCAAGTCATTTTTATGTAATGCGCATCATGGCCCAAATATGCCGCTCTCCAAAAAAAAAACAAAAAAAAAAACACACACATACACGCATACATATACACACACACACACACACACATATTTGTGTTGCTGTAGCGATCGTTTTAAAACACGTTCCTCGGATAGTCCGGATAGTCTCGAGTGCGACCACGCAGGAATCCGGCACCCACCATCTCATAATGTCTGCGGCGGCCCGAAAGAGAGAAAAAAAATCTGGGGGACGATACTTGTGGAAACAATGCTCCAATCCCTGGAGCTTCACCTTCCATTGATACTCCAGAAAGGCCCGTTTGTATTTCTAAATTAAGTTTCTGCCTCCTTTTATGGGCCTTCGTGTTCCTGAGCCCACTGTGTAAAGGGCCTTTTGAAAGCGGGGTTTTAACACACAATTGGATTACAGCAAAGCACTTGGTGAGAAAGCGGCGGGTTGGGACGAGCGGACCTGCGAGAAGTACAGATGGTTTAGTGCATGCATAATGAAACAGACCAGGCGGTGTGTGTGTGAGTGCACGCTCGCCCCCGGAAAGCCCTAGGCCTGGCCTGGGAGAGGAAGGAGGTACTCGGAGTCAGCAGCAGGCCAAGGGGTATAACGCTCCTGCCCAACCTGCCTGCCGCCGCAAGCCGGTCCTAATGATCTAATTAGGGAATCACCTCGTCGACTAATTCAGCCACGTTCCTATCGGTGAAGCAACCTGAGCTCGTCTCAATTATCCCAGACGTAATTTTACCTCGTTGTCCCGTTCCGTAATAAATTCCGTCGTCGAATCGAAGCGGAATAACGCGTTGACTGAGTCGCTCCAGGTTGCTTTTCTTCTCCCACACCCGAGCGGCGTTCCCGTCTTTTTGATGGTGTGAGAACAAAATTAGAGATACGCAGGAACCATCCCGCCTCTGTCTTTCAATCGGCGGCCCATAGAGTGGCTTGTTATGCTCTTGTATAGAGGATTTAGGCCTGGTGAATGGGCCTGTTTGTGCACGGTATTTAGTTGTTTGTTGTTTAGTGTCTTTTTTTGTTGTTTATTTCAGCCGGGAGGGGTTTTTTTGTTTCCCCCCCTCGCTCTCCGAGGGCCCTCGACAGGGGGTAAATGCAGATGTGACACACTGAGTCTGGGTCTCACGCCTCATTTGCATATTTAATTAGCAATGGGCACTGTGTGAGAGAGCACTTGGTCCGCGGAGGGCAACTGGGAGAGTGTGTGAAAGTCCCCGCACACACGCACCCACCCGGCACCCGGTTTCCCGGCCCCCTTTCGTTGCGCTTTCACATATCTCTGGGCTGTTGCTGGGGTGGGTGGGGGGTGTATTGCTGCGTGTTTTTTTTTGTTTTTTTTCGTTGTTTCGGCCCACTCTTCAGATTGCCTTTGTTTTAAACTGTTGATGCAGACGGCAACGCTGAGCTGAATGCAAACAAGGCCCTAAATTGTTTACTTTGTCTAGGAGCAGATGAAGGGGCTGGCCAAACTTTTTTTTTTTTTTGGTGGTGGGGTTCTGGGTTTTGCTTTCTCTTCTTTTATCAAAAGTTACTTTCTGTGATTTATCTTTAACTAAAATTTGAATCATTTTTGTACGTTAATTATTGTTCAGTTTAGCCTGTTGGTTACATCTGTGTTTCAAATGGATGTTTGAACATATATTCTGTCAAAAATGAAGTGGAGGAAGTAATAAATCTTATTATCTTTTATCAGAAGTTTCTTTTCTGTATTTATCGTTAAGCATTCTAATTTTTTTGCAGTTTATACATTTACATATACATGGAACATTTGTGTTCCATTTGATGTTTTAATGTATAATCTGTCAAAAAATTAAGTGAAAAATTAAGTTTTCTTCTTTTATCAAAAGTTATCATTTACTGATATTTGAAGTCTTTTTTGTACGCTATTATTGTGCAATTTAGCCTATTAGCTACAATTTTTGTTCCAAAGTGATGTTTTAATGTTTATTTTTCCAAAAACTAAAGTTGAAAAAGTCTTGTATCTTTTTCTTTTACTAAAAATAGTTTTTATGTGATTTACTGTCAAATGAACTGAAATTTAGAGCAAATTTGTCTGAGATTTAGCCTTTTAGCTACAACTGTGTTCAAAAAGGATGTTTTAACATATATTTTGCCCATAAAAATCAAATGACAAAAGTCATTCATCCTTTTTCTGCTTTTATCAAAAATTACTTTTCTGTGATTTATCTTAAACCAAAATACAAAGCATTTTTGTACACTAATTTTTGCACAGTTTAGAGTAAATTTGTGTGCCAAAGTGATGTTTTATTTTTGTTTTATTTATTTTTTTTCAAAAACTACAGTGGAAAAATTTTTTTCTTTTATTAAAAATTGATTTTCTGTGATTAACTTGTAAATTAACTGAAATTTAGAGCATTTTTGTGCACAAAATTGTCTGAGATTTAGACTTTGTTACATTCGTGTTCCAAAGGGATGTTTTAGCATATATTCTGCCAAAATAAATGATGTGAAAAGGTCATGAATCTTTTCTTCGTTTATCAAAAGTTTGTTTTTCATGAATTATTGTGCAATTTAGCCATTTGTGTTCCAAAGTAATGTTTTAACATTTATTTTTCCATAAACTTAACTCTATCATTTTCTTTTATTAAAAATTGTTTTTCTGTGATTTACTGTAAAATTAACTGAAATTAAAAGCACTTTTGTACACACATTTTTTGATTAACCAAAATTTGAACGCTAATTATTGCGCAATTTAACCTGTTAGTTACAATTTGTGTTCCAAAGTGGTGTTTCAATGTTTATTTTTCCAAAAACTACAATAAAAAAAAAAATGTTTTCTTTTATTAAAAATAGTTTTTCTGTGATTTTCTGTAAAATTTAACGTAAATTGAAAGCATTTTTGTGCACAAATTTGTCTGAGATTTAGCCTTTTAGTTACATTTGTGTTGCAAAGTGGTGTTTCAGCATATATTCTTCCAAAAAAATAAAGTGAAAAAGTCATGAATCTTTTCTCCTTTTATCAGAAGTGTGTTTTCTGCGAACATACATAAATTATTCCGCAATTTAGCCTGTTAGTTAAGTGAAAAAAGTCTTGTATCGTTTTCTTTTATTAACATTTTTTTTCATGATTTCCCTAAAATTTAAAGCATTTTTGTACACACATTTTTCTAAGATTTAGCTTTTTAGCTACAATTGTGTTCCAAAATGTATAATTTTCCCAGTCCTTTTTCTTCTTTTAGCAAAAATTACTTTATGTAACTGAAATTTGAAGCGTTTTTGTACACAGATATTTGCACAATTTAGACTTTTAGTTAAATTTGTGTTTCCAACACAAATCAGATTCCGATCCCAAACTCGCCAGCCATTTTGTTTGGTGTGCTTGCTAGCACGACATAGGTAATATTTCTCCCAGCATGACTATTTTATCTCCAGCAGGGAATCAATACTCACCCCAGCGTTTAAATCATCTTAAAGGGTGTTTCTTTCCCATTTTTGGCTGTCGTAGAAGAGTTAAAGGGACCCGGGTGAATCTTTGCGAAAGTTCCCTTAACGTCACGGCACGAATCATTGCTATCGCAGCTAATGGCACCGTTAAAGAGCACTTCTTGGGAGAAATCGGAGCCCATCAAATTTATAGGGCCTTTTTTATGCAGTACACCCAGGTCTGAAGGCTTTCTCTCTCTCTAGACTTATTTTCATAAGTGCCTCGGCTGCAAATAGCACACTCAGTGTGAATTCACAGCCCAGACCCCACTGTCGGTCTGACCTACCGAGCCGCGTGCCAAAAGGACATTGGCTAGAGTACAGTCGGACCTTCTATTCCGATAACTTCCCTTTGCGTGTGAATGCTAATAAATACAGTCTGAAATTTACAGCACGCTCTGTCAGTTGATTTTTATAATCACAGAATTCACTTTCATTTATTAGAATTATATATCTTAATATATATTATAAAATATAATTTATCCTACAGTTCTTATAGTTAATAAACCATATTTGTTAACATGTTAGCTTACATCCCCAGTTGTTTTTATGCCTAGAAAGGCAGGGAGTGTTTTTACAATGCATGCAGTTGTCTGTCGGCCTATACCGTGGCAGCAGTCAGCTCTATTGAACCGGCAACACGGTGGCCTCCTGTGTACACACATCAGCGTAGGGTTTCACCTGCGCGGCCAGTGTGCGGTTGGCAGCCAGACTGCATGGTCAGCACGGTGATTCCTTGGTACTCTAGACTAGACGTTTCTATCTTGAGTCTTTAGGCTGCAGAAACAGTTTTCGAGAGGCTGTCAAGTGCATGATTTCATTGTGGTCATGAAACAAAAGTCTCACTTTCTGTCTCTTTGTGTGTTTCTCTACAGAAACGGGGCAGTCTGAAAGTCCGAACCAACCCAGTGAAGGTGACATCAAGGACCAGCCAGAAAATGGTGAGTGTTTCTACTCCCGAAACATGGCCATTTTTTTGGCCATGTGACATCTATGGTTCAAATTAAATTTTATGAAGCTATGAGAATACTTTTTGTGCACAAAGAAAACAAAAATAACGAGTTTATTCAATAATTTCTTATCTTCCAAGTTATCACATTCGGTACCATGCTGTTCTTTGAGGAACCCAAGATGGTTCTTCGAAGGTATTATTGTGAAACCCTCCTTTTGGAACCTTTTTTTTTTAAATTTCCTTTGAACAAAAGGTTCTTCATAGTAGAAAGATGATTAAATTGTTCTTTACACTGAGACAAAATGGTTCTTTTAAGAACTGTTTGCTGAAAGCTTCTCTGAGGAACCAAAAATCATTCTTCTATGGCATCACTGTGAAAAATCCCATTTGGAACCTATATTTTTAAGAGTGTAGAATCTTTCTATTGCACAACTGTTCTAAATAGTGGAACGATTATTAAAATATTTTTGAGACTAGCAGAAAATGGTTCCTTTAAGAGTTATTTACAGAATGGTTCTTTGAGGAACCCACAATTTATTTTTTTCTCTTAGAAATCAAGATATTTTATTGGAATTGATGGTTCCAAGCAGAACCTTTAATATTCATGGAATCTTTCCATTGCACAAAAGGTTCTACAGTGGGGGAAAGGGTTATTTTGATTTTAAACGTGTTCTTCACTCACATGTCCTTCACAATGGTTTTAAGAATTATTCGCTGAAAGTTTTTTGGGAACTGTTGAAAAACCCCTTTTGGAACCTTTATTTTTAAGACTGAAGAATCTTTCCACTGCACAAAACATTCTAAATAGTGGAAAGATTATTTACATATTCTTAAAACTGGGAGAAAATGGTTCTTTTAAGAGCTGTTTGATTAAAGTTTCCTTGAGGAACCCAGAATGATTCTTCTGTTGCATTGGTACACTCTTAAAAATAAAGATTCTTTATTTGAATTGATAGTTCCATAAAGAACCTGTAACCTTTTTTAATGGAATCTTTCCATTGCACAAAAGGCTCTTCATAAGGGAAAAAGGTTCTTTAGATTATGAAGATGTTCTTCACAATAGTTTTAAGAACTGTTCACTGAAAGTTCTTTAGGGAACTGTAAAAAAAAAACCCTTTTGGAACTTTTATTTTTTAAAGGGGCAAGGACCTTTCCATTGCACAAAAGGTTCTTCAAAGTGGAAAGATGATTAAATTGTCCCTTAAACTGAGACAAAATGGTTCTTTTAAGAACTGTTTGCTGAAAGGTTCTCTGGGGAACCGAAAATGCTTCTTCTATGGCATCACTGCGAAAAATCCCATTTGGACCCTCTGTTTTTAAGAGTGTAGAACCTTTCTATTGCACAAAACATTCTAAATAGTGGAAAGATTATTAAAATATGCATGAAACTAGGCGAAAAGTGGTTCTTTTAAGACCTGTTTGCTGAAAGGTTCTTTGAGGAACCCAAAATGATTCTTCTGTTGCATCAGTACAATCTTAAAAATAAAGATTCTTTATTGGAATTAATGGTTCCAAGAAGAACCTTTAATATTCATGGAACCTTTCCATTGCACAAAAGGTTCTTCAGTGGCAAAAGGGTTTTTTTTTTTTTTTTTAAAGATATTCTTCACTCGCATGTTCTTCACAATGGTTTAAAGAACTGTTCACTGAAAATGCTTAAGGGAACTGTTGAAAAAACACTTTTGGAACCTTTATTTTTAAGAGTGTAGAACCTTTCCATTGCACAAAAGGTTCTTCAAAGTGAAGAAGATAATTAAATAGTTTTTTACACTGAGACAAAATGGTTCTTTTAAGAACTGTTTGCTGAAAGGTTCTCTGGGGAACCGAAAATGCTTCTTCTATGGCATCTCTCTATGACAAATCTCTTTTGGACCCTCTGTTTTTAAGAGTGTAGAACCTTTCTGTTGCGCAAAACATTCTAAATAGTGGAAAGATTATTTAAATTATTTTAAATAATTGGTTCTTTTAAGAACTGTTTGCTGAAAGGTTCTTTGAGGAACCCAAAATGGTTCTTCTTAAAATGATTCTACTTAAAAATCAAGATTCTTCTGTGGAATTGATGGTTTCGTGAGGAACCTGTGACTTTCATGGAATCTTTCCATTGCACAAAAGGTTCTTCATAGGAGAAAAATGTTCTTTACATTATAAAGATGTTCTTCACAATGACTTTAAGAACTGTTCACTGGAAGTTCTTTGGGGAACTGTGAACAACCCTTTTGGAAGATTCTTTATAGTGGAAAGATTATTAAAATGACAAATTGTTCTTTTAAGAACTGTTCACTAAAAGGTTCTTTGGGCAACCAAAAATGGTTCTACCATGGCATCACTATGAACAACTCCCTTTGGAACCTTTATTTTTAAGAGTGTATGGGAAATGCAGGTTTGAATCTGGCCTACACTCTTAAAAAAAAGGGTGTTTTTGCACCTTTCAGTGCACCTTCAGAACAACTTGTGACTATAAAGAACATTTTCTGCATTTGAAAGATTCCATGGATGTTCAAGGTTCTTCAGAGAACCACAGATGCCAATAAAGAACCTTTATTTTTAAGAGTACATTATTCTGTCTCCAAAATACAGCTAGGGTGAGCTATAGTAAGAACTAGTTTGCGAATTTTTCACGTAGTCGAAACTCCAGAACTCGCTCTCTCCTCTGAAAAGATTAGCGTGAGTGTGTTAGCATAAGCCAGAGGTGGGTTATTACTCTTAAGAGGATTGCGTCCGCGTAAACTTGTGCGAAAAGTGGCGTCTTTCCAGCGCGGATGGAGAATTGTTCTAAACGGGCTCTTTTAAAACAAACACAGAGCAGCAATTCCGCTGATTTTGTGTGTGTTTACAAATTATTAGCGGACAATGAAACAGTCTGTCGAGTGATTTACAGTTTGAGAAAACATAAACACGATGATTGAATGGAAACAGTCGCCTGTTTGCTTGAGTTTAAACAGAGAATGATGTCGAAAAGTCCCACTTTTCCTCCCTCACCCCCCCTGGAGCTGCGTTACGTGCGTGTCCCTCAACACTGGATTATAAGGCATATTTTCCTCCGAACTTAAAGATTATCGCAGATGTGCGCTGCGAAGCTTGAGCTATTATTTCCACGCCCTTGTGTGTGACACCAACATCGCCCTGTTTACTCAGATTAGAGGATACAGACAGATGAGCGTGTTCATCTCTCTCATCCTGCGTGTAGCTGATATTATCTTTTCATCTCTCTCTCTCGTCGTGAACTGAAGATCACCCCTGAGTTGTGCCGATATAGACTGCACATAATCACTCCGCTAATGTCTTTTTTTCATATTTTCTCTCCCGTACAAACTCGCTCCATCTGGTATCTGTATCTGTCGGCCGTGATCTTCAGATTATTTCCAGTTGACCCCAAGCAGTACAGGCCAGTCTCAATCCAGTCTAAGAACCCTGGACTTAAATGATAAATGGTTTTATCATTTTTAATTCACAAAACTGGTCTCAGATCAGCAGCTTTTGATCTGATGGATCTAAAAACAGTGTATCCAAACTTCAGACCATATTTTACTGGAATAGTTTACCAAGAAAGTATATATATAAAATTATATTTTAGCACCGCTGAAATCGAAGTATATTGTAACATGATGATACGTCATAAGAATGAGATTTGATAGCTACATACAAATGGAAAACAGCAGCCGGGAAAAATATCATATAGTTGGTTGCATGGAAGAAAGACCGTCATACGGGTTTAAAATGACATGAGGGTGAGTAAACGATGACAGAGTTTTTATTTAGAGTGAGCTATCCCTTTAAAGACCACTGACTCCTTTCACTGCCTGTTAAATACTGTCAGACGTAGCCTAAGGCTATCACACACTTCCACCTTTTCCCTGTCACCACCTCTATTTCTCCGGGCCCGATGCAGGAAAACACGACCAACTTTTTTTTCTTTTTTTTTTTTCCATGGTTTGTTTTTGCTGGTAAACCTTGACCCTTGTGCTCCGTGCTACGTGCACTTTCACAAAGCGGGCTGCTGTCTTTCTGGGACGGGGCAGCCGTTGCACAATCCACAGACTATTAGATAAGGCCAGAGGATATCCTCTCCTTTACAAGCCCAGGAGAGAAAGGGGAGGTGAGAAATCCATAACGGAGAGCGCAAGAAAATGGAAAAGAATGTGAGAGACATTTGATAAGAAGCTAGTAAAAACGGCTAAACAGTTGTTTACTGCCTCTTGTGAGGCTTGTTTATGGGTAGCTGTCAAATGTCAAGCAGTGGATACTTCATCTAGGACTATCTAAAAAAGCGATTTTTCTTGTTATTGTGCATTGCACATGTTGTTGATGATAAAATGAATAAATGAGAGACCATTTGAAATGTCAGTCCAATTTTACTCACATCTAACTTCGTTCTGGTATGTGATGCATACTTTTCGGTATTCAATCATCAACTTGCTCTGCCTCTTAAACGACTTCTAGTCTCTGATGACATCACTGAGGCCTTATTGTATTAGATAATGTAAACAGATAGCAATTCAGCCATTGTTTTAGCAAGTTATTGTTCTATCTAATCACTTATGGACCAGTAAAATCAAGCTCCGCCCCTTCTCTCTATGAATATCTTTTATACTCATACCTGATTTTTTAATACAGATTTCTGATTGGTGTTAATCTGGTGTTAATCGGAGAAAAAAAACAACAGTCTTCATAATTCAGAATCAAAATGAAATAAATAGCTCTGCCTTTTAAACGATTTTCCTTCTCTGATGACATCACCAAGGCCATGCTTTATATTAGATCATATAAACAAATCGCATTTCAGTCAGTTCTAGCTAACTTTCACGTCTGGCTTGATTCTGATATGTAGCGCACACTTTTCACTAATCAGTTCTTGACAGATAAAATCAAGCCCTGCCCCCTTTTTCTCATTGGATATCATGTTTTACTCATTCCTGTTTTCTTAATACAACATCACATTGATCCGTGCATGTTATTCTGAGAACAAAAACACTCTTCTAATCAGAATTAAGTAACTTGCTCTGCCTCTTAAACGACTTTACGTCTCTGATGACATTATCAAGGCCAATACCAATATATACAAATGCCAGTTTAGCCTTTTTTTTTTTGCTAACTATTATTCATGTCACATGGCTATGTTCTGGTACATAACACACAGTTTTCACAATCCAATGATATATTAATTGATTTAAAACAAGACCCACCCATTTTTTTTATATCTTCATATATTCCTTTTTACTCAATCACTTCCTGACCAGTAAATTCTTCAATTAAATAACTTGCTCCGCCCCTTAAATGACTTTCTGTGTCTGATGATATCACCAAGGCCGCGTATTCTATTAGACAATGTAAACAAACAGCAATTTAGCCACTGTCTTAGTTAACTTACATTCATATCTGCCTCCAGTCAGATGTACCACACAGTTTTCTAATCTAATTAATTCTCGGCAGCTAAAATCAAGCCCCGCCCCCTTTTTTCTCATTGGATATCATGTTTTACTCATTCCTGATTTCTTAATACACATTCACACTGATCAGTGCTTGTTATTCTGAGGAAACAAAACATTCTTCATAATTCTTAATCAGAATTAAGTAACTTGCTCCGCCTCTTAATCAATCTGTCTCTGATGACATCACCAAGGCCAATGGCAGATTACACAAATAGCAGTTTAGCCTGTTTTTGCTAACTCTCATTTACGTTGCATGGCTATGTTCTGGTACGCAACGCACAGTTTTCACAATCCAATCATTTACTAATCAGTCAATCAATTTACTAATCAATCAATGTATATTCTATTTTATTCAGTCACTTCCTGACCAATAAAATCAAGCACCGCCCTTTTTCTCACTGAATATCTTTTTTACTCATTCCTGATTTCTTAATACAGATTCCTGATCAGTATTGATCTGAGTTCATAATTCTTAATTAAAATGAAATAACTTGCTCCGCCTCTTAAACGACTTTCCATCTCTGATGACATCACCAAGGCCTGTAGTTCTATTAGATAATGTAAACAAATAGCAATTTAGGCAGTTTTTTTTTTTTAGCTAACTTGCATTCATATCTGGCTCCTTTCTGATGTAACACACTTTTCCCTATCTAATTAATTCTCAACAGATTAAATCAAGCCCTGCCCCCTTTTTTCTCATTGGATATCATGTTTTACTTATTCCTGCTTTCTTAGTACACGTTCCTAATCACTGCATGTTACTGCATGTTTCTCATTTTTAGATTTTTTTTGGCATTTTTGCTTTTATTGCGAGAGAAGTGGGAAAGTGAGAGGGGGTTGGGATCGGGAAAGGTCCTCGAGCTGGGATTCAAATTTGGGACGTCCCTAGCGCAACAGTTCTGTATGTCAGTGTGCTGCCCACAAGTTATTCTGAGAAAAAAAAACACTCTTTGCAAATCTTAACCAGAATTAAGTAACTTGCTCAACTTCTTAAACAACTTTCAATCTCTGATGACATCACAAAGGCCACTGGCAATTTACACAAATGGCAGTTTAACCGTTGTTCTTGCTAACTCTTATTCACGTCACATGGCTCTGTTCTAGTATGTAACATGCAATTGACCCAGCTCTGTTTTGTCTCTTTGTAGATTCTTTTTTACTCAGTTAAAGAAGCAAAAAGTTCATTCAGATGTTGTGGAGTAATGAGCAAAGTGCCTAAAATCTACACATTATCCTTTGTACATTCACCTAAAGTCTTGAAAGTTGTTTTTTGTCAACTACCCAGATAAGGTATAGTTTTGCTTGTCCTGAGGCCCAGTGTAGTTCCACACGGCACTCTTGTTGCTGCGCTGGAGGCTTGTTGAGGTCTCGGTGCTGCTGTGAAAGGCGAACCCTGGCCCCTCCCTACATGTGTGTGTGCGGCGCTACAGTGGACACAGCTGGGAGTGATTATCCGTGTTGAGATATAGAAGCCCTGCCCCTTCCCTCGCCCCTGCCTCCCTATATGAGGCACTCATGGAAATGCCCTCAGTGAACTCCGGGTGCATATGCTCCCTATACTGGAATTCTAGTGACGAAGGCTCCTTCGCTCGCTCGCCCGCTCTCCCTCCTCAGCTCCATTGCGTCATCCCTCTATTTTCCAAGTAATGGTGCGCCTCACTTCTGCTCTGTATTATTGTTGTTTCACAGTATGTACAGCTGTGTGGAAACTTTGACTTTTTGCCTCTCTCGCTCTCGACCCTGTAGCCCACTGTCCTCGTCGCTTTGTCGTTTTGTAATCTACCTTGACTTCCTGCCACATGCCCTCTAACATACGTCTCCCCTCCTCTCGATACCTCCCCGAACAAACTCTATCTCACTTCTTCTCAATCTCAGGGGCATCTGTGCAGGAATGCTCTCCGGGTCTGCAGTCTTTTAGCTCATGTCAGCACTTTCTCTTCCAATGAGCCGTAGATATTACCCCTCCCTCTGTCCCTCTCTCTCTCCTTCGCTTCTCTCTCTCTGTTTTTATTATTTATTATTCCGCCCGTCCACATGCTATACGTCTCCTCATCCAGCCAGTCAAGACTAAACTCATTTCTATTGTTGGTTTTATAGCTCGCCAGCCACCGAGCAGCGCAGGAAGTCGTTTAATAGCTACATCACTTCTTCTCGAGATTCGTCTTGTCACCCCCCCCTCTATACATATATTTTGTTTTTCTCAGGAGAAAGAACCCTGAGCATTGCGATATCTTGTATATAAAACTTTTAAGATTCATACGTTTTGCATTTATTTGCATAATGCGAGTTGGTAGTAAGTTGAGTTTGATCATTTGTAGGTTAAATTTGAGGTTTTTAATGATTGAAAAATTAACATGTAATATATATATATATATATATATATATATATATACACACACACGCATTTTTATGTATATACTTAAATAAATGCTGTATTTTCCAGAATATAAATCACATATTTTATCGGAAACATTGCAACTTAAATTTCGTTGCGTACCCACTCACTTTAAAACATTTTTTTAAGCTTGTCGTTTATAATAAATGTTGTTTATAACGAATAGTGCAATAATTTTAATAATGTTTATTTTTATTTACTGGTGGTTTACATTATTTTTACTGTAATGATAAAATGTGACTTATACACCAATAGAAATTAGTGTTTCTTTTTTTTTACGTCACATTTTTTCTGCATTTATTGGCGCATTATTCTATAGTTCTCACTTTTTCAGCTATCACATTTCTGTTTCAATCTATTAACTTCTAATCTAGCATATAATCTATTTTATGTCTAACTTGTGATGATAAATTTTGCCATATCGGCAGAATTTCACAAAGTATGTAAGAGCAGGTCATTATAGGATATGCAGTCCACACTGACTGCATGTTTTGATTCTGTGGTGTTGGATGGTAGTAAGTTTAGGGTCGTCTGGTTGTCTGTGGTCGAATCTGAGGCTGATATGAGCTCCTCCAGCAGAGCAGCAGCCCGCAGGATGTGCGGCAGGTCCTGGGTCGGCCGTAGTCAGCACAATGAACACAGTAATTGTGGTCTGTCTGTCTGCTGGAAGAGGTAACCAATTTCTGCCTGCCTCGCAAAGAATGTGTTAGACTGAGATTCTACCACATATGATATATAATCGTGTTTTTTGGGCTTCCTGTGCAGCTCCTTGTTTATGTGTGTGCGTCACACCACACCGCAAAGAGCCTCTGCCCCACTGTACTGCAGACACTCATGGGACCAAATCCAGATGTGCTCTACCCTCAGTGTCACTCTAAACACTCCCTATTCCATTCCCAGCAGGACTGTGTGTGCGTGCGAGTGTGTTGTTGACATAAACACAGTCTTTGCTCTGTATTTTGTCATTCTGATAACAGTGTCTCTTCTTTGTCTTTTTGTGTTTCAGGGCACCTTGGCTTCCAGGACAGTTTCGTCACATCAGGTGTCTTCACCGTCTCTGAGCTCGTGCGAGTCTCACAGAGTAAGATCTCTACAGAATTACAGAATATTAAAAAATATCTTAAAACTCCTGATAAGTCAGTTATAACTTCACTTTCAGCAGTCAAATCAATTGAGCTTTCATAATGAACCTAAAAACATGTCAGGTTAGGTAAGTTCGATTGGGGGTGGGTTGTGTAAGGGTCACAATCTTAAGATTAACATGATTTAGGGCTGTAAGGTTCCCTTAGACCTGTTACATCCTAGTATGTGAAGCCCAGCAGCAGAATAAAACACCCTAGTTCAAGCACCTTTATTTCAGCCCAAAGGTAGGATGAGGCTAGTGATTAACCAGTGTGCTGGAGGAAAGCTTCTCTGGTTTCTCAGCGCAGTTTTCAGAACAATGGGCTGAATCCACTATCCCTCCACTCATTAGAAATCGAAACACCAGCGAAATGCAGCAGTCAGCTGAAAGTGCTTCAGTGCAGTTCAACAGTACTTGGACTCTCTAAAAAGAAAAAACTAAGTTTTTAGTGCAGTCTTTTTTAGCCAGTGTTTCTTTTATAAGCTGTTTTCCATAAATAAGCTGTATTGCGGATTTGGCTTTTCGGATTTTTAATGTTTGGTGCTTAAATTTATCGATGAAATGAAGATAGCGAGAAGGTGAGTATTTTTACAACTTGAGATTGATAGAGCGATTAAGGCAGAATGCAGAAGAAGAAAAGTAGACTTTCCCCTAGGAGGCGGGGAGCAAGAAGGGAGGATGGGACGGGAGTAAAAAACGTGACCTTTAAAAATTGCAGACGTTCACGGTGGAGAGTGACAGAGCGCAGCACGATCCATACGTGCCTGTCGATACCCGCTAACAATAGCCGATCCAAAGCGCCTGTCAGCACTCGCTGGAGCCTTCTGATCAAAGGTGCATTGATCACCCGCCTTCGTGACCTAATCCCGGGCGAAGGAGAGGAGAAGAGGGTGTCACGGGGCCCGGGCAAAGCCCCGTGGTCTCACCTCGCAGTCTGCCTTCAAAAACCCTCAAAGTGCCTGCCAATGCAAAGACAGCGTCTGGAGAGAACAAACATTTGGGTGCCACCACATTCTGGCGACGTGACAGCAGACGGGCGGAAGAGAAACGCAAGGGTCAACGTGAGTCCAGCTTGCGTGTGTGAGGTGGTGCAAAAGGATGCGGAAAATGATGAAAGGTATCAGGAGAGAGAGAACGACAGAGATATTAAAACTCAGCCAGCACTGTGCTGCATCAGAACTCCTGGCGTATGATGGTAACAAGATTAAGGAATATGCATAATTGATCCAGCTCTGCGGAGAGATCGGCTTTTATCCTAACATCTGTGACACACTGAGAAGAAAAGCAAATGCTGGGTGGCATATGCTGGATGTTCAATTCAAATCAAAGGGTTCTGTTCTCTTTTTCCCATCATTCTCTTTATTCCCCTCTCCTCTCCACAGTCCAGTGGCTCTTAGGCGGCAAGGGGTTGCCGATGTAGGTCTAAAGAGCATGTTACTCTTGGAATTCGAACAGGAAGAAGTGCCATTTAAAGTCTAACCTTTTCAAAAAAGTTGTCAAAAGTTGACTTGTTTGGATTCTGTAAATCCCCAATTCAGGTTTCTGTGGGACGTGGCCAATTCATTCAGTAATCCACAACAATTGTCCACTAATCACCTCAGTGGGGCATCTTAAAAACTCCTTCACTGCATCTTCCACTCTCGGAGCGGCGGGAGAGTTGACAGAGTCTCACCCTCCTGCGTCAACCATTTTCCTTCCTTAATGGGCAATACCATCTAAGAAGTTCAGCAGTCAGCAAAGCCCACAGTTAGCATAAGTCCTCTAACAGGATTGCTCCCTATGGAGTGACTGTGAATTAAAGTGCTGTATGCATGCACACTCATGACTTTGGTAGCTTCTTGTGGAAGGCACCGAGACGATGCTGTTGATTGAAGTGAAGAGGGTAAGTGCACCAGATTGGAAGATGGGTAGAAGAGGGTAATCTGGTGTACTGAAGTGGCGTATGAATTGCCCAGAGGAGTTCCGACGGGGCTTCTGTGTGGGAGCTTCTGGCAGATTTATTTAAGCGAACGGGGAAGGGGTTGAGTGCAGGCTCGTGCCCGTTCGGAAGATGAAAGGTCGTGATATTGAATGGACAACGGGCTGCCTTAGCTCTTCCCTGACTATACACTATGACCTTGGCTTTGTGCACCCATTACACAATTCAGTGGCAGCCCAATCGAATCTGCTTCTGTCGATCAATATCCTATTAAAGCACCACACAAAAAAGGAGAGGAAGAGAACGAGAGAGAGAAGGAGGGGCTGTCGGTGGTGGGGGAGAGCGAAATGAAAGTCTCCATAAAGTTAGCCGCTACAGCTACGTTTTTGTAAATGGAACTCCACATAATTGGCCAGTCGATACCAAGCTGGGGTAATTTCGGAGATTGGGTTTGCCTTTCCATATCCTCCTCCCTCCCCCTGCTCCTCCTTCATCAGCTATTCCCTTCTACCTTCTCGAGTCTTGCAGTGTTCTTAAATGTTCCCAGGAAGAGCCACTATCACCTAGAGTTTGTTTTTTCCTCACAGCTGAAGTCGGACACTGTCACGCCACAGCTTGGCACGCCGTCAAGCTCAGGTGAGCAAGAGGACTTGTACGCGAGCCAGTTTTACTGTTGCTGCCGCCCACTCAGAGCCTCTCCAGAGGAGATTGTGAGGGTTACAGAAGAGACAGGAGAGGATACGGGATTAGGATGAGGTTATTGTTATTAGTCCGCTTGCGAGAGCCTTGCAGAAATGTTGGCAAGCAGCACGGCAGCGTGATCCAGGGGCAGGGACACCTGGAAATCCCTGGGTGAAGGCCGGGCGCTGGCACGCACCATTTAGCCATATGACCGAACAGGGGGAGCGGATGAATTATGGAGTAGGAGAGGAGGCCGCTGTGGCAGAGACACTGCCGAGCAGCACCGGTGGGGATACGCCCACCAGTCTTGTCAGCACTGTGCCAACACTGGGCCAAAGCCTGCCAGTGGGCAGTGCCATCTGCAGCGAAATGCACACATGGGGCTTCAATCTTATCAACACTAGCTTGATGCAAAATGCCCTACATTTTCACTATAATAAAAATGGATGTGCCGTAAAAGCAGGGATACACCGATATGTTGATTTTGTCCAAATTTCCTCACCTTCATGCAATTCCAAACCTGTAGAATGCCAAAGTGTCCAATTTTTCATCCAGGCACAGGTTTGGAATGACTTGAAGGTGAGGATATGATAACAGAATTGTGATTTCTGGGTGAACTCTCTCTTCATGTCAAGCCAGCGAGCTGCTGATTATCAGCTGTTCTTCACAGGAGTAGTAATATGCTGAGTCCAGGACTGCTTTGTCTTCTACTTCTTGACCTTCCTCAACTGGACACCGACCTGCAGACTTCACCAGCGAGGTTCTGTCTGCCTTAGCTTCTCATTTGGTTTGATGGGAAACTGCACGGTGGAGGCGTGAGGTCTAGCCCCATGCGAACCCTCTCCTCCAGACTGAGAACTCTGGACCTATGCTGTAGGTCTATATCCACACAGGAGCTGATCCAGCAGAAAACCCCACTGAAGACCTGTCAAAGCTCGCCAACTTCGGACCAGCCCTAGATGAGATCCCATCACGCCATGGTCCTCTCGCTCAATAAAGCGATGAGGAGTAAGGCGGGGGAGAAGACGGGGTGAACAGACGTCCAGGGTTTTGAAGTTGATTGCTGCTGCCTTTGTTGTCAAATGCTTCAATTTGAAAATCCGGCCTGAACAAAAGCCGATTTTTTTCTCCTCTCTCTTTCGCTTCCTCCTCCCCCTGCTCTTTTCAAATGAATAGCCTCCCCAGCTTTTGTAGATGCTTTAGCGGCCAGTGTTTGGGTGGGAGGGGAGGAGTATGTCTGTGTGTGTGTATGTTAAGAGGGATTGTCAACCCTTGAGACTACACCTAAAAACCTCCACCACGTCGGAGACTCGGTCACTTTGCTGTCCGACAACAAACTTCCTGTAACTTGCCGGCCTTCAGAACTGTTTGCCTGGTTCTCTTTTACCTCGCTGTCTACAAGTTTTGAATAGAAGGGATGGACGATATATATCGGTGGACAATTTTTTGTCCCCCATGCACAGCTAAGTAAACCTACTCGCAGCACTGCCATTCCTCTGCACTAAGTAAATAGAATAGATTGAAACATTTTGCTAATGTACTTTGCGCCCAGCAACTTGAAAGGTAAAGCAGTAAAGATCAGAGAGAGAGAGAACAGAAGGGGAAGGAGAGAAGAGAGAGAGAGAGAGATCAATGCCGGCCTGATAGCCACAGGCTTCATTTGGAATCCTCCAAGCGAAAGCACTTGATAAAGCCTTTAAGAGGTAGAGACTGCGGATTACCTTTATGATTGATTTCCATTCCAGTCAGACAGACTGCAGTGTGGTCATTTTTCTACCCAAACTGCAGCAGCAGGGCCGGCCGCTCTCGGCGCGAGGGCGCGTTTGTGTGTATGTGTGTGTGCGTCGAGGGCCGGCTGAGTTACTGCAGCCCGGTGCCCAGGTTAGCTCTCACACAAATTACTTCACATCCTACTATTAGCCATGCAAATGCAGCCGGCTTTACTGCTCGTCATAAATAACCCACGCTGCCACTTCTATTAGAGCGAAGGACCGCCCACCCCCCCTCCAAAAAAAAGTTAACATAAAGAGATGACTCAGAAATTATAGCACTTCCTTTCTCACTTCCTGCGTGTCCAACTTTTAGCTGTTGGCTAGTGCACCGGCTCTCTCTCCCTCCCTTGGTCCAACTTGCCCCTTTAGCCGTGTCCTCTTCCAATGTTAATTAGGCAGCCCATTACCGTGTCTATCACAGTCTTCCACGCTGTCGTCCGCCCGACTCCCCCCCCCACGTACATACATCTCTCTCTCTCTGCCTGGGCCCGGCCTATTAGGTATGCAGGACCAGGGCCGCTCTCTTACACATTCGTGCTGTCCTCATCAAAAAATAGTGGTCTCAGTCACCATGAATATAAAGAGGCATCACAGCTTTATGTACTGTATGACAAAGGCGTTTGATAGAGCACTGCTCACCGATGACCTACAGAAAGGGGCACGGGGGGATTTGCAGCTTGAGGCGACTCGCTCAGGGAGGAAAGTTTTGTAACCAGCACAAGTGTTTCAGTAAGATAAGCAAATGTGTGTTAACGTATTTTTTCTTTTATTAGAAAAAGAAAAAAGTTTGATTTGAGGAAGTTGACATGGAATTACAAAAAGAGGAAGAATTATACAGAATTGTAATTTATTATGATGAAATATATATTATTTGATCGTTATGTCTATCGATCTATCTATTGATCTATTGATCTATCGTTCTATCTGTCGTTCTATCGTTATGCCTATCTATCTATCGATTTATTGTTCTATCTGTCGTTCTGTCGTTTTATCATTATGCCTATTTATCTATCGTTCTTTCTATCGTTCTTTCTATCGTTCTATCTATCTATCTATCTATGGTTCTATCTGTCATTCTATCGTTCTATCTGTCATTCTATCTATCTATCTATCTATCTATCTATCTATCTATCTATCATTCTATCTGTTGTTCTATCCATCTATCTATCTAATCTATCTTCCGTTCTATCTGTCGTTCTATCTATCTATCATCTATCTATCTATTTATCTGTTGATCTATCGATCTATCTATCATTCTATCTGTTGTTCTATCCATCTATCTATCTAATCTATCTTCCGTTCTATCTGTCGTTCTATCTATCTATCATCTATCTATCTGTCGTTCTATCGTTCTATCATTCTGTCTATCTATCTATCTATCTATCTATCTATTTATCTGTTGATCTATCGATCTATCTATCATTCTATCTGTTGTTCTATCCATCTATCTATCTAATCTATCTTCCGTTCTATCTGTCGTTCTATCTATCTATCTATCATCTATCTATCTGTCGTTCTATTGTTCTATCTGTTTATCTATCTATCATCTATCGATCGATCTATTTATCTGTTGATCTATCGATCTGTCTGTCGTTCTATCTGTTGTTCTATCTATCTATCTATCTATCTTCCGTTCTATCTGTCGTTCTATCTATCTATCGTTCTATCTATCTATCTATTTATCTGTTGATCTATCGATCTGTTGTTCTATCTGTTGTTCTATCTATCTATCTATCTATCTATCTATCTATCTATCTATCTATCTATATCATTATATCTATCGTTCTATCGTCTGTCTGTCTGTCTGTCTATCTATATTTATCTGTTGATCTATCGATCTGTTGTTCTATCTGTTGTTCTATCTATCTATCTATCTATCTATCTATCTATCTATCTATCTATCTATCTATATCATTATATCTATCGTTCTATCATCTGTCTGTCTGTCTATCTATCTATCTATTTATCTGTTGATCTATCGATCTATCTGTCGTTCTATCTGTTGTTCTGTCTATATCTATCTATCTATCTATATCGTTCTGTCGTTATATCCATCGTTCTATCATCTATCTATCTATCTGTCTGTCTGTCTATCTATCTGTCTGTATCTCGTTTTATCGTTCTATCCATCTTCCTCTCGCTCTGTCATTTTCTGTCTGTTCTTTCTAACATGAAAATGTGTTTAGTGTGAGTTAAATCAGCCATGTTTATGATACAGTTGTTGTCAGATTTTATTGCTGTTTTCTAATTAAAAAAGTAAGCTTGTTACACAGCCAAAATGGCAGTTGAGTGAACTAACTCAGACATTATTTTTTACCTCAAATTTGGAAATGAAGATCAACTGCATCGTAATGTGCTGCTTAAGACCATTTTTTGTTCTCAGGTATTAATGTTTGTTCTCTTTTCTGTGTGTGGCAGCCCCCATCGCGGCAGGGACGGGGCCCAACTTTTCGTTGGCAGACTTGGACAGCTCTTCCTACTACAGTATGAGCCCTGGGGCCATGAGGCGCCCCCTACCCAGCACTTCTTCTAGCAGGTATGCACTCGAAAGACACATGCACACTCTCTCTCTCTCTCTCTCTCTCTCCTTCACTCTGAGTCTTAATTAATCAGCCGAGGCAGAGATTGATGTGTTGGCTGAGCGTTCGAAGAGGCTGCAGGAGTCTGAGCTACACAAGCTTCCAGCATATGTGTGTCCACCTGGAACCTTCTCCCTCCGCCACCCGCTCGGCCTACAGGCCAGTCGCACACACATACCGCTCCCCAATGTAAAACTGCACTACGTGGCACCCCGTGCGCGCGGACAGATGTGTGTATGTTTGGATGTGTGTGTGTACGCAGCTGAAACGCAACATATAAACAACCATATAAACGGTCACTGTGATTTCACTGATGGGCCAAATTTCGCTGTCACTTTTACAAAACGCAGCATACCTAAAATCCACACACGTGCAAACGTACATAAACATTTGCGCTAATATTTAACACTCGCATTTGAAAACACAACAGTCACGCATTACCCGTTTCCATTAAAAAAAATGTGTTGAATATGACAGAGCGCACTCATTAGTAAGTATTTTTGGACATCATAGGTGCTTTTGATGCAGTTTAGCTCGCTAGCTTTGGAGCCCATGTGTGTGCGGTCAAATACATCTGTGTGTGTGTACATGTGTGCGTCTGCCCACATGCTTCAGTGGCCTCTTCAGCCAGGCCTGCCAAAGCAAACATCTGGAATAAGGACCCTGTGTGTGGCTGCATGCTAGAAACTAATTAAGCGATTATGAGTGAAAAACACCAGTAGGCCTTACATTAACAAATAAATGTCAGAGCTCAGCTTACAGCAGATAACTCACACACACATGACCGCCAGCCTCCAATGACTCCTCACTTCTTGAATGTGTGTGTTAGATTGTAGTATGTCTGTGTGTGTGTTTGAATAAGCTTGCACACTTCTTTGCTGTCCACCTTTTTGACTTGAATAAATATGTTGTACACAATGTAAAGTCAATATGAAATCAAATTTAATATTGAACTCATTAAAATGTCTTGAATTATTCTAAAAATAAGCTTTTCATTATTTTCTACCAAAATATAATAACTTCTATCTCCTCTGAATTACTTTTCTACTAATGATGATTAGTAAATAAGTAAATTAATGCATATTAATTTATTTCAAACTTATTGTAATTGATATTAATTCTAATTAAGTAATTATTTTGTTATTTACTGATAGAGTTTATTCATTTATCTAATTTATGAGGGCTGTTATTTTAGTAATAAACTTTTTTTATAAAAAGTTTTAATGAAATATTGAAATAAATATAATATAATATAAATAATAAATAAATAAATAAATACTAATATCTTTTTAATAAAGTATGTCTTTGTAGTATGTCAAAACACATCTTTTAACACATCTATATAGAATGCATTTTGTAAGTTTATCCATAGATTGTATTTTTTTTTGCATTTTTTTATTTATATTCATATATTTTGTGATTTCATTCTCTAAAAGATGTTTTAACACATTTATTGATCTTTTTAATAAAATACTTTTTTTTTACCTGTAAATTTTATATTATATTTGTATATTTTATATAAGATGACTATTATATATTACATTTTATATATTATTTATATTTTATGTATTTATTATTTATATATTATATATTGCGTTTTATATTTTATAAATTTATATATTTCATGATTGACTGTTAAAAGATACTTTATCTTGTGTGTTTGTTTCTTTGTTTCTTTCTTTATTTAATATATAAATGTAAAATACATTTATGAATAGTTTTTTTAAAAAAATCAAACAATTTGTCAATGACATATTTCTATTTTGTATACTGTATTTTGTGTTTCATATTTTTATTAATAATAGTTCATATAACTTAATTAACATTTATTTTCATACATTTTATATGTTATATATATATATATATATATATATATATATAAATTAATGTTAATTAAAATTATAAAATTCTATTAGATTTTTTGTATTAGCTCAAGTCAATCATAGAAATAAATTAAAGTATAAAATAGAAAATGTAATATATAATATATAAATAATATATAAATAAAAAAAAAAATTATATAGTATTTTAGTGTTTTTTTGTCCTCCATAGTGTGGATGGGGAAAAAAAACAATATTAATAAATGACTTCATAACACACCTTTCATTTTTCAATCAAATCCTAATGAGTAAAATCAAGCCTCGGCCCTATAATACATCAAATTAATACATTACATGCATTCTGAATGCAGTTTAATGTTACCTATAGCATCTATCTGAATGCAAACAGACTACAGTCCACCACATTGCACCACAAAGCATGCTGGGAGAAAAACCACACATTTGCAGAATGAATTGTGTTCGATACTTATCCAGCATCTTTCTATCTCTTCTGTGTCGCACAGTTCTGCAAAGCGTATCAAATGCATGGAGGATGAGGTGGACAGCCCGGGAGAGGAGTCCTACTACCCAGGTCAGGGACGCTCGCCTGGAAGCGGCAGCCAAGCCAGCAGCTGGCATGAAGTAGAGCCAGGTAACCGTCCACCCTGAAAGCCAGCCTCCCCCTGGCGCTCACACACACACACACATATTCACACTCTCACACACTGTGGGGTTGCGGGTGGAGAGCGAGCGATCGGATCTGCTGTGTGTGCGTGTGTGTTTGTGCATCCTGTGGTGTGCGCTGGTTGTGGGACGGCAACAGCTGTGTGGGGATTATTTCTGTTTCTTCTTCTTCTTCTTCTGTTTTTTTGGGGGGCTTCAGCATCTCTGATCCGTCTCTCCGGGTCTGACATTTCGGAGATGGCACCCTCTAACTCAAATGGCACCTCATTTGTTTTTCTTTTCGAAAGATTTATGCCGTCTGCCCCCTTCCCCCCCTCAGTCCATCTCAGAAGTTAACCATAGATGGCTTGTAGATACAGACTCATTTAACTCCATATCCATGTGTCTACTAATGACGCTAACAATGTACGAAGGGTCCCGTATGTGTGTGGGTTTGAGTGCTGAATCATCCCGGACCGCGTACGTGTGTCCTGTGAAGCTCGCCGCATTGCCACAGAGAAGAGGACCGTAAATCTGTCCCGCTCCAAAGCGTCTTCAATCAAGTCTCGCGCGCCCTCGATATTAAAAAATTGACGCTGCATAGTGGACAGAGGTAGAAAGCAAACACGCGTCACATATTACAGCCGGATCAGGTCAGAGCTTAAGCAAGGAATCAGATTGTTATGAATCAAATAATTTAAGGAACTGAATGATTCAAATTTGAATTCCAGTTAAAGAGTTTACTCTATTTGAAATGTACTAAATTGTGTAGTTATTTCAGTTAGAGTAAATGTAACGGGTTACAGGTTACAAGCTACTCTATTTCAAATGTACTAAGTAGTGTAACTATTTCAGTTAGTGTAAATGTAATGGGTTACAGATTACAAGATACTCTTTGAAATGTAACAAGTGCTGTAATTATTTCAGTTAGTGTAAATGTAACAGGTTACAGATTACAAGTTACAAGTTACTCTATTTGAAATGTAAGAAGTAGCGTGACTATTTCAGTTGGTGTTAATGTAACAGATTACAGGTTAGAAGTTACTCTATTTGAAATGTAACAAGTAGTGTAACTTGCAGTTAAGTAGTGTAAATTACAGTTAGAGTAAATGTAACGGGTTACAGATTACAAGCTACTCTATTTCAAATGTAATAAGTAGTGTAACTATTTCAGTTAGTGTAAATGTAACAGGTTACAGATTGCAAGTTACTCTATTTGAAATGTAACAAGTAGTGTAACTATTTCAGTTAGTGTACATTTAATGGGTTGAAGATTGCAAGTTACTCTATTTGAAATGTAACAAGTAGCGTAACTATTTCAGTTGGTGTTAATGTAACAGGTTACAGGTTAGAAGTTTCTCTATCTGAAATGTAACAAGTAGTGTAACTATTACAGTTAGAGTAAATGTAATGCGTTACAGATTACAAGCTACTCTATTTCAAATGTAATAAGTAGTGTAACTATTTCGGTTAGTGTAAATGTAACGGGTTACAGATTACAAGATACTCTTTGAAATGTAACAAGTACTGGAATTATTTCAGTTAGTGTAAATGTAACAGGTTATAGATTACAAGTTACTCTATTTGAAATGTAACAAGTAGCGTAACTATTACAGTTAGAGTAAATGAAACGGGTTATGGATTACAAGATACTCTATTTCAAATGTAACAAGTAGTGTAACTATTTCAGTTAGTGTAAATGTAACAGGTTACAGATTACAAGCTACTCTATTTAAAATGTAACAAGTAGTGTAACTATTTCAGTTAGTGTACATTTAATGGGTTGAAGATTACAAGTTACTGTATTTGAAATGTAACAAGTACTGTAATTATTTCAGTTAGTTGGAATATAACGAGTCGCGGTTTATAAGTTACTCTGTTTGAAATGTAACAATTAGTCTATTTCAGTTAGTGTAAATGTAACGAGTCACAGATTACAAGTTACTCTATCTGAAATGTAACAAGTACTGTAATTATTTCAGTTCGTGGAAATATGAGTCGCAGATTACAAGTTACTCTGTTTGAAATGTAACAAGTAGTCTAACTATTTCAGTGAGTGTTAATGTAACAGGTTACAGATTACAAGTTACTCTATTTGAAATGTAAGAAGTGGTGTAACTTTTTCAGTTAGTGTAAATGTAATGGGTTAATGGATTAATCGTTTGACAACACTAAAATAATATAATAAATACAATTTAATAATACATATCATTTTAGTGCTGTCAAAAGATGAATCACATCCAAAATAAAGGTTTTTGTTTACATAATACAGTATGTGCGTGTGCTGTATATGTTTATTATGTTTATATATAAATATGCACTTTTATTTTAGATGCAATTAATCGCTTGATCATTTCTACCTGATAAATATGGGTCGAAATATTTAACTACATATCTGGAACATTTAACTACATAAGAGGATCGACATATGTGTAATGTAATATTTAAATATTATAAAATATGTAATATTTGTATTATATTATATAATATTTGTATTTAATAAATATAATATTTTTATAAATTATATATTATTACATTTTATTTATTATATTATTTAATATAATATATACTTGATATATATATATATATATATATATATATATATATACTACGTTTAAAATAAAGTAGTGTTTATTCTCTCCAAACAGCAGCTGATTTCAGTTGTGTAATTCTGCCTCGCTTTTTGACATCATAATGGGAATATCCCCAGATCCTTTGTCTGTCAATAAAAGACGTGCGGCTTTGGTTACAGACGTGTAGAAGAATACAGTCAGACAGTGAAGGGAGTTCTAGAAACAAAAACCCTAAAAAGATGTCATCTGTTTGTGTGTGTATGTGTATGTGTGTGTGTGTGTGTGTGTGTGTAATGTGAGTGTGTGACTGTCCGGCAGGTTCTGGACACATCATATCTGACATGAATGGTTGAACTGCTGAGGTATTGCACATTTGCTTCTACTACACCTCTTATTCACCCTGCCTTTTTTGTTCTTTTGTCCCTCCTTGTTTCTTTCTCCTCCTTCCTTGTCTTTCAAAGCTGGATATAAACTGCGTGGCTCGCTAGCTAGTTCGTTCATCTCAAGACAAGGTAAAGCTACATCAATGTTGTCACCCTTCCACACCTCACCTTCCCTCCCCACCCAAAAAAGGAGCTCGTCCATTGTGCCGTCTAGTTTTGTTGTCGTCGTTGTTGTTGTTTCGTACCTTATTTTTTTTGTTGTTGTTCTGTTCGAACGATTTTCCCCCACCTGCTCCCCCCCCAACCACCTTTACCGCAAAAAAAGGGGAACGGAAAACCTGGAGAATGTTTTTGTCCCCCCTGAAACGACATGCACCCCTTGTCCCATGATATCCCTATGATTTGTATGTGTGCATGACGTCATCCACATTCATCAACGGTGCATCTGGAAATGTTTGCGTTAAAGTGACGTGTCTTTGTGTTTTTGAGGATGCAATGTTTGGGAAAACTTTGATAATTATATTAGGGATGTGCAAAACAATGGATTTTCTATTTGGATGGGAGTCCTGTATAGTTGCATATATTATATACTATTTTAAATATATTTTTTACATTTGATTCATTTAAATTGATTTTATTTGATATAATTTCTATTTATTTTATGTATTTTGTAAATATTTTAGTGAAATTATTTATATTATTATTATTTATATTTGTATTATATTATATATAAATATTTATATTTATAAATATATTTATATATATAAATACTTAAATCAATCATTTTAATTATTTTAATATAAGTATTTTTTATATTTGTTTTAATAGTTTGCTATAAATATGTGTGTATAATTTTCATTATTTGTATATTTACTTAAATGTCATATTTTAAATATTTTGTATTGTATATACACATATATTGTTTATATTTATACAACAACATATATATATATATTAAACACACAATTAATATACTTATATATTATATATTTAATTCTTAGAATTTATTTTAAATGTTTTAAAATAAATATTTTTAGTATTTTATTTTTAATAGATATATAATTTTAATTATTTTATATTTACTATATATATATTATATATAGTATTAAATATATATATATATATATATATATATATATATATATATATAGTATACATAAATATGTATTAATATTTAATAAATATAAATTTATACATTTAAATATAAATTATTCATTTAATTATAATTATTAAATATTATAATACAATATAATCAATTTACAATATAAATATTGTTTTAGTAACTTTTTAGTAATTTTAGTAAACTTATTTATTTGCTAATTATTTATATTTGTATTATATTATATTTGTGTTATATGTATGCTTTTATATATAGTACATTTTCAATTGTTATAATTTATTTTAATAAATTTTTTTATAAATACTTTAAATATAGTTTACATGTGATTTTACATTATACATATATGTATATCTATATATTTTCACCATTTGATATAGTTTCTATTTATGTATGTATTTTGTAAGTATTTTAGTAAATATATATATATATATATATATTTTATATATTTATGTGTATGTGTTATTATATGTATACTTATTTATATATTACATATTTAATTCTTATCATTTATTTTAATTATTTTAATCTAAATTATTTTGTAAAAATATTTTCTACAGTTTTTAAACATTTTAAATATTTTTAATATTTAATTTATATATATGTAGATCCATATAATTTTACGTTTATTTTATATTATTATAATTATTTATTTATATATATTATTTTGGTATAAACAGCTGTTATTTAATATTTTAAATATATTTATTTAATTTATACATATATAATTTTATTTATTTTATATTATTTTAATTTATATTTATTTTTGTATAAATCAATAACTAACCTCTAAATGAATCCCCTTTAAATCACATGCACTGTTTATTAAATCCAAAAAATAAAAGAAAAAAATTATAGATTAACTTTGTTTAGCTTACTAACCAACAACCTGGTTATTGGACGATTAGCTGACTAGTCCACATTTCTGGCACATCCCTAATATATTTAAAGGTGAAAAAAGGCAATACAAATGGAGAATATGGTGGGGTGCTATTGACTTAGAGCTGTGTCTCACTATCAAGTGCTTTTCACAGTTGCGTCGGCACCAAGCAAGTGAGAGTCTGTTCCAGTGTGTGTTTGCGCGAATGTGAGAGGGAATGTGTGAGTAAACGAAGAGGGTGAGAGCGAAAGTGAGTGCGATTTGACCTCCCGATCACTTGCTCGCCCATGACGGGATCACATTTCTCGTCCAATCAGCGACTTTCATCCATTTTTCAGCCGTGGTGTTGAACGACAAAACAACTGTGACATCTCGAGCTCTTGTTATGCCTGCCATCTGTTTGATTTGTTCCTTTTCCATGAATGTCCCCCAAGTGTGTTGGATGTGTGTTTGTGTTTATATATGTGTGTGGGCCGCTCCTATCTTTATTTGATAGCGGAGACCTTCGCTGTGTGTTTAAAATTAGCCAGCCTTTCTAAAGTATGTCCGCGACAGCAGCGTGCTTGTCATGGCTCAGGTAGCGGGTGTCAGGTGAAAGGCCGGTGTAGGGGCTACGGGGTGACGTCTACCCGTCATTCTGTTTGCCGCACGTAGCAGAGAGTCAGCACACATAGACAACCACAGTCATACTCCGATGACCTCTCACCTACAAAAATGTACAAGAAATTCCTTTTTTTTTTTTTCTTTTTTTTCAAGTGTATATATATATATATATATAAAAATCACTTTAATAAATAATTTTATAATAAATTATGATAAACTGTAATATTTAACATACAAGTTTTTGGTAGTTAACTGTGTAATTAAAAAACTTAAAATATGCCCATTTAATTATGTTAAATATTAAAATGTTAAAATATGTTAATAAATCTTTAATAATATATATATATATATATATATATAGCGATAAAAATGTAAATGTATAAATAAATGGAATATATATAAATAAATATCATCCTAATATCAAAAAGTTAATTAAAATATATACATTTTTAATGTAAAAAATATATAAATATATACATTTATGTTTATCATACAAATATGTCCATATATTTAATATTAGAAAGTTGAAATATGATTAAATTATGTATCTTTTTTCCACTATACATATAGAGGTAAAAATATATAATATGCATAGTAATTCATAGGATTTATTTGAACTAATAATAATATTAGTATTATTGCGTGTACATTTATATGTACAGTTAAATGGAATATATATTATTTAACTTGTTAAATGAAATTAAACTTGCAAATTGAAATTAAAAGTTTAAATATGTTGATTAATTATATATATATATATATATATATATATAACATTAAAAAACATATAAATATATGAATTTATATTTTTAATAAAAATATACACATTTAACATCAGAAAATTGAAATATGAGTAAATTATGTATATTTAATAAACAAAATAATGTTAAATAATTTGTAATATTTAACATAAAGTTAATTAAGTTTTTTAGCAGTAAACTGAGATTAAAATAGTTTAAATATTTTGAAATATATATGTATATATATAAAACATCAAAAAATATCTAAATATATAAATTCATATTTATTTAAAATATATATATTATAATATATAATAATATATAGTGATATATCCACTATATTTGATATAAACAGAAAAAAATATCCATAGTAATTCATAGGATTTATATGAACGCATAATATTTTAATACATTTATATGTACAATTAAATGGAATATATATATATATATATATATATATATATAAATAAACATGTTATGTGATGTTGTAATGTTAAATCATTTAAAAAAATTGAGCGGTAAACTGAGATTAAAATAATGTAAATATGTAGATTATAAATATATATATCACATGACATAGAAATATATAATTACATTTATTCAGTATTTTATAATGTAAAAAAATATATAATTAGTAATTCCTTAAAGATTTAATTTGCAAAAATTAGATATAGATAAAATAGTAATTTTTTACACTTTTACTCAAATTATATATATATATATATATATATATATATCACATTTTTCAAAAAATAACCTTATAAGGGGGGGAAAAAAATATGATAGAACACTGAGATTAACAGAGCTCAGTGTTTCATACTCTGCGTAACTTTGTGCCTTCCGTTTTTGTGTGGTAATTAGTTGCATCATAAAAGAGCAATCAAGACAGCAGTAATTATATCTATATCTTGAATAATGAATAAGCCACCTGTAAATGGTAGTAAGCGTGTTGAGACTGGTTTGAGTAGATTCACTGCCGACTGTAGCCGGGCCAGCGCTGATTGATGTGCCGAAGGGGACGGCGAGAGCGCTACAGGACGAGAGCGATGGAGAGCAGCAGAGAGACGCACTCAATACAGAATTGCCTCCTCGCCCGTCTGGGTTCCGTCAATTTGTCAGCCGTGAGGAAGGAGGAAGGGAGGGAAGAGGAGAATCGGGCCAGGACCGGTACCCAGTGTGTAATAACGCCTCGGAAAGGAAAGTGCTGACTACGGCCGGGCTTTGATTCCAACTGACAGAACCTTTTCAAGTGTTCATTACTCACTCTGAGACATCAGACCCCGTCCACAGCAAACACAGACACTTGCACACACACAATCAAAGCCAACTGTCCGCCAGCCCACAGGTTTCATTCTGTTTTCTCTTTGGACTTCCCCACTCTACAGGCACAGAAATGTCCTTCTTTAGAACCACATCCAAAGCTCAATCGAAGAACGCAGCTTCCTATATAGCGTCTCTCTGGTCCAAACATAGGCATTAGCTGGTCCAGATGTTGGTCAGGCTAGTTAGATTTGGCAGACCACCTTAGACCAGCAACAAACCAGCTACCTCAGGCTGGATGCTGCAAGTTATCATATCATTATTGAATTTCAATTATTTCTTCTCAAATTTTGAAGTAATCTTCTAATAATTATGTTAATTGTTCTCAAACTTCAGTCAATCAAAGTGACTTCAGAATAACTAAAATATCAATAAATCAAAATTACGTTAACAAAATAACGTTCTTGTGCAACAAGCTAACTGCTAATGAAGTTGAATTTGGTGCTAACTTAAGCGATTGGCTTCGACTGCCCTGTGAACATGAAAACATGATGGACGGGCAATCAAACAACTTCAGTTAAACTAAAATATTGATAAGTAAGAATTAACGCTAACAAAATAGCATACTTGTACAACAAGCTAGCTGCTAATGCAGTTGAATTTTACGATTAGCTTCGACTGCCCTGTGAACATGACAAAAATAATGGACAGGCAAAGTAAGTTCAGATGAACTAAAATATCGATAAGTAAGAATTAACGCTAACAAAATAGCATACTTGCACAACAAGCTAGCTGCTAATGAAGTTGAATTTGGTGCTAAAGTTTTACGATTGGCTTCAACTGCTCTGTTAACATTACAAAAATAATGGACAGGCAATCAAAGTAAGTTCAGATGAATTAAAATGTTGACAAGTTAAAGTTAACGTTAGCAAAATAGCATTTTTGCGTGACAAGCTAACTGCTAATGAAGTTGAATTTTGTGTTAAACCTGAACGATTAGCTTCAACTGCCCTGTGAACATGAAAAAATGATGGACGGGCAATCAAACAACTTCAGTTGAACTAAAATATCGATAAGTAAGAATTAACGCTAACAAAATAGCATTCTTGTACGACAAGCTATCTGCTAATATTGTTGAATTTAGTGTTAAACTTGAATGACTGGCTTCAACTGCCCTGTGAACGTGAAAAAATAATAGACTAGCAATCAAAGTGACTTCAGATGAGCTAAAATATCAAAATATCGTTAAGTAAAAATTAACATTAGCAAAATAACATTTTGGCGTGACAAGCTAACTGCTAACCAAGTTGAATTTGGTGCTAAACTTGTACAGTTGGCTGCAACTGCCCTGTGAACATGAAAAAATGGACAGGCAATCAGTGACTTCAGATGAACTAATAATATCTGTAAAATAAAATTAGCTTTCTTACGTGACAAGGTAACGGCTAATGAAGTTGAATTTGATGTTAAACTTAATCAGTTGGCTTTAAATGCGCTCAGAATGCACAAAATGATAGACAATGAATGTGACTTCAGATTAACTAAAGTCAAAATTAACGTTAACAAAATAGCAGCTCTGCAGCGGCCTGTGACGGTGTGTATGACTCATCCCCATGTTTGTCTTCTCATCCTGTTATCCTTAGTTCCCTTTCCTTTTCACCACTTTCTGCCTGTTTATTCTGTCATCGTGTCTCCCTCGTCTGTGTCATGGTCTCGGGTGAGTAGTGTTTGTGTTGTTCTGGGCTCTACGTCCATCTGATGGGTGCGTCCCATTGGCACCGTACGTTTCCACTCCGCTCTGTCTTCCACCTCTGTCAGCGTACTCATTGAAATTGATCTTCTGAAGCATTCTGCGCTGAACTTGTGAGTGTGAGGAGAAAATGAGAACAGCTGAATGGGGAATTTTTGCACTCGGTGTATGTGTGTGTGATGAATGAAGACTGGAAAATATTGGTAAGCTGTGCTAAATGTGCTTGATGGCTTCTTCCTTAAAATCTTCTACCATTTTCGTATTGAAGTAGCAACCATCTCTTCCTGGTTTCATTGACCTCGTAGTTGACCTTTCCATGACCCTAAAGTGATCCTTTTAAATTACAAAGCCAATCTCTAATGGTCATTGATGCTGGGAAGAGATGCTGTCTTTCTTTCCATCTTGTTTTCTCTCTCTTTCTTGCGCCTGAAAGGGGAAGGAGTCTGCGAGGGCTGGAGAAACCAAGGATGACTTCTAATCACTCACACGCACACAAAGATGCTCCAAAACACATTCATCTGCACATTTTACCTCCCCATATATAAAAACAAGTTGATAGTGGAACACCTTAAACAGTTTGTGGTTGTTATTATTATTAATAATAATACATTTAATATTATATTGTTTTGGTTAGTATTATTAGCGTAAAAAAGGCAGTCAAACATTATTATTTATTAATATTAACATTAATATTGTTTTGTGTAGGATATTGTATGCTGCAATATTTAAATCTGTATATTTAATAATAACATTTTTATTATTATTATTATTTCTGATTATTATTAATGTTAGAAAAATAACTCAGTATTTTTATTAATAAATATTAACATTATGAATATTAAGGATATTCTGCAATATTTTACATTTTTAATATAAATTATGTATTATTTTAATAATATTTTAATAATACTAATAAAAGTGATACAGAATATACTAAATAATATAAATAATATTAATATTATTTAATTTAATTAATTAATTAATTTATGTAAAATACTAATAGGTGGATCAGTATAAAATTTTGAACCGTTAAACGTAACAGTTTCACAATTCCGGAATGGAATTCCGTCCTTAAATTTTTAGTCCACTTCTGTGCGCCATCAAATTCACTGCATAAATGGTTTATTGGATGTAAAATCTGACTAGATCGACTCATTTAACCATAATTGGCTCATAATAAGTGTGGTGGCACTGTGTGGGGGTCGTCCCGTACACCAGTGCTACAGTGTAACGAAAATGAGATGTGTGGACAGCGCGAGGAGAGTGAGGGCTGCCGGCTAAAACCATTAATACAGCTTTAGCCACACATGATTGAATTGCACTGGTTAAAGTCATTTGCTAGCGTCTGGATGAACTTGTTCCTCCAGGGGTGGTGGGGGTGTGAGTGGACTGCTCTCGGAGAGAAATAAGACATAAGACCAGCGCTTATATCCTGTCCCAGTGCAGAAGAATGGACTAAACGCTTTGACCGGGTGACAAATGGCCCAGCGGTGCCTCCTAATTGCCCCTTCTATTTGCAGTTCATTCTTATCAATTTGCATTCCTAACCTCAAGCGGCTAATCGGCCATGGGTTTCCCTCACGTCTGTCTATTTTTACCCCGGAGCGAGAGGTAGAGTGAAGCGAGGCAGTATGGGAGCGCTAATGCCGGAGGGAGGAGTTGAACTAACGTGGCTGAGCATGCACTAACAGACTTCAGTCATTCTCAGTTAGCTCATGTTAGCCTGTGCATCTGAACTGTTGCTCGCATTAACCCCTGCCAAAGCACTGCCGCCTGGCAGACTGTGAATGTGAATGCTGTGTGCTTTGCATCCCTAACTCCTCTTCCCTCCATGTCTGTTCAGCTTTCTCTTTCTTTTTCTCTACCACTTCCTGTTTCGCTCATCGCTACATCATTTCACCCCGCTAGCCCACGGGTAAGGTGCATAAGATACTTTCAAAACGTCCTTATGATTTTGTTTTTGCATTTTTAGGCGCCATTTTTTATCATTAACAACTAACCTCGTACTCATCGCCACTAATTCGAACCAACGGTTTAAAAATCAGAAATGGGAAAAACTATTAGTCCTTTGAAGAAATATTACGGGTTCAAAGCTACGCTCAACTACACAGCCCCTGAGGGGACATGGTGATGGGGAAAAAAATGAAGGAATGTTTGTGAACGAATGCAGAGTTTCTTGGAGGAATCCAAAAGTTTTGCGAGGAAACACAGTATTTCGTGAATAACCGCAAAATTTCCCCAAAATGTTAGTTTTGCTAACAAATGCAAATTTTCTCAGGGAAAATTGTGAGGGGACAAAGTTTTTTGGGGGGAAAATACAAATGTCCTGCAAGTGAACCAAAGTTTTGGGATCAAACTCAAAGTTTCTTGAGGAAACGGCAACGTTTTGGGATCAAACTCAAAGTTTCTCGGGAAAACTGCAAAGTTTTGCAAACAAATGCAAAGTTTTGGGAGGAAACTGCAAAGTTTCGTGAACAAATGCAAAGTTTCTCGTGGAAACTGCAAAGTTTCCAAATTTAACAAAATTTCTCAGGGAAACAGCTAAGTTTTTTTGACCGAACTAAAGTTTTTCGGGGAAACTGCAAAGTTTTGCTAACAAATGCAAATTTTCTTGTCAAAATGGCAAAAGTTTGCCAACAAATGCAAAGTTTTTCTAGGAAACGGCAACGTTTTGTGAAAAAAGGCAAAGTTTCTTGGCGAGATGGAAAAGTTTTCTGAACAAACGCAAAGTTTCTCAGGAAAACGGCAAAACTTTCGGAACAAACGTTGGGGAAACTGCAAAGTTTTGTGAACAAATGCAAATTTTCTTGGCAAAATGAACAAAGTTTTCTGAACAAACGTGAAGTTTCTTAGAAAAACAGCAACATTTTGTGAACAAACGCAAAGTTTCTCTAGGAAACGACAAAGTTTTGCGAACAAACAACTTTTTGGTGAAATGGCAAAGTTTTGCAAACAAAGTTTTTTTAGGAAACGGTAAAGTTTTGCGAACAAACTCAAAGTTTCTTGGCGAAATAGAAAAGTTTTTGAACAAACGTGTTTGAAAAGTTTTGAAAAACGTGTTGAAAAGTTTTGAAAAACGTGAAAAAAGTTTCTCAGGAAAACAGCAAATTTTTGCGAACAAATGCAAAGTTTTTTTAGAAAACGGCAACGTTTTGCGAACAAACTCAAAGTTTCTTGGCGAAATAGAAAGGTTTTCTGAACAAACGTGAAGTTTCTCAGAAAAACAGCAAAATTTTGTTAACAAACGCAAAGTTTTTTTAGAAAACGGCAAAGTTTTGTGAACAAACTCAAAGTTTCTTGGCGAAATGGAAAAGTTTTCTGAACAAACGCAAAGTTTCTCAGGAAAACAGCTAAATTTTGTGAACAAACGCAAAGTTTCTTGGGCAAATGAAAAAGTTCTGAAAACAAATGATAAGTTTCTCAGGGAAACAGCCAAGTTTTGCAAACGAATGGAACGTTTTTTTGGGGGAAATTACCAAGTTTTGCGAACAAACAAACCTTTTTTTGGGAAACGGCAAAGTTTTGCAAACAAACGCAAAGTTTCTTGGAGAAACAGCAAAGTTTTGTGAGCAAACACTAAATTTCTTGTGCAAATACAAACCTTTTGCAAGTAAACTCAAAGTTTCGCAAGGAGATGGTAAAGTTTTGCAAGAGAGCAGAGTTTCTCTGCGAAATGCAAAAGTTTTGTGGGCGAACGGAAAAGTTTTGCAAACAAGCGCAATGTTTCTTGGGGGACGCAATAATTTTGCAAGCGAACCATCGCAAAGTTTCTCGCGGGAACACACAGGTTTTGCAAGAGAACACAAAAGCTTAACAATACAAGTATTATTTTCCCCATCACCATCCATCTTTAGGCGTTCTGTATTCAACTGACAGCATCTGTGGCATTATGTTGATCACCGTAAGAAATATTTTGCCTCATCCCTTTTCTTTAAAACAACAACGAAAAAAATACCACATTCATTTTTCTGTTCTTAAGTTCTAAAGTTCTTTAAATCATTTTTTACCTAAGTTTTTAGGTTTTTAGGTTTAAAAAATTGTACAATTGGTTACGCAAAATGTAGATTTTTTTCCCATACAAAACTCATGATAAAGCATTGTTTACTATTCATGGAGTATCTTAACATTTACAGTTTGGCCCCATTTACTTCTAATGTAAGTGCTTCACTGTAGCGCATATTTTTGAAAACAAGGGAATAATTTTTTAGTGGTAATCAATACTATGCTGTCAAGTGAGCTTGTGCTGAACCCGGGATATTAATTTAAGTTCGCCCTCGAAAATCTGATTGGACTCAGAATGCACAACATGAGTCTTTTTACATGCACAAACTTACACAGAAGATGAATAACGCTTACTTTTATTGTGAGAAAGGTCATGAGGTCATGCCTAGTGCGCATCAAGACATCAATACACTACATACTCGCGTGACCTTGCGTTGCACTGGGAGAGAGTCACCGTTCGGCCCCATGTAGTGTATCCTATGCCACCCGCTGGGCCTCACAGTCTCCCCTGCTGTCTTGACCCCCATCCACTCACCCACCCACCCAAACAAACCACCCCAACCCTCCTATCCACTCTCTCTCCTTTGCGCCAGCCTGTATCTCCATGACCTTGCGTTATTAAATTGCACTTATCAATCATTCTTGCCAGGGATGCCATCGCCTACCACATTAAAGAAGTCAGAGAAGTCTGGTTTCAGCAGCCCTGTGCCTTCGCAGACCGCTTCCCCTCGAACGGCATTCACACACCATCATCGACCTGTCATTACAGGACCCAGAGGTGAGGTCCCAACACCCCATCCTCCTCAAACTGCACCACTCTTCTTCCCCAAGCCCCTAATCCCAGCCAGCAGTTCTCCCACAATCCTTCAAATCCCAGTTTCCTTCACACCCCACACTTTCCCCTTTGTAACACTAGACTGGACGAGCAGGAACTTGAAGTCTGAATGGACTTCATATGAAGGGGTGTTCACACTGACAGCAACTTGTTGTGTCAAAGCATCCAGATGTTTTTTTTTTATTTACAAGTTTTTACAAGTTGAAGATGCAACCAATTTGGGTGGAGTTTAACTTTTATGTAAATGCGCAAGAACACGATGTGGATATGGACTGGGATTTTTTTTTTTTTTTTTTTTTTTGATTCTCATTAGATTCTAATTCAGTTCTGATTCTGTTTGATTTGGAATTAATTCTGATTCTTAGGTAATTGTTAGGTAATTTTACATTACACAATGATTCTTTGATGATTTTAAACATTAGCAACAAAAGCCTAAATTGGCAGTTCAGTTGCTATTTTATTTGTGTAATTATTTATTTATTAATTGCCATTTTATAACCAGCACAAAAAACTGTTCTGTGAAGTTTTAAGTAATTGTATTACAATAATTATTCATTCATGAAATGGACTGCACTGGTTGCGCTATGTTTTTGATTTACTAAAAAGAGCTAGTTGTATGTTTCTCAGGGAAACAGCAACGTTTTTTGAACGAATGCAAAGTTTCTCAGGGAAATGGCAAATGTTTTACAATAATTGTATTATAATAATACAGCGACTAAAAAGTTTCTGTGGGAAATCCAAATGTTTTGCAAATGAGCACAGTTTCTCAGGGAAATGGCAAATTATAATTGTTCTATAATTAATAATATTGATTGTGAATTGGACTACTCTGGTTGTGCTATTTTATTTAGACGTACTAAAAAAGAGCTAGTTTAAAATAGCCTTATATTTTTAAGTTTCTTAGAGAAACTGCAAAGTTTTGAGAGCGAACAAAGTTTCTCTAGGAAAAAAAAAATGTTTTGCAAGTGAGGAGTTTCTCAGGGAAATGGCAAGGTTTTGCGAGCAAAGAAAGATTCTCTGGGAAATACAAATTCAAAGTGAACTCAATGCAAAGTTTTGCGATAATTGTATTATAATAATTAATAATTTGTGAATTGAACTACACTGGTTGTGCTATATGTTTTTAATTTCCTAAAAAGAGTTAGTTTAAAATAGTGTTATGTTTTTAAGTCTTGCGAGAGAACACTTTCTGTGGAAAAGTTTTGCGAACAAATGCAACGTTTTTTGGGGAAACGGCAAAGTTTTGCAAGTGAACACAAAGTTTTTCAGGAAAATGGCAAATGTTTTGCAATAATGATTATTTGTGAATTGGACAACACTGGTTGCGCTATGTTTTTGATTTTACTGAAAAGAGCTAGTTTAAAACAGTCTAATGTTTTTAAGTTTCTCAGGGAAACTGCAGTGTTTTGCGAGCGAGCATAAAGTTTCTCTGGGAAATGGCAAAGTTTTGCAAACATACGCAAAGTTTTCAAGGAAAATGACAAATGTTTTGCTTTAAGATTATTTTAATGATTATTAATTTGTGAATTGGACCACACTGTTCGCGCTCCATGTTTTTGATTTACTAAAAAAAAAAATTTAAATACTCTTACGCTTTTAAGTATCTCTGCAAAAACGGCAAAGTTTGCAAATAAATGCAAAGTTTCTCTGTAAAATGCAGAGTTTCTCAGGGAAATGGCAATGTTTTGTGAGCGAACTCAAAGTATATGTTTTTGATTTACTAAAAAGAGCTAGTTTATAATAGTCTAACGTTTTTGAATTTTTCAAGGAAACGGCAAAGTTTTGCAAACAGATGCAAAGTTTCTCTGGGGAAACGGCAACGGTTTTCAAGTGAACAAAGTTTTTCATGAAAATGTCAATTTTTTATGATTAATTTTATTATATTGATTGTTAATTTGTGAATTGGACTACACTGGTTGCGCTATATGTTTATGATTTACTAAAAACAGCAGTGTTTTGCGAGCGAACAAAATCTAAAATTTTGCAAACAAATGCAAAGTTTTTCAGGGAAACTGCAAAGTTTTGCAAACAGATGCAAAGTTTCTCTGGGGAAATGGCAACGGTTTTCAAGTGAACAAAGTTTTTCATGAAAATGTCAATTTTTTATGATTAATTTTATTATATTGATTGTTAATTTGTGAATTGGACTACACTGGTTGCGCTATATGTTTATGATTTACTAAAAACAGCAGTGTTTTGCGAGCGAACAAAATCTAAAATTTTGCAAACAAATGCAAAGTTTTTCAGGGAAACTGCAAAGTTTTGCAAGTGAACAGTTTTTCCTGAAAATGTCAAATGTTTTGCGATAATTTTATTATAATGATTATTAAGTTGTGAATTGGACTACACTGGTTGCGCTATATCTTTTTGATTTACTAAAAAGAGCTAGTTTAAAATAGTCTTATGGTTTCAAGTTTCTCAGGGAAACAGCAATGTTTTGCAAGCAAACACAAAGTTTCTCTGAGAAACGGCAAAGTTTTGTGAACAAATGAAAAGTTTCTCTGGCAAATGCGAATGTTTTTAATGTACTAAAAAGAGCTACTGTAAAATAGTCTTAAGTTTTTAAGTTTCTCTGGGAAATGACAATGTTTGCGAGCTAACAGAGGTATATAAGTTTCTTGGGGGCACGAAAGTTTTGCAAACGAGCACAACATTTTTCTGGGAAATGCAAAAGTTTTGTGAGTGAACGCAAAGTTTCTGAGGGAAATGGCAAATGTTTTGCGATAATTGTATTATAATAATTATGAATTCGTGAATTGACTACCCTGGTTCCACTGTATGTTTTTGATTTACTAAAAATAGCTACTTTAAAATAGCCTCGTGTTTTTTTATGTTTTGTTTTTGTTTTGTTTAAGTGTTTTTCTCACCAGTATCTTTGCTGTCAGTGTGAACTGGGCTTGAGACAGTGTGGGTTAAACTGAGAGAGAGGTATATTTGTAGCTTGTTACAGTTGGACAGTTGTTGACAAATACGCTAAGGACGTGAGTGCGGTCACTTTACGAGCGCAGCCCACAGTGTATATCGCCTCGTCCGGCAGCTTGATTTACATGCGTTTAATGTAAACACTTAACCGGATCCCTGAGTGTGACTTACACATGGTTTGGTTTTCCCAGCGAACGAGGCTTTATCAGACAGAGGCCTGGATCAGGTTATCACGACCGTATTGTCACTGGCTGTGAAAGGTTTTGTCATAGATAAGGACGGTTTTTAATCAAACCCAAAGACGTACGGTGAACAACTACATGTTGTTGTCTTTGCACGGTTGTGAGTTATAGCGAGGAAAATAAACTCTGTTTTCTGAATTTACAGCCTGTTGGCTGGTTTGTGGTTTTCCGTTGCAAACACAAAGCACATTTTGTCCAGTGTTTGAAGACCTGAGGTTTTTGTGTGGAAATTTACCTGTTTTTGCTTTCTCGAATATTACTGATATGCGTAATTTGCTGTATGTGAAGCCAAACGGCTCACAGAACTCTTCCGAAGCGCTTGTTTCCAGCATGAGTTACTTTGAATATGTTGAAGTTGAAACCACAACTTAATTTGTGAGGCTATTAGTATTAAATCACGCTTGGAAGTGGTATCGCTGTCATGTGAATATTTTATGCCCACGTGAACGCGAGGCGCAAAATGGAGCCGCGATTTAATATGCATACGCGGCGAGGCTTGTCGCCCCTTTAAGAGTACTTCTTAAAAGCTAAATCCATGAATCTATGATTGATTTACATAAAGTGCCTCCCTCTTTTTCGAGACCCGGTTTATGCGGTTAGGCGGGGCGGCCGGAAAACTTCTTTTTCTAAAACCATTAAAGAATATTTAAAACCGCTTAAATCTGTCCTCCCTTTCAATTGACCGTGCCACTTCGTAACACTTGCTCTTCCCTCCTTTTCGCTGTTATTCAAACTGGCTGAAGTGGAGACCTGTTGCCTGTCGCATCAAAAAAAAGCCTTTTATTATCACCTTAGTTATTATTTTGATAATCCACCGTTCAATGAAAGTTGGCAGCTATGGGCCGGTTGGGAAAAAAAAGGCTGAGGAAAGTGAAAAAAAAGATCAGTGAACCAACACGATTTGCAAAGTGGAACTAATCCGGAGCCTTTTCTATTACGCGCGGGTGGCGACACAATGGCAACAGAGGAGCCGCGCTCAACCAGCTGCTGGAGTCTGCCTCCTTTTCAGCGCATCATTATCATTTCCATATTTGCTTTGGGAGGTATGTGTCCGTCGGACCCCCCTCAGACTAACTTTTAGGGCCACCCACTACCTCTGTGGCCGGCCTGTGCCTCTTTTGCCATCAGTGAAGCCACTCAGAAATATAGAGGTCGAACAGGTATTTCAAACTTTTTTTAATTACAGATCAAAGATGGGACTAAGGCTTCACCAGCCATTTATTAAGACTTCTTTTTAATGATCAAGTTCACACTCGGAGCTTAGTGACTACAAATTGTTCCTAATTCGGTTGCATATAATAAGAAACCTACAAAATTGTATTTAAAAGTTGTGCTTGTTAGTTATCTTGTTGCAGTTAATTTATTTGCAGTCATTTGTTCATTCATTCCTCACGTTACTGTCAGCTGTAATAAATTAATTTCCATTACAATGATTATGCGTATTTATCTACTATTTTAGGTAAATATGAATCATTAATAATTTAATAAATAGGCTAAGTATTTATAATTAATGATCTGTAATAAAACAAGAAATAAAACAATTATTATTATTATTTATATTATATTTATTGTTTTTATTTATATTGAAATGAAACATACCAATACATAAATATACATAACACATTAGCAAATGTCAAATAAAAAAAAAAGAATCTTGTTGTGATTGGTTTTATTATTATTATTATTATGCTTCACATAACTGTATTAAATAACTGTATTAAATGTAAATATTAAACATTAATAATTTAATAAAAAGGTTAAGTATTTATTATTAACAATTAGTAATAAAACAATACATAATAATAAATAAAAAATATATATTATTTATAACAAAATAAAACTAATACTAATACACACATTTACATAACTCACTAGGAAATATTTATAATTTTTTAAAAATGTGTCTTGTTGCGACTGGTTTTATTATTGTTATTATTATTATTATCATTATGTCTCATGTAACTGTATTAAACAACTGTATTGAAACTGTATTGTAAATATTAATCATTAATAATTTAATAAATAGTCTAAGTATTTATTATTAATGATTTAGTACTAAAACGATACATAATAATAAATAATAAAACAAATAGTATTATTTACAGTGGAATAAAACAAATACTAATACACAATTTTGCATAACCCATTAGGAAATATTTATAATTAGTTAAAAATTATTATTATTATTATGTCTCATGTAACTGTATTAAACTGTAAATATTAATCATTAATACTTCAGTAAATAAGTATTTTTTATTAATGACTTTGTAATAAAACGATAATAATAACATAATAATAAAACAAATCTTAATATTTACAATTAAATAAAACAAATACTAATACACAAATTTACATAACCACTTAGGAAATATTTATATATTTGTTTTAAAAATGTTTGTTTTTGTTATTGGTATTATTATTATTATTATTATTATTATTATTTTGCCTCATATAACTATATTAACATAACTATAACTGTATTATTGATTCAGCTGTATTAAATTGTAAATATTAATAATTAATAATTTAATAGGCAAAGTATTTATTATTAATGGTTAGTAATGAAACAATAATAATAAATAAATATAATACATAATAATAAATAATAAAACAAATAATAAAACAAGAATTATTATTTATTTAAAAAAAAACACAAATATTAGTAAATATTTATCATTTTTAAAAAATGTATCTTGTTGTGATGTATCTGTTTTTTATTATTATTATTATTATTGATTAATTGTCAACTGTGTTAAATTGTTAATATTTGTCATTAATAATTTAATAAATAGGACAAATATTTATTATTAATGATTAACAATAAAACAATACATAATCATAAATAATAAAACACATATTATTATTTATAATGAAATAAAACTAATACTAATATACAAATTTACACAACACATTAGAATTATGTAGAATTAAAAAAAAAAAATGATATTGTTGCGATTGGTATTATTATTATTATTTTGCCTCACTTAACTATATCAATATAACTGTATAACTGTAGTATTGATTTATTGATTAAGTATATTTAAATATGTGAATTTAAATACTTATGCCAGTACTTAAGTACATTCAAACATATAAATGTATCTGTTAAATAAATAAATAGTTAATAAAATGCACATTAATAATGAGTAAATAAATAATAATATATAGAATCAAAATAATAAAAAATACAATTACAATAATATATAATAAAATGAAACAAGTACAGACTATAGTTTAACTTTTTTTTTTTTTTTTGTTATTAAATAATTTTTGTATTGAATCCTGACGAGCTTGTCCTAAAGAGCAACTCAAGTCCAGTCAGCGATTCACATGATTTTCTAAACAGTCAGTTTTTTTCAGCTGTTACTCGTGGTTGAAAGCTTCTGTAAATATTTAGTTTCCACCTAGGGTGATGTTTCAACTAAGTTTAATGGTGCAGAGCTTAAACATCTAGCCACAACAAGGCTAACTTTCAACCCAGGTTCTCTCTGACCGCTAAAACCATTTGATGCCACATGTTCTCGACCATGGTGGCGCCACGCTTGTGAGAGCGGCCCGCTGGTTAATAAAGCACAAAGAGAAGTGATTTCTAAGGATCAGACTCTTCTCCCGGGGCTCCCATGATCTCCTGGTGTCTGTAGTTAAGACGCGGCTGCTCTCGGAGCCTCTGTTCTCCCTCTCACGCTTGTGTTCTGGTATTAGTCTCATCGCCACCCCTTTTTAATTCACGAAGCCTCTTTCAGCACATCAGTGGGGTTTTCCCCGTGCGCAACATGAATATTAAGGCACGGGAGACGCTGTCTTGCATTTAGCGGAACGGGGAACGTTGATGACGGAAGAGTTGGGAGTGAATTATGTCGTCCGGCGCCTTTGACAACTCGAGACACGGTCAAACTTTGTTTACTTGCAATTTTCTGTTCAAATAACCACCATTAAATGAATAAGAACATGACATGGGAGCAAGCCATTTAAGTAATTGGCTATCGTTCCACAACACTTAGATTCTGTCAGCGAGTGAAGAAGAAAAAAACGCAGTTTTTTTCCTCCTTGCTAATTGACTGGGGCAATTTGCATAATTGAGAGGGTAGGTTTCTCTGTAGCTGACGTAAGCTGGTTACCAAACCTGTAACGCTGATCTGCGAGTTCGTTTGGCTCCGGAGAACCGACTCGGTGATGATTTAGAGGCAGAACAGGTAAGCGTTTGTCCTCGCGAGGGCGAGTGATTGACGACATTTGAAAAATTGTTTTGTTTGGCGAGGAGAAACGTCACGAAAAGCGGTCCAGTCTTAACATGTTGCCTCCAGATAGATGCAGCGATGCCAGTTGGATCCACTTCTTAGAGTAAGGGAGCAGAAACCATATGCTGCTCAAGTGTTTCATTAAGTCAGCTCTTGGATTGCAGCTAGCGTCCATGAATTTCATGGAAAAGGCCGTTTAATGCCATCTCCGGGCCAGTGGGCTTCCAAGTTCTGTTTTGGCTACGTTTGGTACGACAGTTCGAACACACTTTGTCTTTTTATGAAAATAGAATGTGAATTTAGTATTTTGTCATGTCAGATTCATTAATTTGAGAGTGTTTCACTAATTGTTTATACATTTATAGAAATATTCTTTTTAAAAAATTATAAATTAAAAAATAAATTAAAAAATGAAATAAAAAAATAGATGATAGATACATAGATAGATAGATAGATAGATAGACAGATAGAAATGTATACTTTTTCTTAAATATTATAAATGTTTATACATTTATTGAAATATTCTTTAAAAAAATCTAATTAAAAAATAAATAGAAATAAAATTCTAAAAAATGATAGATAGATAGATAGACAGATTGATAGACTTCTTAAATATAAATGCTTATAAATTTCTAGAAATATTCTTTTAAAAATGGTTTTTAAAAAACAATTTTTAAAAATATAAAAATAAAATTCTAAAAAAAATAGATAGGTAGAAATCTCTACTTTTTCTTAAATATTATACGTTTAGAAATGTATTTCGATATTTAAAAAAAATCTAATAAAAATAAATAGAAATAAAATTCTAAAAAAAATGATAGATAGATAGATAGATAGATAGATAGATAGATAGATAGATAGATAGAAATGTCTACTTTTTCTTAAATATTATAAATGTTTAGACATTTATAGAAATATTCTTTTTTTAAAAATTAAAAAAATAAAATAAAATGAAAAGAGATAGATAAAAGATAGATAAAATGAAAATTTATAGAAATAGAAAATAGATAGATAGATAGATAGATAGATAGATAGATAGATAGATAGATAGATAGATAGACTTCTTAAATATAAATGTTTATAAATTTATAGAAATATTCTTTTTAAAAAAATGTAAAATATAAAAATAAAATTCTAAAAAAGATAGATAGATAGATAGATAGATAGATAGATAGAAATCTCTGTTTTTTCTTAAATATTATACATTTTCAGAAATTTATAGAACTATTCTTTAAAAAAACAAAATAGAACAAAAAAGTAATAAATAGCTAGATAAATAGACTTCTTAAATATAAATGTTTATAAATTTATAGAAATATTATTTTTTAACAAAAATTAAAAAAAAATAAAAAAAAAATTCTAAAAAAATAATAAATAGATACTTTTTCTTAAATATTAAAAATATTTATAAATTTATAGAAATATTCTTTCTAAAAAAAAGGAAAAAAATTAAAAAATAAATAAAAAATAAAATCCTGAAAAGAATAGAACATGATAGATAGATGGATAGATAAAATGAAAATAAAATTATTATTTTATAATAAATTATTTTATTATAAAACATTATGAATAATAAATATATATAAATAATAAATTATTATATATTTATATTTTATTACATTTTTTTTATTCTAAACAAGTAATATAAATATTTCTCAAAAATATTTATGTTATGCTGTGTTATCTTTTCTTGTGGTCATATTTTCATAAACATTATGACATACATTCTATGAAATGTATATATTAACACGTTTCTGTCAACACTATTAATTATAATCATTGCACTGTTTGGAAACCTTTGTTTTTGGAGCTTTAATTTCAGTGTGCAGACAGTTATTTAATCATTTATTGACGAAACTTTATAAACACTTTTATTGGTAATTGCGTTGACAAGATTACTTGGCTGCGTGACGTGACCATCAGTTTTTGTGTATGCTTTTTCTAAATGTGTGTGTGTTAGCATTTGTGCTAAGTGCGAAAGTGTCGTCCACTCGAATCCTGACTCAGCCTTATAAAGGGTGTGTCCCAGCAGGGTTCGGTCTCTGCGGCAGCGCCTCGGGCTAATCCAATCCGCCGGGGACGGTAAAGACACGGCGTGCGTGTCTTCGCATCTCCTTCATAAAAGTTAGCGTCCTACCCCCGACAGAAAGAGCCGGGCCGTGAAAAGACGGCGTCGGGGAAGGTAAGACGAAGAACGACACCGAAAGAAGGGCAGGAGGGAGTCGTCCATTCCATTATTACTGTAAATACAATGGCTACATCGCAGCCCCAGCGTCCAGAGTTTCCAGTCACCCTCTATTGACAGAGCCATAAATCAAGGCCAGAGCTAAGTGAATTACTGCAGCAGGGGGCTGTGGTTTTAACAATGTTTATGTAGTATCAGCTTACCATCTCTCCTGAAAGAGAGCGAGAGATTGGAGAGGGTGAGTGCGGAGTCTTATTAACTCCGCTGCGATACATCACGGCTTAAAGACCCAGCGCTGCCGCACATCCCAGGCATTATACTAATAACCAATAACCGAATATTACCTCTATTAAGAGCCGCCTAATTAGATTGTGCCGGTTACAATTAAATACTTGATAAGGTTCGATCCATTAAAGGACTGTCAGTCCCAAAGCGGCCAGGAGGCCTGCCAGCAAGGTGTGAGAGAGCCCAGGCCCGATGCGTCACCGAGACGTTTTATTAGTTGCGTCGGCCATAATGATGCTGGATCTGGCACCCGTTATGCTACCAAGTACCACGCTCTTTTGGTCCCCGTCGGTGCTCGTGCGGTTTTCAAGTGTTGTTGACTGAACAGCTGGTTGTTGCGGTGCCTACCCATTGTTACGAACAGGTGCATGCATTGTGTGTGAGTGTGCGCTGTCACAGACCTTCGGAGTTGGAGTAGATGGCGTTTTTAATTTGATTTGAACAACGACATGGCCGCGTGGGATAAAAGTACAGTCTGTGTAATATGGCGGAATGGCTTCGAGGAATAAATTCATTCAGAAAATGAGTGTTTGAACATGAAACCTTTTTGCAGACTTTGATTGGTGCGATTGGGAATTTCAAAAATATATTTGTCGTTTACCCAACTATGATGAGTTTTCCTTCTCAGAGCCCTAGAAATATGAAAAGCATTCAGTATTTATTCACCCGGATGTTGTTTCAAACCTGTATGATGTACTTTCTGAGAAACCAAAAAGAGACTTTCTTCACAATTAAAGTCACTGTGGTTCCAGTGCTGTTGTTTTGGACCTCATTGGCTTTCTTTTTATGGACAAAAACAGCTGAGTATCTTCAGAATATCTTCGCATGTTCTCATGTCGTTCCAAACCTGTTTTATTCAGTTTATAAGAAGCCCAAAATATCTTCTCACCCTCATCTTATTCCAAACAAATTTCTGCAAAACCCAAAAGAAACCTTTCATCCTTACAATTAATGTTGTTCCAGTGTTTTTGTTTTGGGCATTGACTTTCATGATATTGACAAAAAAGTTGAAACATCTTCAGAATATCTTCAAAATATCTTCTCACCCTCAAGTCGTTCTAAACGTGTATGATTTAATTTATGAGAAACCCAAAAGAAAGCTTTCGTTCTCGTGGTTAGTCAATGTTGTTCGATTGTTGTTGTTTTGGCCCCCATTGACTTTCATTATATGGGCAAAAACAGTTGAAACACCTTCAGATTGTCTTCTCATTCTCATGTCATTCCAAACCTGTATGACTTAATTTCTGAGAAACCCAAAAGAAACCTTTCATCCTTACAATTAAAGTTAATGTTTCCAGTGTTGTTCCAATGTTGTTGTTTTGGACCCCACTGACTTTAATTGTATGAATGAAAATGCAGAAACATCTTCAAAATATCTTCTTACCAACATTTCGTTCCAAACCTGTATGGCTTAATTTCTGAGAAACCCAAAAGAAACTTTGTCCTTACAATTAAAGTCAATTTTGCTGCCAGGTTGCTCCAATGTTGTTGTTTTAAACCCCATAGACTTTCATTATATGGACAAAAAAAAATTAAAAATCTTATGAATATCTTCAAAATGACTTCATTTCTCAGAAACCCAAAAGAAAGCTTTCATTCTTGAAGTTAAAGTCAATGTTGTTCGCATTTTTTTGTTCTGGACTCCATTGATTTTTATTGCATGGACAAAAACCGTTGAAACATCTTCGGAATATCTTCTCATCCTTATGTCATTCCAAACCTGTATGACGTCATTTCTTAGAAACCCAAAACCTTTTGTACTTACAATAAAAGTCAATTTCGCTGCAGTGTTCCTCCGATGTTGTTGTTATGGACCCCATTGACTTTCATTATATGGACAAAAAAGTTGAAACGTCTTCTGAATATCTTCAGAATATCTTTTCATGTTCTTATAACCTTATGATGTTCCTAAACTGTTTAAATCCATTTCTAAGAAACCCAAAAGAAACTTTTCATCCTTACAATTAACGTCAGTGCTGTTCCACTGTTGTTGTTTTGGACACGATTGACTATCAGTATATGGACAAAAAAAAACTGAAATATCTTCAGAATATCTTCAAAATTTCTTCTTACCCTTATCTTGTTCCAAACTTGTATGACTTAATTTCTGAGAAATGCAAAAGAAACCTTTCATCCTTACAATTAAAGTTAATGTTGTTCCAGTGTTGTTTTGGACCCCATTGACTTTCATTATATAGACAAAAAAGTTGAAACATCTTCAGATTATCTTTGAAATATCTTATCACTCTCATGTTGTTTCAAACCTGTTTTATTTAATTTCTGAGAAACCCAAAAGAAAACATTGATTCTTGAAGTTTAAGTCAGTGTCGATTTTCATTATATGGACAAAAATGTTGAAACATCTACAGAATATCTTTAAAATATCTTCTCACCCTCATGTCAGTCCAAAACTGTATGCCTTAATTTCTGAGAAACCCAAAAGAAAACTTCTGTCCCTGAAGTTTAAGTCAGTGTTGTTCCAATGTTGCTGTTTTGGACTCAATTGACTTTCATTATAAGGACAAAACAATTGAAACATATTCAAAATATCTTCTCAAGTCCTACAGGTTTGGAACATCATAGGGTTGCGTAGATATTCAACAAACTTTTTTTCTGTCCATCAAAGACTCATTTTAATTCATATTAAATCAAATACAGCGTTTACTATCACTAAAGTCCCTCTGCGTCCCCTTGTGAGTGTGTGTTTGACTATTTTTAACAAGTAAGCCCATAAGAAACACTCCACCTTTGTGTGTACATCCCCATCTGCATGAGCAATCCAACCAAGCACAAACCTACCACAACATCCACATCCTTTCCTCATGGAGTTCCTTTTTTCCATCCTTCTCTTCCCTCTGTCGTTTTCTAACCAAGCTCCTCTGTTTGTCTCTTTGCAGCGAGTCCTCACGCCACGCCGTCAAGTCTCCATTTCCCGACGTCGCCAATCATCCAGCAGCCCGGCTCGTACTTCTCCCACCACGCCATCCGCTACCACCCCCAGGAGACGCTCAAGGAGTTTGTCCAACTTGTCTGCCCTGACAGTGGTCAGCAAGCTGGACAGGTGGGCTTCCTTAATGTAAGAAGGAGCACTTTTGTACATACACACTTCTGTTACACTGTTATTTATATATACACACATAAATATACACAGTACAAAAACGTATATTATGGAAACACAAACTTTTCTTTTGGATACGTTTAATTGTGATTAATCGATTTGAAAGCACTATACATATTATATATTTTGTATATTATATATTTATTAGTGCTGTCAAATCAATTAATTATGATTACCTGCATCCAAAAGAAAAGTTTGTGTTTACATAATATATATTTAGTGTTAAATGTGATTAATCAAATCGATTAATCGTGATTACTCACATCCAAAATAAGTGACTTCAAAACGATTAATCGTGAATAAGCGTATCCAAAGTAAACAGTTGTTTACATAATATATATGTAGTGTAAATATGATTAATTGTAAAGTGTAAAGTTGATTAATCGTGATTACTTGCATCTGATAACTCGCATCCAAAATAAAAGTGCTGTCAAATCACAAATAATCATATCCAAAAGAAAAGTTTGTTTACATAATATCGTAATCGTGATTACTTGCATCTGAAATAAGTGACTTCAAATCGATTAATCGCGAACAATCGTATCCCAAGTAAACAGTTGTGTTTACATAATATATATTTAGTGTTAATATGAGTAATCAAGTTGATTAATCGTGATTACTTGCGTCTGATAACTCGCATCCAAAATAAAAGTTCTGTCAAATCACGAATAATCATATCCAAAAGAAAAGTTTGTTTACATAATATATATTTAGTGTTAAATGTGAATAATCAAATCGATTATTCGTGATTACTCGCATCCGAAATAACTGACTTCAAATCGATTAATCGCAATCGTATCCAAAGTAAACATTTGTGTTTACATGATATATATTTAGTGTTAATATGATTATTCAAGTTGATTAATTGTCATTACTTGCATCTGATAACTTGCATCCAAAATAAAAGTGCTGTCAATTCACTTATTCGCGAATAATCATATCCAAAAGAAACATTTGTGTTTACATATTAGTGTAAATGTGATTAATCAAATTGATTAACTGTGATTAATCACGTCCGTTTGCTTGCATCCAAGTGCTGTCAGATTGATTAATTGCAAATAATCGTATCCAAAAGAAAAGCTTGTTTATATGATATACATATATATTTATGTAAATGCAATGAATCAAATCGATTTATTGCAATTACTCACATCCAGTTACTTGCACCTAAAATAAAAGTGCTGTTAAATCAATTAATTGCGAATAATCGTATCCAAAAATAAAAGTATATATTATATATGTATATATATATATATATATATTTACAAACACATATACACACCACACACACACATATTCTCAAAATCCTAATCCTTTTGAGAAAGTGACCCAGCTCTGGGCAAACTAATGTGGCCCTGATGGCCAGAGGAGAGATAGCGAAAAGTTTGAGTCATAGATTATGAACGGTAAAGTGCGCACAGCAGCAGAATTTTTTATGACTAGGAGCAGCAAAAAATTGCTGAGCACATTCTCCTGACGTGCATGTGTGTGATACTTCTGTTGTGCCTGCTGGTCATATGTGTCCAGAACTTGATACTCAGGGTGTGTTTTCATGTTTTTTATGTCCTGTTTCTATCCAGCCCAATGGGAGCAGTCAAGGGAAGGTGCACAACCCGTTCCTGCCCACCCCCATGTTGCCGCCTCCTCCGCCACCCCCGATGGCGCGACCCGTGCCCCTTCCCGTGCCAGACTCCAAACCTCCCTCCACCTCCACCGAGGGAGGCGGCAACTCCCCCACCTCGCCAAGTGAGTACTACGGCCCATCACCTGCCGTCACACGCACTCAACACTTGATCCCGAACGCCAAGTGTCTCAGGTTTCCCAAGCATGTGAAAGCTTATCTTTAGTGTTTTTCATAATGAATAGAATTTCCCATCAAACATGCGCAGTGTCCGTATCAAGCCTTCCTCTCAACAGCTGTACTGCTCCCTATACAATATTGATATTCATTTTGCGTGTGTGTGTGTGTGTTTTTAATTCACCACAGCCTACTCCACACCGAGCACGTCTCCCGCTCAGCGCTTTGTCAGCGTGGGCCCCAGAGACCCCAGCTTTGTAAATATCCCTCAGCAGCCTCAGGTGAGTACACATGCACAGATCCACCGAATCCCTGAAAGTCCATCAAGAGTGCTTGTTGTCTGTCATAATAGGCTTTCAGCACTGTTATGCCAGCTCGTATAACTCCCTCGCTCTATGAAAGCTCATAGCTGATTTATTGTGTGTAATTAGCATGTTCAGGCGCAGATTCAACGGCACAGTGGCCACAACCTTGATTTATACTTCTCACACACATATACAATCACCTGCATGCTACGGATTAGTTGTCATATGGTACAATTTATAATTTGACATGGCTTTTACAACATTTGACCACTTTGAGGTTGTCAGAATCAGCCAATAAATGATAAAACAAGCTGTTAATCCTCAATGAACTTCACTCAAGCATAAACAATTTGTAATGACTTGCATTAGCAACCACGGATTGTATTTTTTTTTTTTTTCAGACTAATACAATCAGAGTTATATTAGAAAATGTTCTGGCTCTTCCTAGCTTTATAATGGCAGTGAATGGGTGTTAAGATTTTGAAGTCCAATAAAGTTTACTATCTATCATAAAAAGCACTCCACACGGCTCCGGGGGGTTAATTAAAGCTTTCTGTGGCAAGTCGATGCATTTGTGTAAGAAAAACATCCATATTTTAAACTTTACTAACCGTGATCTCTAGTTTCCACTAACTATTGATGCGTAAATGCGATTAAATTAATTGTGATTACTCGTATCCAATTACTCGCATCCAAAATGAAAGTGCTGTAAAATCGCTTAATTGTGAATAATCATGTCTAAAAGAAAAGTTTGTTTACATAATATAAATTTAGTGTAAGTGCGATTAATCAAGACAAATAATTGTGATTACTCACATCCGATTACTCACATCCAAAATAAAAATGCTGTCAAGTAGCTTAATCGTGAAAAATCATCTTCAAAAAAAGTTTGTTTACATTATATATATATATATATATATATATTTTTAGTGTAAATGTGGTTAATCAAGTCGATTCATCATGATTACTCAGATCGAATGACATCAATAATAAAAGTGCTACAAAATTGCTTAATCGTGAATGATCATATTCAAAAAAAAGTTTGCTGACATAATATATATTTAGTGTAAATGCAATTAATCAAGTTGAATAATCGTGATTACTCACCTCCAAAATAAAAGTGCTGTCAAATCGTTTAATTGTGAATAATCATATCCAAAAGAAAAGTTTGTTTACATTATATATATTTTGTGTAAATGTGATTAATCAAGTCGATTAATCATTATTACTTGCAACCGATTACTCACCTCCATAATAAAAGTGCTGCAAATCGCTTAATCATGAATAATCATATCCAAAAGAAAAGTTTGTTTCCATAATTCATATTTAGTGTAAATGCAATTAGTCAAATCGATTAATTGATTACTCACATCCAAAATAAAAGTGCAGTCAAATCACTTAATTGTGAATAATTGTTTACAAAAGAAAAGTTTGTTTCCATAATATGTATTTCGTGTTAATGCGTTTAATCAAGTCGATTAATCATGATTACTCGCATTCGATTACTCACCTTCAAAATAAAAGTCCTGTCAAATCACTTAATTATGAATAATCATATCCAAAAGAAAAGTTTGTTTACATAATATATATTTAGTGTAAATGTGATTAATCAAGTCGATTAATTGCGATTACTCATATCCGGTCACAAATTAAAAGTACAAAATGAGGATTTATAAAAAAAAAATCTCAGAGGATTTCAATATAAGCCAAGAGGAGGTTTTTCTTTGCTGTAAAAAAAAAAAAAACTTGGTTCTCTTACACTATGCCTTTGTCCTACATTATCCGCTGGAACGCCACTCTCTTGAGTTAACGTAAGCTAGAGATTACAGTTTATAAAGTTTTAAATATGGATGTTTTTTTACACAAACGCATCAGTTCACTTCAGAAGGCCTTTATTAACCACCTGGAACTGTGTGGAGCATTTTTTTATTATGGATGAACGTACTTTATTTTGCTTCAAAATCTCAACACCCATTCACTGCCATTATAAAGCTTAGAAGAGCAAGGATATTTTTTAATATAACTCTGACTGTGTTCGTCTGAAAGAAAAAGGCATATACTCCTAGGATGGCTTGAGGTTGAGTAAATCATTTTTGGGTAAACTATCTCTTTAATGCAGTTTGCACAAATCTCAAATATCAAAAGTATCAAATAGCCAAACAATAGATGTTATACTAGCCTGTAGTTACTAGGTTGTGCACAAGGCTTTTAAAACCCATATCACTCATTCTCTAATATTAATATATTCATAAATGGACATCAGGATCACCCTGTTAATGTAAATGAACTTGTGTTTGATTTCGCAGTCGTGTAAATGCTAATGCGCCTGAAATGCCGCCTGTAACCTTAATCGTCACACACACACACATCTACAATGACAAATACAGCCTGTACCGCCACCTGCACTTGCACAAACAGACAAAAAAAAAAGCATCAGTTACCTCTGTAAACGCAGCTATAACACACACACACACACACAGCAGAGACGATACCACGCTCATAGAGAAACACTCAAGACTGGATTGGATCAGAGAGAGATTGTGTGTGTGTGTGATATGTCCGGAGGCCTGCAGCAGCCTCCCATCGATTTATTGACTGTGTCGCAGGCCGCAAGACACGCATCCCCCAGTAGAATGGAGGCAGGTGTTTGTCAGGCCGGCTGGGAGGGGAGTGGGGGGGTTGTTATTATTTATTGTTTGTATTTATTTATTACTCCTGCCCGCCTCTGCCTCTCTGCCCCTTCTCTCTCTCTTTCTCTCTGTCCTTCTCTCTATCACCTTTTCCTCTCTCCCTCCCTTTTTCTTTCGAGCTCAGGTGGTGGCTAAGATTCAGTCTTTCTGTTTGTTTATCTATCTATATTTAAGATTGCTACCGGTACTTATCTGTTTTTGCGCTTGTTGACTATTTAGGGGGTTTGACAACTGGAGTTGTTAGAGTTTTGTAAAAAAAAAAAAAAAAAGAAGTTCTTGTTTTCGGCTTTATTGCTGTGTAGTTGTAGTTTTTATAATTGGGTTCACATATAGTTTTAATAATAATTATGATAGATACATGATATATAAAACAGTTTTTTAATATATATATATATGTGAGATATTTATACATATGGATATATAGACTATATTATATAATCTATATAAAATTATGTACAATTTTATAGAATGTAAAGATTATATATGATTTTTAAATATGTATATATTACACAGAATTGTTTTTATTTTTATATTATTAAATATTTTTAAAAAATTAAATTATTTTATAAGAAATGTACTTATAATACTTTTTAAATAATTTTCTTTGTAATGTTTATACTTTGTGTATACCTATATATGATACTGCATGAGAAATATTTATTTTTATTACAAAAAAAATAGTATTATAATCTTAAATTATCATTACCATAAAAAGTTTACAATGCGTGTAATTGTTTTTATAACACAATAAAAGCATAATTATTAAAGAATATTAGATATTTACTACAATATTTATTATATGTTGTATATTTCTATTAAAAATATAAGTATTATTTAGATAGATGGATAGATAGATGATAGAGAATTATATAGAATTTTATATAGAATATATAGAGTATATAGAATTTTTAAAAACGTATCTAATATACAAAATTGTTTGTATTTTTATATTAATAAAATATTTAAAATAATGAAATTATTTTATAAATGTATGTGTAATATTTTAGTGTATATTTATATATGATATTATATAACAAAAATATTTGTTATTTTTATTACAAAAATTAATTTGTATTATAATCTTAAATGATCATTTCCATAAAAATGTTTACATTGCATATAAATAAAAACATTATATAATATTTACTATAATATTAATTAAATATATTTAATAATTAAGTATTATTTAGATTCATAAAATATTTTTATATTAATAAAATATTTTAAAATAATGAAACAATTTTTTATAAAAAATTTATTTACGTATAATTCTTGTAGTGTACATCTATATTTGATATATATATATATATATATATATATATATAATGTAATATAATATAATATTTATACTATATATATAATATAAATATATAATATATATTTCTTTTATTTGTTTGCTTTATTTTATTATTTGCTTGTTTGTTTATTTTTTGGGTCATAAATAGTTGTACTGTATCATATAATGTTCATGTATATATTTTTTCATGTGAAAACACATTTTTATTAAATAATATTAATTAAATAATATTAATAAATATTAAATAATATTAAATAAGATTTACTACAATATTTATTATGTATTGTATATCTATATTAATAATATAATAAGTAGTTTATTTATGTCTGTGTGTGTGTAATTATCAGTTTTGTTTTATCCTCTAAGACAAATGTAGGTTTTTTTTTTTTTTGGTTGTTTTGTAAACTTGAGTTTTGATTTTTACCTTGGTTAATGAAAATATTTACTATTGTAGTTTGTAACACACTAACACTCTCAAACAGTCACTTTTATTTCAGTTCCCTTTTGTTCTGTTTGTTTGTTCTTTCATTTGATGTTCAAACCGCTTCGTTTTAACATCATAAAACAATGTTCACGTGAAAACAAACAAAAAAATCAGCCTTTGAACACCTTTGAACACCATAAACACTGCTTCTTTGCTAAATTCATTATACAGTACTTATTTAAAAAGCAACTTTATCATTTTACTACATATCTGAAGTTGAAGTTTAGGCCATAACTGTGAGGATTTTGGCTAAGTATTTGTTGTCGTCCCGTTGAAGCGAGGGCAGTGAACCTCTCAGATCAGCTGCGAGAGACGTCTCCCGAGTGCCGTCGCCCACTGTGTCAGTGAACTCTTTCAGGCTCTGTCTAGCCAGACAGTGATTGGACTGTGAGTTTATATTAAAGCACTGTATGAGTCTCAGACTGGCCATATTGACGAGCCTGTGACCCCACGGCAGGGTTCGGTCGCACCATTTCATTGGCCTCATAAGCTGGTGCGGACCACCCCGGGGCGGGCAGGACAAAAGTTACCCGTGGCGGCCGGCGTGTTTCGGGGGGTGGGGTACAAAAGAGAGCGAAAGTGACGGGCAGACGAGAACGATGTGACCCTAACTGTAAACATTCCTAGCGGCCCGGCCATGGTAACCAGGCAGAGAGCGAGAGACGGGACAGTATGATGGAGGGGTCTGCCGTGGGAGGGGGGGACGGGAATGAAAGAGAAGGGTGGTGGGAGGGTGGCAGCGCCCTCAGGGGTTTGCTGCCATGGGAGCTGTTGGCGCTCGCCCTCTCAGATGGAGAGGTTGGCACCACATGCGGAGATATACGGACGCGGGTTTGGGAGCAGAAGCGGCATGCCTGTTCAGACTGAGGGGCCACTTTTTAGCCAAATAGATTGAAAAGGCAACTTAAAAAAAAGTAAATAATAAAAATAATAATAATAATATTTTTATTTATTTAATTATTTATTCAATTGAATTTTTTATTAAAGAATTTGTTTTATAAAAATGATAAGCTTAGCAAATTAAAAGATTCACATTTTCCCCATACATACAATAGTTTAAACAGGTTTTTATTTTATGTTTATTATGTAAATATATAATAACATTTATACATAAATCTATTTGGATAGAGAGTTATAGATGGAATATTTCTATATATATATATATATATATACATATATTTTTTTATTTCGTTTTATGCAGTGTGATTTCTTACACATTGTGTATATTTATTATTATTGTTTTTTATGTAATTTATGTTATAAATGTAAGTTAAAAATAAATCATGTTTATATCATTAGTAATAATAAACTAGTTTATTACAGTTTATTATTTTACAACTATTTTAACAGTTAATACACAGTTACTATTTTATTTAATATTCTACATATACATGTATATACATATATATGTATATGATATGCACAATATTTATATGCATAATATTTTATATATATTTGAATTATTATTTGTCATAATAAATTTGTTTAACAATCTAAAATAATTTTCTATATAAATATTTAATATAAAATTATAATATATATTTTATAAATATTTTATAAATATTTCAATGTAATATAAATTTTTAACATCACACAAAATATCACATAGATATACACTAAAGGTATTATGTGTAAATAATACATTTGCTATAATTATTAAAAATGAATGTAATTATTTTATTAATATTAAAATACAAACATATTTTTTGTGATAAAATTTTTTATAAATATTTAAATTTTAAAAAATATTTTCATGTAATATTATATAGATTTTTATAAAATTATACAATAAATCCATAATTTTTTTATACTAATATAAAAATACAAACAATTTTTGTTGTGATAAAAATTATAAATATTTTTATGTAATATATAATATATATTTTTATCAAATTATATAATAATTACATGATTTTTTTAATACTAATATTAAAATACATACAATTTTTGTCATAATAACAATTATAAATATTTTTATGTAATACATATTATTACATACTTTTTTAAACAATTACATAATAATTGCATGTATTTTTAATTCTAATATAAAAATACAAACAGTTTTTGTCGTAATAAAAATTATAAATATTTTATGTAATACATATGTACATTTTTATACAAGTATATAATTATTACATTAATTTCTAAAACTGATATGATAATACAAACAATTTTTGTTGTGATAAATTATAAATATTTCTATGTAATATATAATTTTATAAAAACTAAATTATATATTACATAGAAATATTTATAATTTATCACAACAAAAATTGTTTGTATTTTTATATTAGTATTAAAAATAATGTAATATATAATTTTATAAAAACTCTATTATATATTACATTATTTTTTAATACTAATATAAAAATACAAAATTTTTGTTGTGATAAAATGTCGAAATATTTTTATGTAATATACAATATATAGATTCTTATCAAATTATATAATTAGTACATGAATTTAATACTAGTACAAAAATACAAATTTTGTCATAATAAAAATGATAAATATAGGTATGTTATATAAAATAAACAGTTTTTATAAAATGATAAAATAATTACATGATTTTTTTAATACTAATATAAAAATACAAACAATTTTTGTTGTAATAAAATATAAATATTTTTATGCAATATATAATATTATATACATTTTTATAAAATTGTATTATAATTACATGAATTTTAAATACTAATATAAAATGCAAACAGTATTATTTAATAAAAAATTATACATTTTTGATGTAATATATAATGTATACATTTTTATCAAATTGTATATAATAATACACACAAACACAGATCAATACTGAACCAAACTCAATCAATTCTGATCAGTAAAACAGAAAAAGTCCAAAACAAACGTGCAACAGGCCCGTAATCTGCGTTTAATTGCACAGCGTGCAGGAACTGTAGCCTGACCCTGGTCCCGAAGCGGTGCAGATAAAGCAATGATTCATAAACAGCGTTTTTAATCAGAACGCGCTGGGAGGAACTGAGTGTGATGGGAGCTCAGATAGGCGCCGCAATGTGACACACACACATACACACACACACACGCCGGCAGTAAATCGGCCCCATAGAGGCCGGGATGAGAACGCCGGCACCCTTGGCTTTTATTCGCTTCCTATAAACGTTAGCATGCGGGAGAGATAACATCAGTAATTGACTCTTGTCCTCCACGTCAATTTGCCGTAGTTAAGCATCTGCGGAGACGTCCCCACAAAACACGGCTAACGATTATTACTCGAATTCATAATAAATGCTCATTCCCGAGACAAAGAAACCTCAAAAGCCTGCAGGGAAGGCGAAGCCTCCTTAATAGTGTTGTTTAAACTAATTCTCGCCCACGTGCGTTTCCTCCCAAAGCCAGGAGAGGGCAGCGCGCCAGACTGCCGGACACACAAATTAATTACCCGAGATTGATTTCAGCTCTATGCTCCGTGTCACACCCCAGAAAATCACAGGCTGCTGTTTCTGTCAGAGCACATACACGCGTCCACAAATCTGAAACGGCAACGAGAAGAGCGACCGTTTCCCCTCGCACCTGCGAACGTCGCCGCTCTAATAATAAACAACATGAATATGTTTATATCCCCCTCAGGTGCGAGCTGTTTGTTTGGGGTCGTCTAATGGACTGCCGCGCGCCGTTTTCTTTTTTTCCCCCGTAGCGTCTGATGGCGAAATGTAAATAAATAATGTAGTAAATGTCTGCGGGGTCCCGCAGGGAGCTGTAATACGTGGCTGGGCGGTTTGGGTTTGAGATGGCTTTTATAAGCACTGCTCTCCAGGCCCGGGCTGGTTTGCATTACATGAGGCTGAATTCCTCTGAGATGACACTCATCCTCAGGCACTTTAGCGCGGCCGCTGACTCAGCACTCCTCCGTCCTGATGAGATTACTCCTGCCATTGACAGCCAGTTAAAGGACCAGACTGAGATTCCCAGCCCCCCGTTTCTGGCGCTTTCTGATCGCTCTTCCTTCATCTCTACCACCTGACTTTCTCGTCTTTCTCATTCCTCTGTGCGGTCGCCCTGACTTGTTTAAGCCAAGTTCTAGCATGTTGTTGCAAACCTGTGTGATTTTAAAAAAAGAAATTTTGAAATTTGTGCTGGTTGCACATGAAAGAGGATTGATTCATACAGCTCATGAAGTTTTCTGAACCTTCATGATACTTTTATGCAAAGAATCGGTTGTTATTCACTGATAATCTTCCACTCGAATGAGCTAGTGAGTCTAATTCATGAACAAATCATTTACAACTTTAGTTAAGTGAATTATTCAATAGTTTAGTGAACTGAATCATCTGAATGAATCATGCATGAATGAATCAAGTCATTCAGACTAGTTTTGCTCAAGTGATTCAATTAAGAGATCGAGTTTAAACACAAACAAATGATCTGTTGACAAATCATTTGAACTGATTTTATAAACTGAATCAGCTGATTCCCTAAAAAGATTTATCATCTTATCGTTTAAACTAATAACAAAAATAAACTGAATGAACAGATCCGATTCAAACAAGTGATCTGTTCACAAATCATTCAGACTAGTTTTATAAACTAAATAAGCTGATTTCCTAAAAAGATCTGGTTCACAAATGATTCAAACTAATAACAAAAAGAAACTGAATCAACTGATTCCATTAAGAGATCCGATTCAAACAAGTGATCTGTTCACAAATAATGCAAACTAGTTTTATAAACTGAATCAGCTGATTCTCTGGTTGCACGTGAATGAGGATTGATTCGTAAAAATGATTCATACAACTCATGAAGTTTTCTAAAGCTTCACGATACTTTTATGTAAAGAATCAGGTTGTTGTTGACTGATATAGTTCCACTCGAGTGAGCTGGTGAGTCTATTTCGTAAACGAATCATTTACTAGTTTAGTTAAGTGAATTATTCAGTAGTTTAGTGAACTGATTCATCTGAATGAATCATGAATGTCATGAATCTAGTCATTCAGACCAGTTTTGTGAACATTTTTGATTATTAAAATATTTATTTTAAAATATTTATACACCCCCCCATAGGCATTATATGTATGTAGGTATATGTATGTGTATATTATTAGGTGTTTGTTTGCAATGTTTGCAATCGTTTAGTTCTATGAACTGAATCAAGATTCAATTAAGAGATCCAGTTCAAACAGATGATCTGTTGACAAACCATTCACACTGATTTTATTAACCGAATCAGCTGATTCCCTAAAAAGATGTGGTTCACAAATCTTTTAAACTAATAACAAAAATAAACTGAATCAACTGATTCATTTAGGAGATCCAGTTCAAACAAATTATTCAGACTGACAAATCATTCCAGCTGGTTTTATAAACCGAATCAGCTGATTCCCTAAAAGATGTGGTTCACAAATCATTTAAACTAATAATAAGTAAATAGGTGAATAATAGGTAAATAATTATTTTTACTAATAATGAAAATAATCAACCGATTCAATGAAGAGATTCCAATTCAAACAAATGATCTGTTAGCATATAATTTTAGAAACTGAATCAGAATCATCTGAACTGAATCATCCCTGAAGAGATCCAATTCACATAATAAGTTGTTCACAAATCATTAAATCATTAATAACAAAAACAGACTGAATCTGTTTTCCTCAATGAAAAGATCCAATTCAAACAAATGGTCTGTTCACAGATTATTCAGACTAGTTTGAAAAACAGAATCAACTGATTCCCTGAAAAGATCCAGTTCATAGAATGAGTTGTTCACAAATCATTCAAACTAATAACAAAAATAAACTGAATCAGCTGATTCAATGAAAAGATCCAGTCCAAATAATGAATTGTTTACAAATCATTCAAACTAATAACACAAATAAACTGAATCAACTGATTCAATAAAGAGAATCGATTCAAACAAGTGATCTGTTCACAAATCATTCAAACTGATTTTATAAACTGAATCAGTTGATTCCCTAAAAAGATCAGGTTTACAAATCATTCAAACTAATAACAAATATAAACTGAATCAACTGATTCATTGAAGAGATCCAAATCAAACAAATTATCTTTTGACAAATCATTCAAACTAGTTGTATAAACTAAATCAACTGATTCAATGAAAAGATCCAGTTCAAATAGTGAATTGTTTACAAATCATTCACACCAATAACAAAAAAAAACCTGAATCAACTGATTCAATAAAGTTCCAATTCAAACAAATGATCTGTTCACTAGTTTTAATCATTTAAACTAGTTTTATAAACTGAATCAACTGATTCACTGAAAAGATCATTTCAGTTATTTTCTGAACTGAATTAATGGATTCACATCAAAAGAATGATCTGTTCACAACTACTTCATTAACTGATTGACTGAAAATCTGTCATTAAAACGGAGTTGTTCAAAAGTCATTCAGACAGGGTTTTGTGAACTGACTAGTTTTGTGAACATTTTCACAAACCATTAAAGATATTTTTCTGCAACTGCATCAGCTGATTCATTTTCATGACACTTTTATGGTCCTTTTTGAAGCGTGAAAGCTTCAGTCCCCATTCATTGTTTACTGTTAATTTTGTGTCTATAAAGTCAATCATAGAGGTTTGCAACGACATGAGAGTGACTAAAGCGGCATTTTTATTTTTGGGTGAACTATCCCTTTAAGTGAGTTTCTGTCTCTCGGTCTATTAACCGTTACCGTTGCATTTCATTTCCTTTCTCCTTCCTTTTCCTCCCTCTGAAGTGTATTTCTGCGTGTTTTACCTTGTATCGCTCTAGCAGATGTGCTGCACTGTGTGTTTGGTGTGTGTTATTTGCATGAGGTTCCTTCCCCTCCGCCCCTCTCCTTTCACTACATTAATACAGCTTTCACCTTGAAGGCTTTCAAACAGGACACTAAGGCTATTGATGGGTAGACTACAGCTATCTATCCGTCAATTACAAACGCTGACGTACGTCCTTTAAAACCAAACCCACTCACACCCACTGCTCAGAGTCATTTTAGCCAATAAGCATGTTAAGACTCTTTGCGTCAATGATTAAAAAAAGTCACTTAGTAGTCTGTCTATCTATCTATCTATCTATCTGTCTATCTACACACAGACTGCATTATTATTTTAAATTATACATATGTCTATATATAATTTTATATGTCGAATTTTATGCAGATAGATATTAAAACTAGGCAAAACCGAAGTGATTTCCCACAGTAATTTAATAATATTTATTATTCAGTTTAATTAATTTTATCTTCAAAAAATTATTTATTTATTTTTACAGCATGCATATATTTTTATGATATATATGTGTGTAAACCAAGCAAATTTTATATTTATAAGAATTTTATAAAACATACTTATGATTTAATAAAAACATTTTAAAATGCAAAATAACTATATCTATCTATATATACATATACTGTTTTTTATTTTAAATTATAGATATATATGTGTAAATATAATTTTGTATGTATAATTCTGTGCATAGATGGATAGTAAAACAGGCAAAACTGCAGTGAATTTAATATTGTTATGAATAATATTTATTATGAATTTTTTAAATTTTAAAAATGTGTATTTATTATTTACAGTTATAAACAGTATACATATATTTTTGTGTAAAATGTTATTTTTATGTGTATTTTTATTTTTTAATATTGTAATGTTTACATAGATTTATTATTATTATTATTATTATTATTATTATTATTTTTTATATCCACAGTTCAAGTTTGTTATAGTCTGTTATTAAATTTATATTGTTTTTTTATCTATACTGTTCATTTTTTTACTGCTACTACAAATTATTCTACAAATAATATTTAAAAAAAAATACTAATACTAATAACACTATTGATAATATTCACAATTATAAATATATATATATTCACAATTTTATCTGTATATTGTGTGTATATGTAAATATATAAATTAAAAATAGTAATATAATTATATTATAAAATAATGTAATATAAATATATATTTATAAATATATTTATATTTTATAAAAATAAATATAAATATTTAAAATATAATAAATACAAAAATAAAATTCAAAAATATTCATAAAATATAAAAGTGATTTATTTTTAAAATAAATATACATTTTAAAAATACAGTTTAGAAACATTCATGAAATAATATTTTATTAATTTTATTAATATTGTATAAAATATTTGTATCATACTCATAAGTTGAATATATGAATTGTCAGCTGTTGCAGAATAATTACTTTGTGTGTGTTTGTGTGTGTTAAAATAAACATAATAAATAAAAAATATTTAATAAATAAATAAATATTTAAATATAAAATAATTCTTTCCAGTTTTCATTTTAATTCATATATATATATATATATATATATAAATATTATAAATAGATAATATAAATATTTTAAACATAAATATGATAAATGCAAAAGAATTAAAAATATTTATAAAAGATCATTTCTTCTTAGCATTCACTTTTTCCCCAAGCTAAATACATAAATTGTGTTCAATGTTGCATATGATTCTTACTTCATTGTATTACATTTTTGCAATTTTTGCAATTTTTAGTCATAAAATAGATGAATCACTACTAGAATTAAACTGAATGGATTCACAATGGTTTCTGATTGTCTTGTGTGTAAAGTGAGCTTCTCCCCTACAGCCAAATGACTCACAAGGGTTCAAATGAATCATTAAAAAGAGTCGGTTCAAAAGTGCAATTCATTTGGGAAATGGACATCTCAAAACCCTACAACAGCCCTCAGTGTCTTCACACGGCTAATGCTAATCGCAGGCCAGAACATCATTGTAGTTGCATGGAAATGACTTAATCCCGTACATATCCTTCCTGCCAGAGCGAGCACAAACGGCCGAGTGTGTTGACTCTGTGTGGGTGGCTTGACGCTCTGTCCAAACAGAACCTTTAGGAAAAAGAAACGCTCCATTAAGATGATGCTCTGAGACCATGTTTGTATGGTTGTTTGCACAGGCCGGGGTATCGTACAGTTGTACGGTGTTCGGATCATCTCGTGTGCGACCTGCGGGACGTCTGGCACTTCCTCGTACTGCCGTTTTGTTTGTTTTTCTGCTGAATCTTGCTATATGTATTGTTCCGGGTACGTTTTTACGCCGTTCTAGGTTCTGTCACCCCTAATTAAATCTTACCATCATCCATTAGTTGAGAGTCTATAAAACTGGTACTGATTTGTGTGTGTGAAACCACTTTAATTCCTCTGGCACGCCGTTCCACTTCAGCGCAAAGGACTTTTGAGGACTTTTTGGAGCTGAGAGCCAATGAAAAGATTCATTAGTGCTGCTTGCTAAGGCAAGAATCATCATTATTATTGATAATACATAGGGTTAGGGATTTGAACAAAGCCAGAAATGCATAGATCATCCCGCATTGTTTGTGCTATGAGCAAGTTTTGCGCTATAGATATATATTTTAACAGATATTTATGATTTTATACATAATTGCTTATCGTTTGAACTTATAAATGCATTTTGTTGGTGTATAAAGAGTAGCACCCATTACACCGATGGATGTATGTATTTTGCAAATATTTTTTGTAATGACAGTAGTAAAAAGATATTTAAATATATAATATCATCAAATATCAATATAATATTATATATATATATATATATATATATAATTATTATTGTTATTATTATTATTACAATTAATTGTTGTAATATATTGTTACAATTATATTTTAATGTATCTGCACACATTTTTCAAAATTATTATGTTTATTATTATTATTATTATTACAAGTAGTAGTAGCAGTAATAATAATTCTAATTATAATAAAATAATAACAATAATAATAATAAACAATAATATTCTAGTAAAAAATGTAAATGTTAGTGAATCAATAAAATGTACTTTGTATATAATTAAATAATAATAATAATAATTGTTTAATATTTTAAAGTGTTTACATAAATTATTTGTACAATTATTTTTACACTTTTTTCCACCACTAAAGCATTTTTTATTATCATTATTATTATTATTAATCACTGTGCATTTTTATTAGAAAATTATTACTGCTACTACTTTTATTTTTATTGTAATCTACTGTTAATGTTAATAGAAATTATTTTATTTTATACATTTTATAATTTTTTTCATCACTAAGTATTAATAATATTAATATTAACCATTTTTAATGAATGCATTTTTATTGTTGTATCCTATTGTTGTATTAATTGTAAATATTTTTTTAATTTTAATTATTTTAAGTTTACATAAATTATTTTTAGTTTTTATTTAAAAAATTCACCATTAAATGTTATTATTATTACTATTACTGTTATAACCACAGTGCATGTTATTGATTTGCAATATTTTAATGTTTTTAAGTAGTTTTTATGCATTTCTTTTTTCACTATTAAATTATTATTATTATTATTATTATTAATGTGTCTGCATGCATTTTTATTACACACTTTATTATTAGATCCACAGTGCATTTTAAAGATTAATTTATTATGTTTACTAGTATATTAATACTACTAATAATAATAATAATAATAGTAATCACAATGCATTTCTATTGTTGTAGTCTATTGTTTTATTCACTGTAAATATTTTAATGTGTTTGTATTAAATAATTTTTTCACCACAAAATTATTATTATTATTATTACCACTACAGTTACTACTTATAATAATAATAATAATAATAATAATAATAGCAACATTCATAATGTATGTTTATTGTAGTCTGTTGATAAATTATTTAGTGAATGAGTGACTAAATTATTATTATTGACAATATTTAGAATTTGTATGTTTATTGTAGCAGTCTAATGATTATGTGCTTGTTTAGTATTGTGTCTTGTGTCAGAAATTAAGCCTAAATTAATTAATTTTTGCGTATTGGTTAATGGCTACTTAAAGAGTAAAATAATCCGTATCACATGGGTCGATTTGCGAAAAATGAATAATAGTTGATCTCTTGCAAACAATTCGCTGATGTTCCACCGAAGTTGTCAAAATATAGTTTGCAGTTGATTTACACAAGATTGTTTTGTCTTTATTTAGCTGCGTTTGTTCTGCTTCTGAAAGGCCGCCCGTGTTGCGAGCGTAAGAATGACAGGTTGTAATTTCACACGTTTTATTGTCTGTCCGTCTGGTTCCCCTCTGTGCTATCTGCAGACTAAATCACAGCTGTCAGCACAGCCTCTGTGTTGTAACATAAGCCCACTGTCCACAAAGTTACGGGGAGTATCGCACAGAACCCAACACGCTCCTGCTCTCTGTGCACAACGCCGAAAAGTCTTCTCAGGACAGGAGAGGGACGGAGGCAGGGAGGGAGCGGGAGAGAGGAGGAGAGGGGAGGGGGATGGGGATGGGGATGGGGAGGAAAAGTTTGAGAGCGGTCGAGCCGATAGACAAAGACACAAGGAAGCTGCACTGCACCGGAGCGCAGAAGTCCAGAGTCAGCAACTTCTATTGATTAAAAACTAACCTTCCAGTTTCTCCGCTGCGCTTGCGGTGAGCAATAGAATTTAAACGAGCCGTACGCTACTGCCTTCCACGCCGATGTCTGGGACATTTCCAACCTGATAGACGCCACTCACTCTCCCAAATCATTTCATTCTTCTCAACTGCATTAGATCATATACCGGATTAGCCTGCTGAAGCGAAGACAGTATTAGTGTATTCATTAATAATGCAGAAATAAAAAGCACATATAATATGTAATTATATGAAATATGTGCATGTGTATATATATTTACACATGAATACATACATGCAGTAATAATTAATTACAAGAGCATAATTTTGATTATAAAGTCTATTATGACAGATTTACAATATCTTTGTCTTTTGAGTATTTTAACATTTCTTTACACACTTTATATAGTGTTTTTGGACATATGGTATTAATATTCAATTAATAATTTCTCATAGGCCTAAAAATGAGACTGTATGGGAAGTTATGTGAATATAGTGCATTATAAAAAAAAAAGTAAAATTATTTTAAATAATTATATATTATTCACATACCTATATTATAAGCGGTCATACTGTATGGCATATAAATATATATAATACATTAAAATGCATAAATAAAATATTAGATTTATATTAAATATTAAAATATTAATTTAAAAGAAATAAAATTCACATATACATTTAGTGTAAGGTCTCATTTATATATAAAGACATAAAAAGTAATACAATAAAAAACATAATAAAAATAATTAATAAATAATAAATATTTACATACCTTTATATGACATTATAAAAAAACAGTAAAATATTTCTTTAATTCACTGTTTACATTTATATGTAATTAATAAAATAAAAAAATGTACCTTTATATGTAATTATAAAAAATAATAAAATAAAATAAAAATGACTTGAACGGCTGTTTATGTAATGCTTTATTAAAATGTTCAGAATTATTTAAAATGAGTAAATATTTAGCATTCCTATTTACACACATTTATATTATAAAAAATAATAAATATTTATAAACGTTTACAAAATTTACGCAACTTTATGACATTATAAAAAAAATAATAAATATTTACAAATATTTACACAATTTTATGACAAAAATAGAAAAATATTTTTTTTAATTCACTTTAAAGTCTGTTTATATAATGCTTTAAATGTTAAATGTTTTCAAAATTACTACAATAAGTAAAAATATGTAAATATTTAGCATGTCTATTTACATTCATTTATATGAAAAGAATAAATATTATAAATAAACATTATAAAAAAATAATTGTAAAAAAATCACTTGAAATTCTGTTTACATAATGCTTTATTAAATGTTCAAAATATTTACACTAAGTAAAAACAAGTAAATAATAATAAGTAAAATAATTTCTCTTTAAGGTCTGTTTATATAATGTTGTATTATAATTTTCAACATGTATTACATTTTTTAAAATAAGTAAATTTTAAGCATGTTTATTTACACACCCTTATTTGACATTATAAAAATAATAAATAATTACAAATATTTACTCACCTTTATATGACATAATAAAAAAAGTAAAATAATTGTAAAAAAAAAAATCACTTGAAAGTCTGTTTATATAATACTTTATTAAATGTTTAAAAATATTTCAAATAAGCAGAAAAAAGTAATATTTAGCATGTCTATTTACACACCTTTATATTACATAATAAAAATAATAAATATTTACAAATATATACACACCTTTATATGACATTATAAAAAATTGTATTATATTAACTAATAAATTAAATTAAAATATAATTAATTAATTAATATAAATATTTATATATATATATAAAATTAACTGTCTACTATCTAATATATTAATGAGACTGATCTTAATTGAATCAAAGTTTGCAATTAGTTTTGTAAAGTGCGCAATAATGACAGAAAACAAGAAACTGTGACTCTAGTGTACAGCCTTGTTTTGTAATTAGCAGGCAGTCCTTCAGCGCTTCATTCTGATTGGCTGAAAACTCAGCGTGCTTAATTAATCACGGCCTCTGATTGGCAGACAGCATGCGAGCACGATGAGCCGAGCGGTGGGAGGAGCGAGCGAATCACTGAACGCATTGAATCAATAGCGTGTGTATTTGCAGCAGGGGCCCGGCCGGGACGGGACGGGGCGGATCGCGTCGCATCACGCCGCTCGTACAGAACGAGAATGGCAAGAAAGAGAGCGGGGAAAGAGAGATCAGAGAGGGAGAGAAAGAAAGACGGATAAGGGCCTTGCTAATGATAGTCACGTATACGGCTGTCTGGTTGTCCCTGGCAACCAGACATGATGTAACACCAGGATGAACTTGAACTTGGTGGGAGGAGGGAAGTTGGAAAGGGGAGGGGAGAACCCAGTGAAAAAGTGGGCGAGGGCCGAACGACACTTGCTCACTTGCTGGAAACGTGAACAATGGAGCACAGCAATCAATAAGCCCATTTCACTGAAGGATTACAGGGGTGCAGCGCGCTAACCCCGCCGCTCCAGTCCACAGACGGCCGCCCGCTCCGTGTGCCGGAAAGCGCTGTGAAGGCATTCAGAGAGAGAGAACAGATGGACAGGAACAGGAAAAGAAACAATGTTGTCGAGCTGAGCCCTCACAGAGTCAAGCACCGTCTTAAGACTGCACCATGCTGACACATGAGTGATGAGAGAAGAAAACAACAAGCGCTTTTTGCCATTATCATACAGATATTGTATAATTTACAGGTCTCGGGGATTGTAATACATTAAACTCTCCGAACAAAGTACAAAATTAGCATTGGGGGTCTTAGTTGACATTAAAAGACAACTTATTTATTTATTTTTCTTAATTTTATTTTATTTGTATTTATTGACATTATAAAATAATAAAATAATATTTATAAAAAAATAAATAAATAAACTTAATAAAAATATATAAAAAAATAAAAATAAAAAACTTAACACATTATTTACTTCTATTCATTTATTTTATTTTATTTTATTTTATTTTACATTGTGGCATAGTTTTTGAAAGTTTATATTTAGCCAGAAAAAAAAAAAACAGTCGAGACTTGATTTTATCCTTTGACAAGTGGTTGAATAATGAATGTGGTTTTTATATGTTTTTTATATTTATATTTAAGGAATATGGTCTTTATATGACAAGTGGTTGGAAGGGGTTGAAAATAGATTTTGATGATAAAACTATATATTTTTTTTTAATTAACATGCACTGGTGAATTTTGCACAACAACATCAGGAATGTATATTACTCCATTATTTTTATTTTATTTTATTTTATTTTATTTTATTTTATATTATTTTATTTTATTTTATTTTACTTTAATTTTATTTTATTTTATTTTACATTGTAGCATAGTTTTTGAAAGCGTATATAATTAGCCAGAATTTTAAAAAAAAAAATGTTTTTTATATTTTTTATATTTAAGGAATATGATCTTTATATGACAGGTGGATTGAAGAGGTTGAAATACATTTTGATGATATGAAACATGCACTGCTGAATTTTGCACAACAACATCAGGATCATATATATTAAGAAAGTAAAGGTAAAAAGTAAGGTAAAACTATTATTTTACATATTATTAAGCTGTTTTTAAACATAGTAACGTTTTAATAACATTACCTATTTTAACTTTGCATATTGAAAAGTATATAACAAATGAATATTAATATATTTTTATATATTTTATATAGAATAATAAATTCTAAATAAAATATAATACAATTTTAAAAAATAATTAAAAAATGTAATTATATATATATTGAATAATAGTGAATAACTGTTAGATTGATGCCCCAAATTAAAGGGTTAGTTCACCTGAAAAATGCAAATTGTGTCATTAATTACTCACCCTCATGTTGTTCAAAACCTGTAAGACTTTTATTCATCTTCAGAACACAAATTAAGAGATTTTTGTTGAATCCAAGAGCTTTCTGACCCTGCGTAGACGGCAACGCAACTGACACATTCAAGGCCTAGAAAGGTAGTAAGGACATTGTTAAAATAGTCCATGTGACATCAGTTTTATGTAGCTACAAGAATACTTTTTGTGCACAGAGAAAACCGCCCGATACCGATTGTTCATTAAAATCACTGAACGAAACCTCACCTATCTGTTTCTCTCTGTGTCATTGCAGTGGTACCTGGGCTAAAGACTCCCGACACGGACCGGCCGCTCCCGAGGTCACACGACCACCCCCTCTGTCTCCCCTGAGTACGACCCGCAAACATGTACACCAGTCTGAACAGAGAGAAGCCACTTGCTGCCCCAGTACCGGACAGACCCACAGCATGGCTCCAGCAGAAACCCCGCCAAGCCCTGGAACAAGAGGAACCGACTCAACGCGCTTACACCCACTTACTATATATCTATATAGTCCATATGTATTCTTCCATATGTATGGTTTACATGCCTATATTCATATATAGTAGCTGTCCAGCTCTTCTGAGGGTGGAGCTCGGAAAAACAAAAACAAAAAAAAAAAAAAAGAAGAAGAAGAAGAGCTTCGTTTTCTCGGAAACGTGCACGTTTTATTTTTTCTTTTGTTTCGTTTGGTTTTGTTGTGTTTTTTGGTTCACCCTCACAGATAGACGAGGAAAACGTAACGTGACGCAATCAAAGAGCTTCCCGCATCTGTGCCTGTGGTCTTAAAGTGAATTCGAAGGCGTTTCCAACGCAGTCTACGGCCAAGGGTCGCAAACCCACAACCACCCGGAGGTCGGAGCTCTGCCTTTCAATCACTCGTGTTTTGACGGATCAATCCGGTTTTTGTATCGGTGAACGTTGGAGCCGTTTGGAACGTTTCGCCTGGGTCAGATATGCCACCAGCTAAAAATCTCTATTGCGTCTTCTGGCCAGGACCATTTCCAACCCCTTCCACCATCATCAACACCACCACCACCACCATCAACACCATGTCAGATCAAGAACTTTCAAGGACTCAACCAAACCCATTGTTTCAGTTGTTTTGTGTCATTTCGGGGCAGGCGATGAAGAAGTCACGAACGGTGATGTTTGATATCAGGTCATTTTACCGTACGCTAACGGGAGATCTCCCTCCCCACTTGGAGGCATGTTCATATTTTGTGTTTTTCGTACAAAAATCATCCCGATTCTTTCTACAAAACCCCAGCGGAAGGTCTGTCGCACGCCAAGGGCCGAGTGAAGGTTCGATCTTCCATAAACTTCAAGAAAAGGTTAACCGTGAATACTGAATTGAGGAAAGTGCAATTTTGTTGGGTAGATGTTGGATTGTTAAATATCTTTGTAAGATAGATCGTTGAAGCGATTGTTGAAAAGTATATATATAAATATATATATTTTTCTTCCTAGTCCGTTCACACCTCCAGGACTCTAAAATATCGGGGTACAAAAAAGAAAAAAAAAACACGTAAAGAGAAAATAGAACAAATAGCCTTGTGAGAAATAAGGGGAGCTGTAATTGAATTTTCTGTTGTTGTTTTTTATGTGTTTGTTTGTTCATCGTTTGTTAGCATTGTAGAACAAATATCCCTTTAAGAAATATCAACGTTTAAACAATCAATTTAGTTCATTTCAAAACGCTACAGCGATTATTTCAACCTGATCTCATGATGAAAACGTACCTGTGGGAACTTTTTCATGAGACGCGGAATACGTACTGATGAGTTTATATCACTGCAGTTATAGAAATGTCCAATGAGTGGCGCTAAAAGAGTGTTTTTCCTAGAACAGATGAACGTACATATGGAATGTTTTATGTGACGTGGGTTTTGTACGTGTCACTGCAGTTCTGACTTGAAATGTCCATTGAGTGGTGCTATAACTCTAATGGTGTGTTCACACCAAACCAAAATTTTTCCCCTCGAGTTGACATTTTTCAACTTGCACAGAAGACGTAAATATCGCGTGTTGATAATCTCTTTATTGATTGGCTTGCGCGAGAATGCGTCATGCAATTTTTTTTTCCTCGAGTTGAAATTTTTTTAACTTGCACACAGTCGCATGTTTGAATCAAATGCTTCGCCCGGTGCAAATTTGCTTCTCTTTGCACCTGTGCATTGACTTTGTATGTAATCTACACTCTTAAAAATAAAGGTGCTTCACGATGCCATAGAAGAACCTTTTTTGTCTAAGTGGTTGCATAAAGAACCTTTAATATCTGAAGAACCTTTCTGTTTCACAAAAGGTTCCTTGTGGCAAAAGAAGGTTCTTCAGATTATAAAAAGGTAAAAAAGGGATGGTTCTTTAAAGTACCTTTGACTGAATGGTTCTTTGTGGAACCAAAAATGGTTCTTCTATGGCATCACTGCGAAGAACCTTTTAAAGCACCTTAATTTTTAAGAGTGTACTCATGCAAATAATTACATTTCAGGCTACAGTAATATTGTCTTCCAGTTTCTGATACAATCGGACGTGTCGATAATCTCTTCGCTGATTGGCTTGCGTGAGAATGCCATGCGAATTTTTACTCAAGTTGAAATTTTTCAATTTGCGTGGAAGACGCGTTTGAAGTGAATAACGTGTGTTCGCGGCAAACGCATCGACCAGCACAAATTCGCATGTTTGCATTGACTTTGTATGTAATCTACTCGCGTGAATAATTAAATTCACATTTGGTGTGAACACACCAACATGCTCTGTGATGTTTTAAAATAACGTAGGATCTGCACTACACCTAAACCTACCCAATAGCATGAAGAAAAGCAATTGTAATTTTCTCATCTTAATCTACTCATCTTCCACCTCATGTTTTTCGTAGGATTCCGCATCCTAAGTCTAATTCCGTGCCGGTTACCGAGCAAGCTTGTTACATCCGAAAAAAGCGAAACATATGGAGCTGTAATTATAAATGTATACGAAAACGATTACAAGTGCTCGCTGTTTTACCACCTCTAGTGATTATTTCTGTTGGAAACTGCAGTGATGTGTACTTATTGGTGCGTATTTCACGTCTTGCGGAAAAGTTCCCACAGGTACGTTTTCATCATTAAATCAGGTAGGATTATTTTAATTCAACCGATTAGACGAACATAAAAATTGACTGTTTAAATTCATTGCGAAATAGTGAACCAACTTCCTCGCGGACGCTTTCGAAAGCGTCGCGTAAAAATGTGAAGATCGAAAAAATGCACCCAGCTTCCCTCGCATGCAATTTTTGTTGTTTTTTCGAGTTTTTGTTCGTTTCCTGTACGAAACACACATATATATATAAATATATACACTTACAGTCTCATCCACCGTCGATCAAAGCTCAGTAAAGTTTAAAAAAAAAAACTTAAGAAAATAATCTGCATGTTCTAGTGTTAGTGACAAATTTTTACATAGATTACGTAGAGTTAAAGTAGTGTGAAAATATTGTAATCCCAACATCGGGCACTTGCCGATCAAGTATTTGTTTGGTCCTTTAAAAAAAAGGGTATTTTTACTGCTGTTCTCACAATCAACCAGCTAAACATCTCTCTCTGACTCTTCTTAGCTTGTCGTCATTTCTATAAAGTCTCCCTTCCTCCTTTATTCCCGTCAGAACAATCATTTTCATACGTACGCACTTCATCGTCCCTTTTCGAACTGCACGAACAATTCCACATCGATGTGCCTTGAGCGATGGTCTAGTTCTGAGTTGTTGCACAAGCTGCAATGTGGAGACTATTTTTTTACCTTTCGCCCCACCTTCCACGTGTAGTCAAGTGGAGAGAGTGAAATTAGCGCTAATCGATAATACGCAGTATTACTCTCCATTTAACTACATATCGCTTCGAAAATCCCATTCAATCAGTCGAAAGTCAATCATTCGCCCAACACGAAGGTTTTTGTGTCATCGAGCCCTCTTTCTCTGATTTAACACTAGTGTATTGATATTTATGGATGTTGCTGCAATTTCTAAAATGACGACTACTTTTTCTTTTTCTTTTCAGTCTTCCTGTTTTTCTTTTTTTGTTTGTTTCGTTCCCAGAGATGAATAATGAGGAAATGATTATTATGCAATACTTGCTTGCACTCATGTAGTCATTTTTTATTTTTATTTCATTTTTTTTTTTTTTTAAACCACCAAAGTGAGCACTTGACAGGTCAAGTGGCTGAACGTCAGTGTGTTTTTCATGCCCATGACACGAAAAAAACGCCATTGATCAGCCTCACTTGGGTTTCACACAACATTCTTTGTGTTTTTCGGTCATGATCGAGCCTTAAAAATGAGGAAACTTCCTTTCCATCACAAACACACGAGCGAACACGTCCAGAACAAAAAAAAAATATGCCCAGTTTTTGTACATTTTGACAAAGTTCCATGTTATATTAATTGTTTACCTGTTTATTTTCTATTGCGTATATCATTTAAGAAAAAGAAAAAAAAAAAAACAACAAAAAAAAAAAAATTTGATGGGGACAAATTTCCCAGGCATATGATGTGATGGTTTAGTAGTTACACTTGTGTGGGATTTTTTTTTTCTTTTTTTTTTTTTTTTTTTTTTTAGCGTGATTTTTTTTGTCATTGTTCTTGCCTACCCTTTAGAAATGAGTTGGGCATTACTTTCTTAATCGTCTGCACTAAATATAAAATAATGACAATTGTGATAATTGAGAAAAAATACAGAAAAAATACAAAAAAAAAAAAAAAGCTTCCAGGGCTTAAAAGAGCGAAGGGAAACACGATTGCACGGATATTTTTTTGTCACAAAAACCTTGTTTAGAGCAGCCTGGCATCTAATCAGCGAGATTGGCTGTGTGTGTAAGATAATGACAAAATTGCACCCTTTTTAAAGAAAGAAAAAAAAAGAGAAAAAGAATTTCAAGCAATAGTTTGGGCAGTCTGTTTTGTTCTCGTGTTGTGTGTGTAATTTAGTTTTTTGGTACAACGTTGGAGAAGACGCGGGAGAAGCGAACAAACCGAATCGATTAGATACGAGAGTTAGGGCGGACGCACCTGAGTATGGGAGATTTGATGTTTGTATATTGTATAGTTTTATTAATTACACTGATTTTAAAGCTGCCCTATTTTATAATGCAGGACTTTTGTAACATTGATTAAATGAGGAAAAACTAGTGTTGTGAATTTTCTGATTGTTTGTATTAAGGCCACATAAATAGAACTGGTTTTGTTTGTCCTCTGGGGAACTGGATTTAAGTTGAAAACTTCCTGTTTCCTGTTTTTTCTTTTATTTGCTTTCCTTTTTGTATGTATTTAAGGACTTATTTCTTCTTTCGATGGTATAGAAGTACTCCTATACTTGAAAAGTGTAGGATGCCGAGGTGAAAACCCCATTGTAAATGGATGTTACAAGTATGCTGTATGTTTTGAAGGTTATTTGTTGCATCAGTGTTGATGAAGCTAAATCTAGATAATTCTGAGGATGTTGGTAAGAAGAGAGCGTTTTTATGCATTTTAAAATTAGTTTTAGGCAGAAGACAATGACATAGACAGCCAAAGGATGCCCCTATTATAAATGCATCTAGGCATCTTTTTGTGTTCACCATTCCATGCAGGAAAATAAACCGCTTGATATGCAACATGATTCTTTTTTCTTTTCAACTTCTTCATCTTTCTTCCACCGCCCACCAGCACACACAAAGACACTCGAGCGACGTTAAGTGACGGGAAGGTCGGTCACGACGGGCCGTCCATAAAGCCATTCCTCACTCGACTCTACATTTCACGTAAAAGCGAGGCCCTCGGGTCACATAGCTCACATGAAAATCACTTGATGGTGGTTTAAAACACTGAAAAGACAATTACTCAAAAACAGGAAGAACTTTGACTTTGGTTGAGGATAAATGGACAATGTCCAACCCCCAAAAAATCTAATTCCCATCCCATTTTGTCACTTTTCAGTTTGGTTAAGATTACACAGTCTTACACGCTGACCCTTTAAGTGATATTTTAAAGGGATCGTTCACCCAAAAATGAAAATTGCCATCATTTACCTTCAAGTTGTTCCAAACATGTATGAGTTTCTTTCTTCTGTTGAACACCAAAGAAGATACTTGTTAAAATGTTCATAAATGATGGCTGAATTTTCATTTTTGGGTGAACTATGTCTTTATGATAACATTAGTTTCATGCTAGTTCTGAAACAGGGTTGAATAAAGGTCCTGCAGGCCTTTATCATTTTTACGTCCCCATTTTTGTTGCGGGAACAAAGCATTGGATGGTTTAAGGCAGAAATACGGCTTATATCAGGGTAATATTCAATCGTGAGACATTTAAAAGTCTAAAAAACCAAAAACACAATAATTGAAATAAGTATGCGGCGATTTGACTACAGGTACATATTTTTTGTTACGTTAAACAAACCCATGTTTCACTTTCGGGGTCCATGAGGAGTTTGAATACAAATGTGTTGTCAGTTTCATCACACCATGGATTTAACCCATCATGCACCAGTGGCGGGTGGCTTAACTGCACCAAATGGTATCCTTACAAGGTGCTAAATTTTGCTGATAAAGTGGAGGCTAACTGGAAACGATCCTGCTTTCTGATAGCATAGCAGCGTAATCCGCATGAGAACTATGCACTGACGACACGCTAATCTAATCAGAGTCTGGTACTTGCACCTTTGCCTTCTTCTTTTTTTAAGAACTTGTATCGAAATCTAAGGAATAACGGAACTAAAAGCAAACCAGCATTTTACCTGATGTATCTAAGAAGATCAAATGTAGTGCCTGTGAAAAACTGTATTATATCGCTCTCTCAATATCAAACCAGTTAACAGTTTATAATCGTTTCTGTTTTGTCAACACCACTAGCCTTTTCTGATTCTATAGCTGTTTAGTAACCACACTCTATAAACTGCATGCGCCTCCATAACCGATGTAAACATGACTAGATGATCTAACCTAGCTCTGCTACCAGTCACAATCCTCCAAGAAGCTTCTCCGATTCATACTCGTTCGCAGCCAGTTTCAACGTAGTTTCATTGCATAATGAAGTCAAGAAGCGATTTACGTCTACTAAAATTGACCGTCCATCTAAATTCGGGTCCTGCTGTAGCCCTCTATCATCTCCAACAACAATCAAGGTCTGTGTTTCCTCATTTTCCCACACTCGACAATCGATACTCAGTGGAACTGGCATCTTCTTGCTGTAGGTGCAATTCACAACATCTCTGGAGTTTTAAAGTTAAACACGAATTTCTGATTCCTTAAACCGGCTTCACACTACAGGAGTTTCAGGCAGTTTCCTCCATCTCCACTATCCAACGAACCCGTACAGCAGCTTGTTCTGCGGTCGCGCATTGGCGCGAATGTATTGTGAAAGTACTGAGGTAATCATTGCCGTAATCATCTAGATTTAAAATCCTAAATATCAAATCGGAAACCCCGATTTGTGTGGAAGATTTGATCTGTAAACACCTGACATTGCCAAATAATCCACGCCAAACATCGGAACCGACCGAGGTCCTCGAAAAGATTTTTTTCTCCGATTCTCGGGAGGGAAAAATCCGGGATAATAGGCCTAGAGCTCCTGTAGTGTGAACGCGGCTTTAATGGTTCCTTTAACGATTCTATTTGTGGTTTTAAGGCAATAAATGTTTTAAAAAGAAATGCAATTCCATTGCCAAATGATGAGATGGTTTTAAAAATGAACCATGGTTTTACTACAAATTAACCATGGTTTTGGTATTCTAACCATAGATTAACCATGGTATTTGTAGTAAAACTGTGGTTGTACAAATAGTAATCAATACGCCAAACAACCATGGAAACACTTTTACTATAATAAAACCATGGCTAATTTTCGTAAGGGTATTTATTTAATAAATAAATGTGATCTAATAATTGGCCTTAACCTCAAACAACACAGTAATACTTAATAAAAATGTGGTCACATATTCAAGTCACTATTTTCTTTTCTAAAATATAACTGATAAATTGCATAATGTTTGTTTTTGACAGCAAATTACCATTGAAACAATGATTCAGCAACTACAGTACGCCGTTTTAGTTAGTTGTGTGTTTGATTTATTATGTCATTCGTTCTGGAATCATAGTTGTACTATTTGCGCTGTTTTGGTTCACTAAACAGAACCAATTCATTGGAATTATTCTTTCAGGAATCAGACTACGCTGAGGCTATGTTTACACTAGTGTGTTTTAAATTTGAAATGAAAAAGATCCTCATCTACACTTGCATTTTTACTGCGTTTGAAATTATCTCTGTCTACACTAAACAACCAAAAACGCATGTCACATGACCATTCAAGCTTCATACGTCATCAAGGATTCTTTAATTCAGAAGAAGTAACCATAATAAAATTAACTGTATTCCTTGGAGTGTAAAAAATACTGTATTTTTTTTTTTTTTTACTTTGCAATTTAACGGTTACTTTTCTTAAATGAGCCTCCGAAATCAGACGCAATATAAATGATGTTATTGTTTACAGAGTCTTCAAGGATACGCAGAGCAAATGTGGGCAGCCATGCCATCATTTTCAAAAATCTCTGCTTTGGTCCGTTTACACTTAAACACAACCCCGCAGCATTTTCATAAGTCTCCATTTTCGAAGGTTGAAAATGCCGGAGTAAACAACAAAAAGTCATTCGTTCTGGATACATTGTACACTATTTACACTGTTTTTGGTTCACTAAAGAGAACCAATTAATTGGAGTTATTCTTTTAGGAATCGGACTACACCGAGGCTACGTTTACACTAGTGCGTTCTGTTTTAAAACGCATAACTTTTGCTACGGTTACACCTGTTGGTTATACTACTACGGCGTTTTCGACTCAAAAACTGAGACTTTCGAAAACGCTGCAAACCCCGTTTTAGTTTGGAAACTCCGGTTGCATTTCAGTGTAAACAGACCACTTTTGAAAACTGAGACTGTTTAACGGACGCCGTTTTAAAACAAAAACTCACTAGTGTAAACAAAGCCTTATGTTGAGCTGTGTGCTTTTGATTCGCAAGAAGATGTGATTCAAAGAGTCATTCATTCGAGAATCAGAGTACACTATTTGTGATAATTCAGTAAAAGAGTCTGTCTTTCTGAAATCAGACTATACTGGTCGTGCTTGATATTTTTGATTCAAGCCCTGGTTTGAAAATCAACTAAACTGGTTGTACTACACTCTTAAAAATAAAGGTTCTTTATTGGCATCAATGGTTCTATGAAGAACCTTGAACATCCATGGAACCTTTCAAACGTAGAAAAGGTTCTTTAGAATTTTTAAATGTTCTTCAAAATGGTTCTATTAGGAACCGTTCACTGAAAGGTCCTTTGGGGAACCAAAAATGATTCTTATATGACATCACTGCAAAAACATCATTTTGGAACCTTTATTTTTAAAAGTGTTGAGATATAGTAATGGTGTTGTAGTGCAGGAAACCGTCAAAGTACGATATTCATTCACGTGAGAGCTGTTAACGGAGTGAGTTTCAGAAGGTCCTCAAAAGACACGTTTGACTTGGAGCCAACTAAAGACTCGAGGAGAGTTTTGAGACTCTAAACCTGAGCGTAGTTTGCATACCTACAACATTCAGGACCATCAAATCCAACCCCAAGGAAAAGAGGTCTTCTAGCAGCCAATAATATCCATAAACCGAAACATGCAGCAAATGGTTACGATTAAAGTGTTTCCTCTTTGTTTATGCTGATTATTAAATATCTTAAGGACATGTTGTACCACTTTTTTGGAAACAGATGTGCTTGTGCGTAAACGTCCGAGGACGTTCAACGAAGTTCTGCTAGAACCTTTCTGTTAAAAAAACTAACCAGCACTGCGGCCCTAATCGTAAAGAAGACAATCGCGGTGGTTAGCGTGAAAGATTACACGTGAATCTCTGGCGTGATGTTACAAGACCCCTTCAACCAGCTCCACCACTTCAAATCTTCATGTCCATCATCATCTTTGTATATCCAACCCTATCTTGTGAGAAGGCGGCAAATTTAGTTTGAACCACCAATTCGCCAAAGCGTGAAATAGATACGATTCGCCAATGAGAGTGGGTTGGTAACTCATACAGCTTCATCTCATTACGCAGAATCACCGTATACGTACTTACGTTTTAGATACAATTAAAAAAAAATACAAAAAAATAAATAAAACCTTGTGCCTCTAATACATTTCCTGAAGAAAACTTCACGTTGTATTGGTACCAGCTCCGTAACTAGTTCTACGGAGCTTCTGTATTTGAGCTGTGAATGACTTTGTTTGCTTTTCGTTTTTTTCTCTGAACTTTTCCCTTGTTTTTTTTTTGTTTTTTGTGTGTGTAGTGACATTGCCCCTTTCTCTTGGAGCCATTAGTGTCCACCTCCATCGACTCAATTACTAAAAGCAAGATGTGCATTTCCTATGCAACGAGAAATGAGAGAAAAAAAGAAACCGAAATAAAAGACGCTAATGCTGTACACCTCCGTGTCTGGCTTGATTCCTTCGCAGGTTCCAACCCATCGGCGTCAAAACCGCCTCGCTTCTCTTTATACGAGGCGTCCAGAATGAGTTACTGATGTGGATGGTTTGATGAGTACAAAGTGTGCAGTGTGTTGGGAGGCTTTAAGAGATGTTGTGTGTAATCCAGGCACTTTGTGGTTAGTTTGCTGATGCCAGCTGTCTGAGCGCAGATGGAGGCCTGGGCCGCACTGCCGGCGTTCGCTCTCGTATGCCGGTGTCTCGTGTTCATGCCTCGTTTGATGTTGAAGTGCCCCGTGGCCTGCTCTCTGAGAGCTGGTTTCGGCTCGAGGAAGTGGAATGAAAGCTCTTCGATACCTGGAGAATGTGTGGAAATAAATGGCTGAGTAACATTACGTCTCCCTGAGGTTTTAATCAGGATGTGGTGTAAACGTTTACTCTGAGAGTGTTTAACACAAATGAACTCTCGCAAACAGGCGACTCAAATGGGAGTGGTGCAAAACAAGCCGCCATTATGCTACTGTGTACTAAATGGTTGCCAGAGTGTTGTTATGCTGTTCTGAAAGAATATACAGTACATCTATTGTAATGGCAACAACATAAAGGTAAAGGTAAATATAAAGGTAAAAAAAAAATTACTATACCACAAATACAACTATTTCCAGTGTTCGTTTCAACTATTGTTATTTAACATCAGTCTTGTTATTGTTAACTAAAGCTATTTTTACAAAAGATTTTTTTGTAATTGAAAGCTGAAATGAAGTCACATAGATTAAAAACGTAATAAAAATGTAATAAAGTATTTGATAAAAAACTAACCAGAAATTAGAAATGATGGCTTGGCAACTAACTAAAATAAGTTTACTTTCAAGTACTACAATTACTAAAATTAAAATTGAAGTTAAAAATGTATAACAATGCTAAAAGGCAAATAAAAATATATATATATATATATAAAAAAAAAGACAAAAGCACGTCTAAAATTGAAATGAAAACTAAAGCTAATTTAAAATATTATTAATAACGACTAGAAGTTAATAAATAATACTAAAGTCATTCAAAAATATTTTAATTTTAATAAAACTGTTAAAAAACAATCATAAAAAATGAGTAAAAAGATATTAAAAACAATGCACAAAATTATGGTTTTAAAAAAGGAGGGAAGGCACTTGATTAATATATATATATTTTTGTCATTTTACATATTGTCAACTAAATATTACTTTCACTGACTAAAAATCTGTGCCATTTGAGAGTAAAACTGGCTAAAATTAATGGCATGATAAAATATTCACTAAATGTTAGGGACATTTTTTATATAAATCTAAGTAAAAACTTTTCGTACAAAATAATGTTTTATATACTGGAAAACTATGAAAACTAAAGCTGATTTAAATGAAAGAGTAACTACTATAGTAGTATATAAATAATACAAAACTCATTCTAATTAAAATGTTAAAATATTTATTAAAAAAATTAATAAATCTAAATATTTTAAATAATACTGTTATTGACCAAAAACAAATCATAAAAAACAATCAAAAAGTAAGAGTAAAAACAATTCAAGATATAAAAAAACATGCACTAAATTATGGTTTTAGAAGAGGAAAAAAAAAAAAAGAAATTGATTAATAAAATACAGGTTTGGGTCATTTTGCATATTGTCAACTAAAATATTACTTTCACTGACTAAAAAACTGTGCCATTTGAGAGTAAAACTGGCTAAAATTAATTGCATGATAAAATATTCACTAAATGTTAGGGACATTTTCATACAAATCTAAGTAAGGACTTTTCATACAAAATTATGTTTTATATACTGTAAAACTATGAAAACTAAAGCTAATTTTAAAATAAAATAATTACTATAGTAGTATATAAGTAATACTAAACTCATTCTAATTAAAATGTTAAAATATTTATTTAAAAAATTAATAAATCTAAATATTTTAAATAATACTGTTATTGACCAAAAACAAATCATAAAAAGCAACCAAAAACTAAGAATAAAAATAAACTCAAGATATAAAAAAGCATGCACTAAATTATGGTTTTAGAAGAGGAAAAAATAGAAATTGATTAATAAAATACAGTTTTTTGTCATTTTGCATATTGTCAACTAAAATATCACTTTCACTGACTAAAAATCTGTGCCATTTGAGAGTAAAACTGGCTAAAATTAATGATATGATAACATATTTACTATATGTAAAGGACTTTTTCATATAAAACTATGAAAAAAAACTTTTCTTACAAAAGCTAATTTAAAATATCAATAACAACTATAGTAGTATATAAATAATACTAAACACATTAAAATATTTTACAAAAATAATTAATATCAACATATTTTAATTAAAACAGTTATTGACCAAAATAATAATAATAATAATAATAATAATAATAATAAAGCAGGAGGAAAAAATCAATCCAAGATATTAAAAAACTATGCACTAAATTATGGTTTTAGAAGAGAAAAAAGAAATTGATTAATATATATATAAAAATAAAAAAATATGTTCCACTTAAGAGTAAATCTGGCTAAAATTATTGATGTGATAAAATATTTACTAAATGTAAAGGACATTTTCATGAAAAACTATGAAAAAGCGTTTCATATAAAACAAGGAAAACTAATTTAAAATATTAATAACTATATAAGTATAAATAATACTAAACTCATTCTAAAAAAATATGTATTTAAAAAAAAAAAATCATAATAATTCAAAATATTTAAATTAAAACTGTTGTTGACCAAAATAAATAAAACACAATCAAAAATTAAAAACAAGAGTAAAAACTAATCCAATATTTTAAAAACAATGCACTAAATGATGGTTTTAGAAGAGGAAAAAAATTAAATTGATTAATAAAATACAGGTTTGAGTTTTTTTTAAAAATGTAATTTTGCATATTGTCAACTAAAATATCGCTTTCACTAAAACTCTGTTTCATGTGAAATTATAAAAACTAAAGCTAATTTAAAATATCAATAACAACTATACTAGTATATAAATAATACTAAAGAATTTTAATAAATCAAAATAGTGTAATTAAAATTGTTATTGACCAAAAAAAATCAAAAACAAAAAAACAAGAGTAAAATTAATCAACGATATTAAAAACATGCACTAAACTAAGTAATGAAATACAGGTTTGAGTTAAAAAAAAAAAGGGTTTTGTCATTTTGCATAAAATATCACTTTCGCTGACTATAATTCTGTGCCATTTAAGAGTAAAACTAGCAAAAATGAATGACATGATAAAATATTCACTAAATGTAAAGGACATTTTCACCTGCACATATATTGCAGATGTAGTTGGAATCAGATTTGTGAAAATGTCTCTTGATACAAAGATGTTATTCTCAGATCCTTTCTTCAAAGTAGGTGTATGGCATTGTCCACCAGAAAAACTGCTAGTCAGAACACTGTGAAATTAGTGTCACAAATGGATTTTGAGTTATGCAACACAGCTGAATATTTAATGAGCAATAGTAACAGTGATGCTATCCTTAGTAAACACCGCTAATCTCCAACACTGTATTTTACAGCATACACCTGTTTTAAAGAAGAAAATCAAGAAAGATTTCCCGCTCTTTTGCAGCACAGCTGACACATGACTGACGTGAACCGACTTTCATTTGCGGTCACGAGCGCCTTAATCAATGCAGGTTTGTGATGCCGTCACCCCGGCAGAGCTGCTGACCGTACCTCTACCTCTCGCTCGCTTTCCCTGAGAAGTGGTGTGACAGTGAACTTGGATTCCCTCAGGGGAACGGTGCAAGCGAAGGATTGGGTTACAGGGCGAGAGACAATCCCGAGACGAAACCGCAAGAGGCCCTGTGAATAATGCACAAGCAACACGGGGCTTCGGGTTTCCTCGCCGGGATCGGCCCGTCTGCGCTCGCCCAGCCCGTCGTGCGAGACGCGCACACACCTGATCCTACGAAGGGGCAAAAGGTCACGGGGTCAAGGCCTGCGGTGTGAAAGTCACTGCTGCAGGAACACCTCAGGTGAACAGACATGTACGTAATCACTTTCTAGTATGCATACTTGTATTACACCCTGACAGGCCAGACAGATGCCTCAACTTAGATGACTGGTGGTGAGTGTATCACTGACATTTCTACAGTAATCTTCTTGTTAATGAATAGTGAATAGTGTAGTCTTCTTGTTTATGGAAAGTGTGTTTTTAACATGGTGAATGTAGTATTGTAATACTTTAAATTACAGCAACACACATAAAATAAATACAGTTCTAAATGAAAACCTTTTATTATCGGTCAGGACTGGACCATGTTACACTTGTAGGTGGCGACAAGGAGTCATTTATTCACACGATTTGTTCAAAACACTGATTCAACTATGAGATTTAAACAGAATTGTGAGGAAAAAGTCAGAATTGTGAAAAAAAAAAGTCAGAATTGCAAAATATAAACTCCAAATTGTGAGGAAAAAAAGTCAGAATTGCAAAAACAAACTTGAATTGTGAAAAAAAACATCAGAATTGCAAAATATAAATTCCGAATTGTGAGGAAAAAGGTCAGAATTGCGAGAAACAGTCAGAATTATAAAATATAAACTTGGAATTACAAGAAAAAAGTCTGAATTGAGAGATATAAACTCCGAATTGCGAGATATAAACTTGGAATTGTGAGAAAAAAACAGAATTGCAAAATATAAACTCGGAACTGTAAGAGAAAAAGTCAGAATTGTAAAATATATACTTGGAATTACGAGAAAAAGTCAGAATTGAGAGATAGAATTCTGAGAAAAAAAGTCAGTAAATAGATTTAAATATGAATTGTGAGGAAAAAGTCAGAATTGTGAAAAAAAAACTCAGAATTGCAAAATATAAACTCAGAATTGTGAGGAAAAAAAGTCAGAATTGCAAAATTAAACTCAGAATTACAAGAAAAAAGCAGAATTGCAAAATATAAATTCGAATTGTGAGGAAAATAGGTCAGAATTGTGAGAAAAAGTCAGAATTATAAAATATAAACTTGGAATTACAAGAAAAAAAGTCTGAATTGAGAGATATAAACTCAGAATTGCATGAAAAAATAAATTGCGAGATATAAACTTGGAATTGTGAGAAAAAAACAGAATTGCAAAATATAAACTCGGAACTGTAAGAGAAAAAGTCAGAATTGTAAAATATATACTTGGAATTACGAGAAAAAAGTCAGAATTGAGAGATAGAATTGTGAGAAAAAAAGTCAGTACTATGAGATTTAAACAGAATTGTGAGGAAAAAGTCAGAATTGTGAAAAAAAAAAGTCAGAATTGCAAAATATAAACTCCAAATTGTGAGGAAAAAAAGTCAGAATTGCAAAAACAAACTCGGAATTGTGAAAAAAAATTCAGAATTGCAAAATATAAATTCCGAATTGTGAGGAAAAAGGTCAGAATTGCGAGAAACAGTCAGAATTATAAAATATAAACTTGGAATTACAAGAAAAAAGTCAGAACTGAGAGATATAAACTTAGAATTGTGCGAAAAAAAAGTCAGAACCATGAGATATAAACTCGGAATTGCAGGAAAAAATTATATAAACTCGGAATTGTAAGGAAAAAAGTCAGAATTGCGAGAAAAAAAGTCAGAATTGCAAAATATAAATTCGGAATTGTGAGAAAAAAGCAGAATTGCAAAATATAAACTCCGAATTGTAAGAAAAAAGTCAGAATTGTGAGATATGAACTCAGAATTGCGAGAAAAAGTCATAATTGTAAAATACAAACTTGGAGAAAAAAGTCAGAATTGCGAGATATAAACTAAAAAAAGTCTAAAAATGAGATACGAACATGGAATTACAAGAGAAAAGCAGAATTGTGAGATATAAACTCGCAATTGCCAGAAAAAAGCTGAATTGCGAGATATAAACTCACAACTGCGAGAAAAAAGTCAGAATTGTAGGGAAAAAAGAATTGCAAAATATAAACTCACAATTGCCAGAAAAAAAAACAAAAAACAGAATTGCAAGATATAAACGTTGCAGAAAAAAAGTCACAATAATGTTGCATTGTGGTATATGGAGCAGCCTGAAGTGTACATATGAAGCAGGCTGGAAAATGCTGCCTTCAGAGGACACATTTTTAAGGTAGGAAAGCATCAAGGCACATTCAAATCCAAAGTTCACATCACTTCCTGCCTCCTGAGATATCTTCATCTGGTCGATTTTTGAAGGCAGCATAGATGTATCCTACGCTGCCTTTGCTATCCCACAATCCTGTGTGTTCAATTCTGTTATGGTTGAGCTTAAAAAAAATAAAGATGCAGTCTAAAAGCTGCGTTTAGTGGAGAGTTTGCATGTAAATGTATGTTCCAGACAAACGTTTTGCACTTTTAATGATTTCTGGATCTGAAAAGATCAAAAACCTACAATAAACCAACAAGGTAAGAAGTTCAATGTTTTTCTTAAAATGACTTATTTCTAAAACTTAAAGATAAGATGTGGTTGAAATAACTGTATTTTTTAAGCATTAATAATTTTATTAATTCATATATTTAATTACATTTTTTGATTATTTTTACTTGCTTTTGATTCAGCCACCAGAAACAGGGACTTCACCTGGAAAACGACTAAATCTGGTCCTCTCAATACACACACAGCAGACAGACTTTATGAATGCATCGACTACATTCCCTCTCTCCTCCTCCTCTCATATTTTGCAGGGTGTGCAGCCCAGCGCCTCATTAAAACCATAGATCATAAATTGAACACTGACTTAGAGGGGCTAATCTGGGATTTAGAAGCCATTCAGTGAAAAAAGATAATTAATTTCACTCACATTCGCCGACCACATACTGGGTGAAGAGCTTAGTGAAGATGCACATGAATTAGAGCAAGTCTTTAGAAAGTTCTAGGTAATCCCATGCAAAACGACTTTAGGAACGGTGTTGTTGACATGGTTGACTGCAGCCTCCGAGCAGGACCGCTTCACACACATTAATGCCGTGAACGAACTGAATGCAGCGGAAAAAAGAGGCATATTGAAAAAATAACAATCCACTGCCCCGTGCTAAGCTGAAACTACATCCGTAACAATCATGAACAAGCAGCAATGTTTTCACTGAGCATGCTGGTGGAGAAAAAACAACACTGATTATAACATTCATAACAACAATGAGCAAAATGTGATGGAATAGGGCAAAAACATATCATTTTGTAACAATGCGAAACCATACAGTCGTATAATTTTGTTTATGTTTTATGGCACGGTGCTCTTAAAGCATATGAGTGCTGAGTGACAACATGTTTGTTTGCAGATATTTTATAAGAAAAAACATATTTTGTATATTCAAATATTCATTTAGATTTCCATAGTTGTTTGTTTTCTTATTACCATGTTCCAATAGCAAATTATCAATTATCTCACAATTACGAGTCTATGTACTGCTATTCTAACTTTATAACTTGCAATTGTGAGTTCATTTTGCGCAACTCTGAGAAAAAAAAGTCAGAATTGTGCAGTATATAAACTTACAATTCATTTCTCAGATTTGAAAAAATGTCAGAATTGCGAGATATAAACTTGGAAATGTGAGGAAAAAAAGTCCGAATTGCAAGATACAAACTCACGTTTGTGAGAAAACGTTTTTATCTCAAAATTTTGACTTTATATCTCGCATTTGCAAGTTTATATTCCGTTATAGGTTAGTATATAGTCTGCAACCACAACATAACACATTCACAGCCAATCAGAACATATTTAATTTTAAAACAGCAGTAGGGGATTTTGAACCAATGGGATTGCAGTGTGGGCGGAGCTACTCACCTCAGTGTAGCATAAATAAAAACAGATCAACAAAATGTTTTGTGGCTCTTGGACGTGTTGGAAAGATTACACATCATCTGAAAGCTGAATAAATTAAGTTTCCATTGATGTATGCTTTGTTAGGATACACTGTAAAAAAACAAAAAACACAATTTGTTGAGTCAACTTAAAATAATTTGTTACCCTGCTGCCTTAATATGTTAAGTTTAGTCAACTCAAAAACGTTTAGTCAACTTGAAATGTTAAGTTGTACTAAGTGACAACTTAGATATTTGAGTTGACCAAACCAAAAAATTGGTTTGCTAAACTTAGAAGCTGCCTTACCATTTTAAGTTGAATCAACTCAAATATCTAAGTTGTCACTTAGTACAACTTAACATTTCAAGTTGACTAAACGTTTTTGAGTTGACGGAACTTCAAATTTTAAGGCAGCCGGGTAACAAGTTATTTTAAGTTGATTCAACAAATAGTTTTTTACAGTGTAGGACAATATTTGGACTATTTGCAAACCTGGAATCTGAGGGTGCAAAAAATCTAAATATTGAGAAAATCGCCTTTAAAGTTCTTAGCAATGCATATTACTAATCAAAAATTAAGTTTTGATATATTTATGGTAGGAAATGTACAACATATCTTCATGGAACATGATCTTTACTTAATATCCTAATGATTTTTGGCATAAAAGAAAATTTGGTAAAATCGATAACCCAGTCGGCGCCAGTAGCCTCGTGGTTTATGCGCCGACATACAGTGCAATTGCGTTCACGGCGACCCGAGTTCAAATCCTTGTGGTCCTTTGCCGATCCCACTCCCCTCTCTCTTCACCCAATGCTTTCCTGTCTTATCTACACTGTCCTGTCCACTGTCCACTGTCTTTATCTACACTGTACTGCTACAAATATACCCATACTATACTTTTGTCTGGTTTTGTGGTCCAGCGTCACATATAATTTGCTGCTTATCACGTTATTACCATTCATTTTAATATATTATTTATTCTTTCCTTTCAAACAGACATTTTTGCACTGTGACTTACAATACAACTACATCTGAAAACATAGGAAAAATGCTAAAAATTGAACTAAAGTGCACAGTTATTTCATGTAAATGTAAACTGAGTGTACTGTTAGTACTTAAAAATAAGTGAAGTTGACTAGTCTCATTACCACTGGGTGTGGTTTCTACAATCTGGTCTCAGTTTAGTATTGACGACACAAATACTTCTCTCTCAGATGTTCCGATAAAACGGGTGATAACCAAATTTCTGATTGCGCACATAATCAGAAAAGAGGAACACTTGCTGTTTGCATTTCCACAGCCTTGGGTGTCGTCATCCTGAAATCCAAAGCAGATGTCGTTTTGCGACTGGATGAGCTGTTTTTAGCGATAGCGGCAAAAACATGTTCAAACAAGTGAATATTTCTCACAGACAGGAGAAAATGGCCAGATTCGAGGCGACCTGATGTTTAAATAAATACACCAGGAAAAGGGGAGTCTTGAGGTTTGGCAAGAACACAAATCTGAAGGGAGACAAAGGCAGTCAAGGCTTATTTTTCCTCTTCCCATTTGTTTGTTTAAATTTCACTGTGGTGTTATATAAGATGGTTAAGTTCATTTCGGCCGTGGGGGACGTAGCGTCTAAAAAGTATTAATCATTGGCGGCAAAGCAACAATTACACCTGTGCCTTTTGTGCTCGCCACACAAATGAAAGCTCCTGTCCCAAGTCCGTACTGCGTGTCCGGGATTACCGTGGCTCGTTAATCAAAGGGCTCCCGGCAGGACGGGGCAGGCCTCTCCATGGCAGAGAAAAGTTCGCCCTGGGTGATAGCAAGCCTATTATCATATTATCGCCTCAGGCACTGCTATTAAACTGGAAATTGCAGACCAGGGTTTTTTAAAAAAGGGACATTCATGTGGAGATCAGTGGAACAGCTTGTAGCCACTTCAGGCCTCTCTTGTCCACGATTTCCTATGTTTTGTCTATTCCTCCTTTGCTTTGCCGTCACTTAGTTTATTGTTTTTTTTGCTGTGTCTCTTTCTTTGATTTTCATGAACTCTCATCGTCAGTGTCTTTGGCTCGTGTCAGTTCTGTCAATTGGAAGAATTAGATGTGCTGTCTGGCATAACAGCGGGTCAGCGGTCTGGCCAAATCCTAAAATAAAAGAGTGCTTCTGCCATTACAGCCTCTCCAGCTGTCTCATATCAAAGTTAAAAAGTGGTAAACTCTCAGCAGAAAAGTGCACAATACTTAAATGAATTCCCTTACCAACTTGTGAACGCACGCCAGAGACTGACACGGAAGAGAAGAAATTGTTCAATAAAGTCATTATTTTTGTTTTCTTTGCACACAGAAATATTCTTTTTGCCTCATAACATTACGGTTGAACCACAAATGTCACATGGGCTATTTTAAAGATGTCCTTACTACCTTTCTGGGCCTTGAAAGTGGTTGCTGTGTATGCAAGGTTAGAAAGCTGTCGGATTTCATCAAAAATATCTTAATTTGTGTTTCAAAGATGAACGAAGGTCTAATGGCTTTGGAATGACATGAGGGTTTGTAATTAATGACAGAATTTTTATTTTTGGGTGAACTATTCCTTTAAATAACACATTTAGTTGCTGTTTGATTCACTAATAAGAACCGAGTCATTAAAATCACTTGTTTGGGATTCGCACGGGTTGAGCTGTATGTTTTTAATTTACTAAATAGTAGTTAGAGTCAGTCATTCAGAAATCACGACAGGCTGTCGACATGCTGAAAAGTCCCTTCTAAGTGTCCTTATGTAAACCACTGGCGGTAATTCGTGAGAAGTTGCCACATTTTAGCAGCTGTGTTATGGATCCACACAGAAATAAGGCTTTGTCGCAAACTATTAAAGGTGAGGTCACATTTTTTTCTATATATGTATAGGCTATTATTAACAAAAAAAAAAAAAAAAACCGACTCCCCCCGGTGAAAAAATCAGCATATGCTGGTGAGCCAGCAAAGGACCAGCATAAACCAGCTAAGGACCAGCACAGACCAGCTTAAACCAGCATTAAAACATACCTAACCAGCATTCCAGCATCAAAACATACCTACCAGCATATGCTGTTTTTTCACCAGGATGGATACTCATTATTAACGAAAATATGACTCATCACTGACTGGCTTATTATTTGGGAATCGAATTACGTTGGTTGCCCTGTTTGTAACTACGTTGGTTGAGCGGATTCTGATTTTCCTAAATAGAATCGGCTCATTGAAGTACTTTGTCTAGGAATCGGTCTACCAGTGTTGCCAAGTCCGCGGTTTTCCTGTGGAACTGGGCTACATTAACACTGTTGCCGCGGGTTGAAGTGACCCCAATAACGTTATATTTAGCTCCTGGAATGCGAACTGTACCAGCGGAACCTATCCAAAAAACATGTATTTTACACCCCAGAACAAGTTTTTTACTGAGGGACCCGCATCAAAAACGTGATTGGGCTAGTTTTGGGTTAGATTTGAGTAGCAATTGGGCAGGTTTTGTTGTGAATACCTGGCAACCCCGCAATCTACGCTGGTCACGCTGTAAATTTAGCGATGTTGCTGAAGGAGAAAACTGTTGCTAATTGCAGAACCACGTAGTACTCTTATTTATGCCATAAAATATGCTAAAAATAGTAAGAGTAGCAAGCCAATATGCAATTTTTAATATAGCATGTATCAGGGAGTAGTACTGTACAGAAATCATTTATATAAACTTTTATCACACTTTTCTTCTCAAAATTACACTTCAGACTCTAATATTTCATATCTATTTATTTATTTATGTTAAGTAGCTGTGAAATTAGTGCCTTGTGTGAGAGTTTATTAAATATGATACCAGCGAACTGTTTTAGGGTTTGTTGCAATGCAAATAAACTAAAGTAGTTTCCATTATTTACTTCACAAAAGCACATCTATATTTCATCCAAACTGTGATTTATATTGTATGTGGCCCATCACACACAACCACATCCCTTTGCCAAATGGCTGGCTTTTGGATTTCGAAGTCCCACATTGGATAAATTACCCGGTTTCTGGTCAGTGTATCACACATTACTTGAATAATGCCCCTCAGAGGAGTCCAGTATTGAGTCCAGCCCACTAATGTGATACATGAATAGGCATGGAGGCATCCACACCTCCCCTGGCCACGGCTAAAGCGGAGGTAACAAAGCCCAGGGTGATGGAGGGCCCGAACCACGCCTGGCCCCATAACGAGCGGGTAATTAGCGAGCGGGATTACAGCCCTGCCGTCCACCGAGAAATTAGCATTAATCAAAGAGTTGGTCAGGAGGAGAGAAGTATTGGTCACACCGGGGTCTGATGGTCCTGCTGGACGCTGAATGGCAATGAGTCGCCTAAGGCACAGACGCAGCACGAGACCCTTTAATTGCCACCAGTGTTTTAGAACCGGGGCGACAATCAATGGCTTCCCATTGCTTAATGGCGCTTGGATGGGGAGAGAGGGGAAAGTGTGAATGCTGGCAGGTGCTGAGGCCCAGCGAACGGACTTCGGGGAAACATGATCTCACCCGGTTCTCCATGTGCTGTGCGTTTGGTGAATAATGCGGTCGGTTATTTGCGTGAGGTTTATATTTGAGGCATGACCTCGGCTGGAAGCTTTCAGTGATTATTATTCTATCTCATGCTCGCTTTTGGCACGTAACAAAATACATCTGTAAGTCGACATGCTGAAAAGTCCCTTCGAAGTGTCCTTATGTAAACCCATTGGTGGTAATCCGTGAGGTGATTTCCATCCAGTGGCCGGCGTGTTTTCAAGTAAATGTTGCCATGTTTTAGCAGCTGTGTTATGAATCAACACAGCAATTAAGGCTTTGTCGCAAAGTATTAAAAGTGAGGTCACAAAATTTAAAGGCCTGAAAGGTCCATTTTCTACTTTTAAATAACGTAGCGATGCATGAAGCACAGGGTGACCAACTTGAACCCATTGCGAAATTGGTGTTGGGAAATCACAGGGGGATGGGGAAAAACTTCTAGATGCCTATTGAAATGACTGGACTTCAACCATGAACATGTAAATGTGTGCACTGCTTCCAAACTGTGATACATTAGTTCCTGTAGTTGCTTTTTAGTAATTGTCTTGCTGTTAAATTGAACTGCATTGCCTGGGCTGAAATAGTAATGCGTCCAAATCTTCTGCATTTACTCCCAACAGAATCCCTCAAAAAACTCACACCTATGTGAGCCGCTGTGGTTCCAGCGTCTGGCGGTTTGTGTATGTGTGTTTCCCTTGATTTATATGTGGATGACCCACAGAACGTCAATTTCACCGAGGCGCTGTATATTTACGCATGCTTTTAAAACCCCAACCCAGCTGGCCAGTAATTATGTCCGCTTTGGGTGATATTCCAAGGAGAAGGGATCCCTGCTGCGGTCAGTCTGGATCCAACCTGAATCCGGTCCACTGTAAACACAGCAGAAATGCACAGGATATCTCTCTGTCCGTCTATCTGAATGTCTAGTTCCTTATGCCTTCCATCTTAAGCTAGCTTAAAAGATAAAATATCACAGAAATAGATCTCCTGAGAAAATGTATCTGCATCTGTAGACCAAAAAAGTCAAGGTTTGGGATGTTAGTATGGTACTGTTAGCTGTGTTGCTGTTAGATAATATAACTAAACAAAAAAAAGCATAATAAATTATAAAGCATAATTAATAAATCCTGTCAGGAAACTATTCTGTCTGGCAGTTAATTTCGTTAATGAAAAGTATGATGAAAAATGTTCACTGATGATTTTTTTCATGACAATAAACTGTGACTAGAGTGTTTTCACAATGCGTCATCTACTGGCAATATTGGCGGCACTGAACATAAACAATGCCACAGAACTGAACGAAACTCGCATATTTTGCTGATTATTTCTGCTGAAAATGGTCAATTATTGTCATGTTTTGGGCTGTACTAATCTGTCGGACTGGGAAAAACATTTGGAGTACTTCAGACTGCCAAAAATTTTAACAAATCAAGAAGAGGAGTGCAAAAACACTGTCTGAGGAACAAAAAGCGTTTGTGGTTGGCCAAACTGAACCAGGATTTCAGGGGAAGAATCTTGACAACATTCATGTTTGTACTTATCATTTCTAGTCAGGTAGGTGAAATATTAAGCTAATATCTTAATTCATACTGCTCGTACGTATCTTTACCACCTATTAACTTCAGTTTGTCAAAATATTGCACGCTTTTCTGCTTACTGCTCCTTCTCTATATGATTTACCAGCTTCCACATGTTTTTTTCTATTATTTAGACATCATAAATTAGCATAACAATGTATTCAGTCGTACATTAACCGTGCAATCCATGCTGTTTTTTTTTTTTTTTTAACATCAGAGTATCGCCAGTATGGCCGTGCATCCGGGTAACTGATCAAATTGTGACGCAAGCGCAAACCATTTATGTCAACATGCAATATCGTTGACGATAAAAGATGACGCTAAAATCTGTTTTAAAAAATTAACCCAGCAACACAACGTTATAAGACGCTGATATTTGGTTAAATTTCGGCTGTGACATCGGCTGACCAAAATTCAATGTAAATTCAACGTTTAATGTCAACGTTAAATTGATGTCCAATACCAATGTCAGTTGACGTTGATATTTTGTTGTTTTTAGGTTGTGTAACCAAAATCCAACATTAAGTCAGCGTCAAATTGACGTCAAATACTGACGTCAACGCGATTTTCATTCTCAACCAAAATGCAACGTCTGTCCGACATCATGTCCAACGGCAACCTGACGTTATATAGACGTCCAGTGCCTGCTGGGAAAACTATACCAAATCTCTTTTTATTTTCATTACTGTCTAAAAACTGAGACAAAATATTATTGCAGACTGCTGTAGGTGCCTCTACTTTAATGCATTCATGTGACAGTTGCCATGATATCAACAGTCCAAATAACTCTGGTGAAAAAACAGCATATGCTGGTTTAAGCTGGTCCTTTGCTGGTTTTTGGTCATGTTGCTGGTCAAGGACCAGCATAAACCAGCAAAGGACCAGCTTAAACCAGCATCAAAACATACCTACCAGCATATGCTGTTTTTTTCACCAGGGAAACAGTAAAATAAAGTCCAAATCAGAGCTTCTCTGTTAAAAGGATACGCTTCCTGCCCGTTGTTCTGCTTATTTCTTTTTGCAATCTGGCAACAAATCTCACTCTTCATTACGGAAACGTCGACGATGATCTGAAAACACCGACAAACAAGCTCAAGTTTAGCGATCTCCATGTAAGATATTTAGCTTAAACCAAATTGTAATTCATCCAGTCTGTTTTTCTGTCATGAGACCTGACTATTTTGTTTGCTGAATTACTCAACCGCTGTTGTTTTAACAGAGAAACATTATTACAATATGGAATTATTGCCATTAGGAATTTCACTATTAAAATATTTTTTTCTTAGTTTGTACCATGTAGAGAAAGTGCTTTAAGCTCTAAGTCTTTGAAATTAATTTATATATTAAATAGCCTATATATAAATCAGTGCACTAGATGAGGTAAAATAAACCATGTAACGTTATATGAGTCCACATGATTATATTTAATCAGTTTAACCGTTATACAACATAATGAAAAAATGTTTTCGTTGACTAAAACTAGACTAAACAAAAACAGGACAAGATTGACTAAATATAATAATAACTAAAAAAGTACATTTGACACAGACACGACTAAATTAAAAACGTCTGACAAAATGAACTTTAAGGTTAGAGAAATGATGCGGGTTGAAGTTAGCAAAATAGCTAAAGCGCTAACGGCACGTTTCTTTTTATTTATTAGCCTTTTTATTAACACTACTCATGTTCTGATTTCATACTTCAATTTCAAACTACATCTTTATATAGAAAATGGGTTACAACATCAAGTATTAAGTTGAAACTCAAATGTTAAATGACTTACATTGTTTGGATTTAGTCAGATTTACTGAATAGTAAGTGTTTGTTTGCATATTAAGCCAAACTGATGTCTTTTTTTAAACAAAGGGTGAGTAGTTCACTTTATTATTTCATATTTCTTCATAAAAGCCAACAGAGTGTTCATAACTGTGTTTACAGAGCATTTAATTTGTATTTTCTGAACTGGAGCCTAACACACTGCTAGCATGCGCAGCATGAAACAGGCCTTATTTTTAGCTTTCTACATATTCACAGTAATTGTCCTGCCACATAGCAAACTGCAGGTGATCGTGGCAGTCTGCTAAACTTCCTGTTCTCTCTTACTGCCTTTTTTGCAGTCTCACGGATTCCTCTCAGCGAGCAAAACCTGAGACATTGCAGCAAAACCCCAAAACTCAGCGGAGTCCACATCAGCAGTATCCCGAACAGGATCTTCCCATCTGAGGGAGCGACGCACAGCGGTGGAGGACACCAAGCAGGTGTGTGTGTGTGTGTGCGTGTCCCACCGGTCAGGCATCATTAACTCTCCCAGTGGCCTTGGCTCTTAACCCTCCCCCATGCCTGGGGCCGGGACTGTGACGGCACCCTGACAGCGGGTGCAGGGTGTTGGGGCCGAGCCCTCATGGTTTGTGTGTGCCGTTCACGCTCCAGTGATGCACTGCGGCCTGACAAATGAGAGCCCTACCCGTCTCTCCATATCTCGCCCCCATCCCACCGCCCGTGTGCATTCTTACCCCGATTGAGTTACGCCACCGATGAGCAGTCAATAGAGTCAGTGTTCGAGCTTTTGTGCAGTATCATTCCAGTTGGAGATAGTGGCAGCGTGTGTGAGCGTGCTTGTCGTGTACCAAGTGCATCCTTTTTAGTCCGTCGGCTTTCGCCATTGTGCCCTTAATTGTTCAAATGGAAGATGTTGTTATATGAGGTGTCTCATATATTGGACTTGTCTTCCTCACAGCGCTCCATAAATCCCCTTTGGGTGACATACGACGGGACGCTGGAACAAAGCAGGACTGAGGCCAAGAGACCTCTTACTTTTGACATAATGTAGAAACACCGCCTCCTATAGGTCAAATGAAGAACGGTGCTTTAGATAATCTGTTCAGGCATCCTGTTCTGACAAATTGCATGTAATATATTAAAAACTAAATTGATAGATAGACAGACAGATAGGTAGATAGATACCAATTAGAATATATATATGTACGTGTGTGTGTAATACTTTCATACTCTATACGTAGTAAAATTGGAGAATATATATATATATTTATATATGAATGACACCTCAAATCATGTGGCTTATTTGTTTATTTATTTATTGATTTATCCACTGTAATAAAAAGTGGGAAACAATTTTAAAACATTATCACAAATTACATGTGGTTAAATGGAAATAATACATACATAAATAGATCATCATACAAAATATTCATAATATAATTGTGTGTATAAAGATATGTAAAATACTAAAAAAAAACATTTGTAATGATAATTTATACATATAATTAACTTTCCTAATTTTCCCTTGTAATAAAAATGTATCAATATAAAAAAAGGGTCACGTCAAGAACAAACTTTAAACATCATGACATATTACATATAATTAAATGAAGAAAAAATATAACGTAATATTATTTACACATGAAACATTGTAACAATCTATGTAATTTATCTATATATACATATTTTTTATAAAATATCTAAAAACATAAAAGTATCAAAAAATTGTAATTGTTAATTTACCTTTAAAATACAATATTTATTAATAAACTACATTTTATAGATAAAATGACATACTATGACAAATTACATGTAGAAAAAAAATATATAATCATATAAATTGTCTATATATATATATACATTGTATTTATTGTATTATTTAAATACATACAAACCATTGTATTTTGTAATTATCTGCATCTGCTATTCATAAAATATCTAAAAACATAAAAATAGAAAAAAATTGTAATGATAATTGATACATATAACTACCTTTCATTAATATAATTAGTTTTCCTTTGTAATAAAAATATACATTTGTAAAAAATGCAATGTTTTTAGACATTAATAAATATATAATATAATAATAAATAAATTTAAATAAATTATAGATTACATATTATTATATTATGTATAAACATGAGACATTGTAAGTAACACTGTATGTTATTTATCTATATATACATATTTTTCAAAAAAAAATCAAAAAACAAAAATATGAAAAGCATTGTAATTTGTAATGAAAATGTATATATACAATTTCCTTTTATGATACATAATTTCCTAATTGTCCTTTGTAATAAAAATATATATTTAATAAATAATAAATTATATAGAAAGGGTCAAGTGAAAAACAGAACTTCATGTCATTATAACAAATTACATGTAGTTTAAAAAAAAAAAAAAAAATATATATATATATATATATAAAAGTAACATTGTATGTGTATATATATATATATATATATATATGTATGTGTATATGTATATATATATTTTTTTCTTCATAAAATATTTAATGATAATGTACAATTTCCTTATAAAATTACCTTAAAAATGATATTTATAAAAACATACATATACATTTTATAGAAAGGGTCGAGTGAAGAACAGAACTGACGAATTACATGTAGTTAAACAAAAAAATATGGACGTGAATGATTCTTCAAATCATGTGGGTTATTTATTTTTCTTTTGCTTTTCTAAGCATTTGTAATTCCCCTAGATTTACACAGAAAGAGAAAGAGGGAACTGAGCCATATTTAGAGGCCAGAAAATCGTAGAGACACATTTGTTGTCTCTTTTGGCCCAGTAATCAACCACCCTAGCAACCGCATAGCAACCCTCTGGCATCATAGCAGAGAGTTTTATACAGAAAATCACCCCTCATTTTCCTAGTAGAAAGCACTCTGCTTTTCTCATCAGCAAATCTCATGAAATGAACGAACTGAACTCTATATCTTCTTGTGAGCCTGTACTAAGGGTGAAGCGGTTTACGAGTGGTCTCCAACTGTTTCCTGATAGCTGTGTTGGACCCGCACGAACCTGCGTTTAACGCCTCTTCACCGGCCAAGCGATCTTCGCAATGAGCCTACTGTGATCCCCGGGACACATTTCAGCATTTGTCTTATTAACAGAAGCCATTCGCATCTTTTCAGCCTTACTCATTGTTTCTTGTCTCTTCATTACATTTCATCAGACGGATGCCAAATGCTTTAAAGCGCAAACCATTAGCGTTCGCAACGATCCAGGATAGTGACTCACGGCTCTCAGTGTGAGTTGCATCTACGAGGACGGATATCTGAGAGAGATTAGAGAGACACAAACCACACATGTACAAACTCACGAAGCCGAAACCGGCGCGTAGACTCACTGACTGGCTGGGCGGCGAGAGGAAGAGGTGTTGCTGAACAGGTGCTGTTCATTTCACGCAGACTGCCCCGTTTTAAGTGGATTGGCAGACACGGAGCGGATTACATCCAACACCCCGATAAGACTCTTTCCTCGTCGACTTGAGTTAGGGTCTTACATGCGGGCTTTCTCTGTGCGCGTGTACGCAGGCCTCGCGTCGAGCCATTACGGTTATGGTTGTACGGCTGATTATGCTCGAAGACATTATTCGGAGACTGTACGGCAAAGATACGGACGGTTCACATGACATATCACAGCGGTGACAGCCGTGAGCTGCCGTGGCACATGCTGAAATCCATAGAACACAATAAATTGTGCAATAAATTAATAGATATTTACATTTTCCCAAAGAAAATATGCAGTGTTTGCTCATATTAACATGCCGGCATGATGTTGGGATGTTTTCTTAGACGCTTTTATGTGCTTTAGTCATTCCTGAATTGAGAGATTATATATTTAGTATTTATTTATTTGTATTTAAATAATTTTAGATATTATTATACAATTATTTGAAAAATTACAAAATAGTAGAATTAAATGTAGAATTTTATAAATATTATAATTATTAAAACAAATATTCACCATGCTGTAAGACTACATAAGTAAACTGTAAACTGGCAGAAGCAAAAATAAATTGAAATTTGATTAAAAATCAAAACATCAAAAATATAGTGACCAGTTTTTTTATATAAAATATTTGTATTATTTTAAATATATTTTAAATATATTAACATTTTAAAATTGTAATTAATTTAAGTATTTTATTATAAAATAGTAGTATAATTACAAAAATATTATAAATTATATTTATAATTAAAGTTTTGCAAATATGTTTAAATATTGTGCTCGACTCCTTCCTGAATTGCGATTTTATACATTGGTTATTTATTTAAATAGATAATTTTAAATATTATTACAAAATTCTTTTAAAAATGACAAAATAGTACAATTAAATGTATAACTATACATTTTATATATGTATTAATATTTAAAAAATATATTTTAGTTGTATATATATTCATTTTTTAATATTTTAATAATACTCTTCATATTATAATAATAATATAATTATTTAAACAAATATTCACAGAAGCAAAAAATAAATAAATAAATAAATAAAGCATTTAAAGCATTAACCATCAAAGAAATATTGACCAGTCAAACTAAGCCTCACACAAACGTTTGTCAATATTTTACATTTTATATAAAATATTTTTTTTTAAGTATTATAAAATACCAATATAATTACTTAAATATAAAAAATACATTTAAAATAAAAGTATTGTAAATATATATTTAAATATGAAACATTTTATAATATAAATACATTTTTACAGCATAATAAATTTGATAATACAAATACTATAATATACAGCTATGGAAAAATATAATCTCTAAAAAAAATTTCTGGATTTATGATTTATAGTTACATGTTTGAGTAAGATGTAATTTTTTTTTCTTTTTCTGGAAACTACTGATTTCTTCCAAATTGTAATGAAATTCAAATGAAAATTGTTCAAAATAACAAATAAGATGTTTTCAAATTGCCATGTTTTCAGTTTATGTTCATTTTTAGACAACACAATACCAATGTTTTAACTTCAGAAGAGTTAAGAAATTAATATTTGATGGAATAAATCAAATTTTATTCCACACAATAACAACAAATAAAAACATTTTTTTGACCAATCTGCATTTTCAAAAAAAAAAACAAAAAAAAACCTCTGTATGATAATATTTTTATTTGAATTTTGGAAGAAATGTTATCAGACCTTTGTAGAATAAAACAAAAATTAACATTTTACTCAAACGAATACCTGTTAAATCCAGAGAATGTTCAAGTGGTCTCTTAATATTTTTTCATAGCTGTATATAATAAAATGCTGGTGTACCGCAGGGATCGGTCTTAGGTCCGACACTGTTTCGAATTTATCTCAATGACATGTGAAGAGTATGAGATATACTAAAATTTATTTTATTTGCTGATGATACAAATATTTTCTATTTTAGGGATAATTTCCAGCACCTCTTGGAAGTAATGATAACATAAGTTAAATTAAAAAAGTGGTGTGATGTAAACAAATTGTCATTAAATAAAAGCAAAACAAAGAGTATGTTATTTGGAAAACAAAAAAACAAACCCTTAAGTAGAATTAAAAATTGATAACATAAGTATATGAAAATAGGTTTCTTGGTATGATTTTAGACCACAAAATCTGCTGGAAAATGCAAAATTGACAAAGGCCATAGCAATATTAAATAAAACAAGACATATTTTGATCACTAAGTTGATGCATATTTTATATAATACACTTATTATATGGATTTTCCTTTATGTTGCAATATATTTATTGTATTTGTAGATTGTTTTATATTATTTTTTGTTCAAAATAAAAACAAAAACAAAGAAAGTGAACAAAATGTTACACTTATAATTAAAATTAAAATATAATATTTAAAAGTTAAATATTTATTTTTATGCTTATAGTATTTAAGTTATTCTTATTACATATTTGCATATTTGTCAAGCTGCAGAACTACTTGTGAAAAGCAAAAAAGTAATTAAAATGCAAAACCTAAAAAAACAGTGATCATTCAGAAAGAAAGAAATCATTTAGTAAATTCATTACCCCTTTTATTATGGGCTCCCCACAATGTAGGTTATTTCAGGTTTTCCTCTCCTTTTGCTAAAGCAGGCCAAACCTGAGCCACACACACACTCCAACCTTCTGGAACACACCAAGCTCTCCAAATGCCAGGCGGTGCCCGTCCTCCCTGGCAGGGAAGCAGAGCATCAGCTGAGAAACTCACGGCTGAGCCAGCGTGAGAATATTGGACCGGCTTATCAGGTGACACGCCAGCGCCAAACGTGAAAATTAAAATAAAGGATTAGAGGAGGGGGGCTAGAAAGGTCTGGCCTCAATATTTATTTATTTCTCAATCACCATTTCGTGAAGCCTGTCACCTTATCATTAATTCCTCTTGACACTTTCGGTTCCAAGCGACACAACTGTAATTTCATGGGCTTGTGTAACCTGGGCAGGCATGCTGGGGGTGGGATGGCGGAGGTGGGGCGGCTGTAGATGTGTGCGCGTGTGAATGAAGGCCTCCCTCTGCCAAGATCAGAGCGAGTGGGCGTCACTTTCACTAACAAACACATGCTCACGATGACAACATGAGTGTTTTAGTTGTTTCAAAGGTTTTAAAGCCAACATGAAACCATTTTACTTCGTAATCTGACATGAAACAGAATGCTTAGAGAGAAAAACACGTAAGACAACCGTGTGTGTTGTTCTGGTGCCATCAGCCAATCAGGTTTTCCTGCGGATACTGAGTCATTAGTCACATGACATTGATTACACTTTGATAAAAGATCACAAAGACAAACATTTCTCTTTTTAGAATAACGTGCATTGATGAATCATACGCAATAAGACCAGGAACCAAATTAACAAAATAAATAGGGTCATTTTTGATTTCATATCGACTTTAAGATGACCAATGTAGTCTGGATGAGGTCTGGGGTTATTCATCTCGGGTAAGTGGATTACTCTGAATATCAGATTGCATTTAAATCACTGTGTAGGTTGAAATAAATGTTAGCGGCAGCTAAGCCTGACAAAAAATACAGTGGCGGTACCATGGTAATGCCACACCAGTGTACCTAGGCTAAACCACGGAAAGACGTAACACGTTTAACGTAACACAGCTTTTCTGAGGTAAATGCTAGGTGACATTGTTAATAAGCTGTTTTACTGACGCCTTTGGTATTCTTAAACTCTGCAAAATATATAAACAAGCCTAGGCCTGTTATATTAGGCAATTTCTGTCAAAATTCTGTCGATTCCATAAAGCAATTCAAATAAATGTCGTTTTGATGGTCTTTAATGTTGACTGACAGATCACTGCTACTGTACCTTAGTTCAAGCAGTGCGAAACGCATCTTGTCTTCTGTTTTGCTACTTGTTAATAGCACAAAATTACGATGGCGTTTTAGAGCCACGCTAAAAGATTATGAGATTAAAGTCGTAATATTTCCAGAATAAAGTCGAAATTACGTGCATGAAGTCAAAATGTTACGAGAATAACTTTGAAATGCCAGGAGAATAAAGTCGAAATAGAACGAGAATAAGGTCAAATATTAAGAGAATAAAGTCGAAATATCCCCAGAATATTGTCGAAATATTCCCCAGAATATTGTCGAAATATTCAGAGAATAAAGTCGAAATACTACGTGAATAAAGTCGAAATACTACGAGAATAAAGTTGATATACTACGAGAATAAAGTCGAAATACTACGAGAATAAAGTTGATATACTACGAGAATAAAGTCGAAATACTACAAAAATAAAGTTGATATACTATGAGAATAAAGTCGAAATACTATGAGAATAAAGTCGAAATACTACGAGAATAAAGTTGATATACTACGAGAATAAAGTCGAAATACTACAAAAATAAAGTTGATATACTATGAGAATAAAGTCGAAATACTACGAGAATAAAGTCGAAATACTACGAGAATAAAGTTGAAATACTACAAGAATAAAGTCGAAATACTACGTGAATAAAGTTGATATACTACGAGAATAAAGTCGAAATACTACGAGAATAAAGTTGATATACTACAAGAATAAAGTCGAAATACTACAAAAATAAAGTTGATATACTATGAGAATAAAATCGAAATACTACGAGAATAAAGTCGAAATACTACGAGAATAAAGTCGAAATACTACGAGAATAAAGTCGAAATACTACGAAAAATAAAGTCGAAATAGTACAAGAATAAAGTCAAAATAGTACGAGAATAAAATTGAAATACTATGAGAATACAGACGAAATACTACAAGAATAAAGTCGAAATACTACGAGAATAAAGTCAAAGTACTACGAGAATAAAGTCGAAATAGTAAGAGAATAAGGTCGATATATTCTGAGAATAAAGTCGAAATAATACTATGAGAATAAAGTCTAAATATTCCGAGAATAAAATCGAAATATTCCGAGAGTAAAGTCGAAATATTCCAAGAATCAAGTCGAAATATTCCGAGAAACAAGTCGAATAGTATGAGAATCAAGTCGGAATACTACGAGAATCAAGTTGAAATATTCCAAGAATAAAGTCGGAATACTGCAAGAATAAAGTCGAAATATTCAGAGAATCAAGTCGGAATACTACAAGAATCAAGTCGGAATACTATGAGAATCAAGTTGAAATATTCCAAGAATAAAGTCAAAATACTACAAGAATAAAGTCGAAATACTATGAGAATAAAGTTGATATACTACGAGAATCAAGTCGGAATACTATGAGAATCAAGTTGAAATATTCCAAGAATAAAGTCAAAATACTACAAAAATAAAGTTGATATACTATGAGAATAAAATCGAAATACTACGAGAATAAAGTCGAAATACTACGAGAATAAAGTCGAAATACTACGAAAAATAAAGTCGAAATAGTACAAGAATAAAGTCAAAATAGTACGAGAATAAAATTGAAATACTATGAGAATACAGACGAAATACTACAAGAATAAAGTCGAAATACTACGAGAATAAAGTCAAAGTACTACGAGAATAAAGTCGAAATAGTAAGAGAATAAGGTCGATATATTCCGAGAATAAAGTCGAAATAATACTATGAGAATAAAGTCTAAATATTCCGAGAATAAAATCGAAATATTCCGAGAATAAAGTCGAAATATTCCAAGAATCAAGTCGAAATATTCCGAGAAACAAGTCGGAATAGTATGAGAATCAAGTCGGAATACTACGAGAATCAAGTTGAAATATTCCAAGAATAAAGTCGGAATACTGCAAGAATAAAGTCGAAATATTCAGAGAATCAAGTCGGAATACTACAAGAATCAAGTCGGAATACTATGAGAATCAAGTTGAAATATTCCAAGAATAAAGTCAAAATACTACAAGAATAAAGTCGAAATACTATGTGAATAAAGTTGATATACTACGAGAATCAAGTCGGAATACTATGAGAATCAAGTTGAAATATTCCAAGAATAAAGTCAAAATACTACAAAAATAAAGTTGATATACTATGAGAATAAAATCGAAATACTACGAGAATAAAGTCGAAATACTACGAGAATAAAGTCGAAATACTACGAAAAATAAAGTCGAAATAGTACAAGAATAAAGTCAAAATAGTACAAGAATAAAATTGAAATACTATGAGAATACAGACGAAATACTACAAGAATAAAGTCGAAATACTACGAGAATAAAGTCAAAGTACTACGAGAATAAAGTCGAAATAGTAAGAAAATAAGGTCGATATATTCCGAGAATAAAGTCGAAATAATACTATGAGAATAAAGTCTAAATATTCCGAGAATAAAATGGAAATATTCCAAGAATAAAGTCGAAATATTCCAAGAATCAAGTCGAAATATTCTGAGAATCAAGTCGGAATACTACAAGAATCAAGTCGGAAAACTACGAGAATCAAGTTGAAATATTCCAAGAATAAAGTCGGAATACTGCAAGAATAAAGTCGAAATACTATGAGAATAAAGTTGATATACTACGAGAATAAAGTCGGAATAGAACGAGAATGAGGTCGAAATATTCAGAGAATAAAGTCGAAATAATACTATGAGAATAAAGTCGAAATATTCAGAGAATAAAGTCGAAATATTCCGAGAATCAAGTCGGAATACTACGAGAATCAAGTCGGAATACTACGAGAATCAAGTCGGAATACTACGAGAATCAAGTTGGAATACTATGGGAATCAAGTCGAAATACTATGAGAATAAAGTAGAAGTACTACGAGAATAAAGTCGAAATAGAACGAGAATAAGGTCAAATATTAAGAGAATAAAGTCGAAATATTCCCCAGAATATTGTCGAAATACTACGAGAATAAAGTCGAAATACTGCAAGAATAAAGTCGAAATACTGCAAGAATAAAGTCGAAATACTACGAGAATAAAGTCGATATACTACGAGAATAAAGTCGGAATACTATGAAAACAAAGTCGAAATACTACAGAATACTACGAGAATCAAGGTGAAATATTCCAAGAATAAAATCAGAGTACTGCGAGAATCAAGTCAGAATACTACGAGAATCAAGTCGGAATACTACAAGAATGAAGTGGAAATGCTACGAGAATAAAGTAGAAGTACTACGAGAATAAAGTAGAAGTACTACGAGAATAAAGTAGAAGTACTACAAGAATAAAGTCGAAATAGAACGAGAATAAGGTCAAATATTAAGAGAATAAAGTCGAAATATTCCCCAGAATATTGTCGAAATACTGCGAGAATAAAGTCAAAATACTATGTGAATAAAGTCGATATACTACGAGAATAAAGTCGGAATACTATGAAAACAAAGTTGAAATAAATACTATGAGAATAAAGTCAGAATATTCAGAGAATAAAGTTGGAATATTCAGAGAATAAATTCGAAATATTATAAGAATAAAGTCGAAATATTCAGAGAATCAAGTTGGAATACTACGAGAATCAAGTCGAAATACTACGGAATACTACAAGAATAAATTCGAAATATTCAGAGAATCAAGTCGAAATACTATGAGAATAAAGTCGAAATACTACAGAGAATCAAGTTGGAATACTATGAAAATCAAGTCGAAATAAATACTACGAGAATAAAGTCGGAATATTCAGAGAATCAAGTTGGAATACTACGAGAATAAAGTCGAAATATTCAGAGAATAAAGTCGAAATATTCAGAGAATCAAGTCGGAATACTACGAGAATCAAGTTGAAATATTCCAAGAATAAAATCAGAATACTGCGAGAATAAAGTCGATATACTACGAGAATAAAGTCGGAATACTATGAAAACAAAGTCGAAATAAATACTACAAGAATAAAGTCGGAATATTCAGAAAACAAAGTCGGAATATTCAGAGAATCAAGTCGGAATACTACGAGAGTCAAGTCGAAATACTACGGAATACTACGAGAATAAAGTTGATTCATTGGCATAATTGAGCAAAAACAGATTCTTTTTTTATAAAATGTAACACAATATTAACTTTTTTTTCTGAACTGTTGTATCCACCTTATTTTTAAACGTGGAAGCAAGCTGTTTTCTGTGAATGTGAGAGACAAGTTCATAAGTCGCTGTAGAGAAGAATAAGCAGGTAAAATGGTAAAAATGTTTGCACTACAAACTAGTGTGTTCATATTTAAGATAATACATTAAAATAATATGGTAAGGCACACCGGTTTGCATTATCCAGCAGCAAAACAAGCTGTTTTGTACAGCTAGAAATAGCTTAAAATGATAAGCCAGACGCATTACATTTTACAAATGGCTGTGCCCACTCTTATGTTATTGTGTGATATTGCTTATCATTTGATATAAATATGAGAACAACTCATACAGGGGCGTTTTTGCCCCAATATAGAGTGTTTTCACGTTGCGTCATCAGTCGGCCATATTGGTGGCATTGAACGTAAGCAATGCAACTTAACCGAAAGGAACTCGCAAATTTAGCTAATTATTACTGCTGAAATTGGTCAATTATTGTTATGTTTTGGGCTGTACTAATCAGTTGGACCAGGAAAAATATTTTGGAGTGCTGGACTAGAGGTCGAGCAATGTATCGGTTTTGCAGATTAATCGGCACCGATAGATTCGCAGAACTATTGGTTATCTGCAAAAATCCATGCCGATAGTTTTTTCGGGGTTGGGTCCGTTGCTGGAGAGGCTAAGAAGGTCGTCATTATACAGCAAAGTCCCTATAGTCTTTGCGATACAGCATGAGAGCGACCTCTAGTGGCAGAAATGACTGACAGCACATGCCGTATGTTTAGACACGTGACACTGCACGCTGCACAGAGTGGGACACTTTAAAGGCGGATTTAAAACATGAACAACGAAACGGTGTGTACAGTATACTGTAGTGCATGTTTTCATGTCATTACTAAGTGATGAATTTGTTGACCAGATGCTGCGTTAGTGGAGAAAGGACAGCAGTACACTTTTGCCCGTTTGGTGATCAAATAGAGTCTTGTAGACCGCCGCTTGAATTGAACGCGATGCGTCCAGTGTGTGTGATACCGGATAGCTGCGAGTTCTTCTAGACTCAGTGCTGCACTTTTGCCTGTTGTGTGACTAACATATTTTTATATTTTGATTAGATAACCACAGATGTTCTAGAATAGAAGCAGTTACATTGTGAAAGTACACAATACCCATACGTATGCAATTTCAATACTGTGGCCTTTGTGTAGATATTTAAAGATGGACATTTTTAGCTTGATTGTTGATGTAATGGTAGCACAATATGAGGGCATTTGTAACATTAAGATTAATAAAAGCTGTAGAATAGAAGTATTGTTCCTTGTTAGAGTGTGTTAATTTCAGTATTTACTGATATATTTAAAAAATGTTAGTTGCTTTTGTTAACATTAATGAACAATGAACTAATATGATTAATATTAATATTTTTATTCATTTACAAAGTATGGTTCAGTAGGCTACTTTTTTTTTTATTAGTAGAGCACTATTCATTTTCCATTCAGTATCCATTTTAAAAACTATTGGTCGATTAAGTTATTGGTATCGGTAAAATCCAATATCGTCAACCTCTACTATTGACTGCCAAAAGTTATAACAAATCATTGAAAAGTGTGCAAAAAAGACTAGGTTTGTGGTTGGCCAAACTGAATCGTATTCAGTAGTACATTAACCGTGCAACCCATGCTGTTGTTTACATCCGAGTATCACCGATGTGGCCACGTATCTGGGTAACTGACCAAATCGTGATGTAAGTGCAAACCCTCGAATATGTTGAATTTTAGGGGTACATTATTGCATTTATGGACTATTTTACAAAGTTGTTGCCATCCATCATGTTTGTCGTTTTCTTTAGACAACAAACTTTAAACTTGTCCAAAAAAACAAAACAAAACATGGTGCTACTTTGGTTATGTGCTGAATAAAACTCTTAAGTACTTTTTTTGCAAGCGTATAATGGTAATAGAGTCAGTTCATGGCTTAAACTCTAAACCAGTCAGAATGTAAACCGAGCAGCAATGAGTTGCGACAGCACCACTGCTGCGCTCGCAACATGCCTGACTTTAAAAAACACCACTACCTTGACCTGCATCCCACAGGACTGATCAGAGTCCTGTAAGAAACGTGTGGAAAGATAGAAAACCAGAATCAAAAAGAAAGGAGACCAGGAGAAGGTGAGGAGGGGACGCTGGACTCGCATACCTCCAGCACAGGAAGCTATTTATCATAACATGCTAGAGAGATATTGGCTCCATACTGAACCAATTAGGGCCGGGGCCTGTTTCATCATACTTCATAACCTGGGCTGTGGGGTTTTGGAGCGTGGTGCGGCACAGTAATTGAATTTTGATTAAACACACATGACGCGTGACCCTGAATAGCTATAGCGAGCGCCGGACCCGAGTTTGCGCGGGTTCTCCCAGCCAAGAACTTGGCCAAAAAAACAGGATGTACTTTAGAAGAAATGGGGAAAGGTGGGGGGAGGAGTGTAAAATGTTTGTAAAATCAGGGACAGCTGGCGAACAAAGATTTCTCTATGCTGCCGTGGCGTCTCCATCAGCGAGGATGAGCTCTGCCTACGCCGCCGGGGCGTTTGACTCAGAGGTGAGACGGCGCGGGACGCCAGCGCCATGAATCTTCCCCGCCGACGTGCTGCGTCCACAGCTTCATTGCAGTGGGGCTGTGCGGGTGACGGGAGACGATGACTGACTGCGTTTCTGCTGAGTCATAGACTGCGTCGAGAGCCACGACACGGTACTCGATTCGTTTCTAGCAGGCTAACGCACACACACAGTGAGGAGCCAAGCAGATTAGCTTACAAGACCACGCTCGGATTGAAGGTCACACACACAGTCTTCATAAACGGTGACGATTGGGAGCCTGACCTGTTAGTGTGTGTGACCTGCACTTGTTTTTGCACAATAAACAAAAACTAAGACTGTTTTGACATCATCAAGCCGTCCAAATGAGGCAGATGTCACCGTAACGCAAGAGGTTATGAGCGCAATTTGACACCGTTGAAGAAGAAACTAATTTTAACTGATTGCTTTTGCTCTCATGAGAAATTTTCACCTCATGTTTTTAATTTTCTTCTTGGATTCCTGATGCCACCTTTACAGCAAAAGAAATGAATCTAATTTTGAGAAAGTTCAAAATTAGAAATGAAGTCAGAATTTTGAGATATAAAGTCACATAACTTATAAAGTCACAAATGTGAGATATAAACTCACAGTTACGAGAAATAAAGTTTGGGATATAAAGTCACAATTTGAGTAAAAAGTTGCAATTGAGAGTAAAGGCTGCAATTTTGAGATAAAATTAGGAAAATTAGGAAGTGAAGACAGAATTATGAAAATAATGTCACAGTTAAGATATGTCATTATTTGTGAGAAAAGTGTTACAATTTATAAAAATAAAGTCAGAAATGAAAAAAAAAAGTGAATTTGTGAAAAATAAAGTAGAAATTACAGGGAAAGGTAGAAATTATAAAAAAAATGGTAGAAATCGTGAGGGAAAAAGTGCAGAGAAGTTAAAAATTACAAAACAGTAGCAGTAACGAGAAATATAGTATAGAAAAAAGTCACAATTGAGAGAAAAGCCTGCAATTTAGAGATAATGTTAAAATTAAGAAGTGAAGACAAGAGATGTAAATTCACAATTATGGGAAATAATGTCAGAGCTAAAAGAAATGTGGAATTTAAGTTAAAGGAGAAGTCGACTTCCAGAACAACAATTTACAAATAATTTACTCACCCCCTTGTCATCCAAGATGTTCATGCCTTTCTGTCTTCAGTTGTAAAGAAATTATGGTTTTTGAGGAAAACATTTCAAGATTTTTCTTCATATAATGGACTTGACTGGTGCCCCGATTTTGAACTTCCAAAATGTAGTTTAAATTCAGCTTCAAAGGACTCTAAATGATCCCAGCCGAGGAAGAAGGGTCTTATCTAGCGAAACGATCTGTCATTTTTTTTTGAGAAATAAAAATTTGTATACTTTTTAAGCACAAAAGCTCGTGTAGCACAGGTTCTGGGATGTGCGCTCACAATGCTACAAATTAGTGATGGGTCGTTCTTGAACGATTCGTTTATTTTGAACAAATCTTTAATGTGACTCGAGAAGAACGAGTCGTCTCGGGGAGTGATTCATTCAGTCACGCATGCTCAACATCCTATTAGGTTCTGTACTGGAATTAGTTCACCTGTTTCGAGTCTTGGGTTTTGTCAAGTCATTTATTCATCTTATGGGGCTGTCACGTGATGAACAAACGACTCAAACCCAAAGACTCGAGAGATGAAATAATCAATTCGTTTTCTGGCTCACACTGCATTGGTTCAGCTTATGGGGCTGTCATGTGATGAACGAACGACTCAAGCCCAAAAACTTGTCAGATAAGAGGTGAGGTGAGCTAATCATAGACTAAAGACCCAGGTAAACAATGAATTAATCTTTTCTGTTTCTTATAGCATTATAGTTTTGTCTTGTTTGTAGTGTGATCAACGTTTGAGTAAACAGTAGATGTGTTAGGGAAGTAACACGTAACATTTTAATTATATTTTGCTAAAATGAACAAAATGATTTGAAAAAAGATTTGTTTATTTTGCTGAACGACTAAAAGGTCAGAGTCGGTAAAATGATCCGAACTTCCCATCATTACTATGAATCATGTCTAAGTTCATCGTCAGTGTATAAAAGGTAGAGAATGGTGAAAAATTCCATCTTATTTTCTCCTACAACTTTAGAATCGTCCAACATCGTTGTACCTTTTTGTTTGTAAACAGCGTTTGACTTACTTGCACTTTCTTAGTCTTTGCGCGTTCGCTTTGTAAACACTGGGTCTGTGGTTCCGGCGTGACCTTTCGACATGATTCAATAGTACGTGAATACGCATCCCAGAGTCTGTGCTATATGAACTTTTGTGCTTAAAAAGTATACAAATTTTTAAAAATTTTCCGAAAAAAATGACAGATCGTTTCACTAGATAAGACCCTTCTTCCTCCGCTGGGATCGTTTATAGCCTTTTGAAGCTGCATTTAAACTACATTTTGGAAGTTCAAAATCGGGGCACCATATCAGTACATTATATGGAGAAAAATCCTGAAATGTTTTCTTCAAAAACAATAATTTCTTTACGACTGAAGACAGAAAGACATGAACATCTTGGATGACAAGGGGGTGAGTAAATTATTTGTGAATTCTTGTTCTGGAAGTGGACTTCTAATGTCACTATTGTGAGAAAAGAGCTACAATTTGGAGAAATAATGTCACAAATGAGAGAAATAATTGTTGATTTGTGAAAAATAAAGTAGAAATTACAGGAAAGAGTAGCAATTATGAAAAATAGTTGAAATTTTGAGGGAAAAAAGTCAGTGCATTAAGTCAGAAGTTAAAATTACAATAAATAAAGTAGAAATGACTAAACAGTAGCAGCAGCGAGAAATATATTAGTTGCGATTTTGGGATATAAAGTCAACTCTGAGAAGAAAGGCTGCAATTTTGAGATAATGTTAAAATTAAGAAGTGAAGACAGAATTATGAGAAATAATGTCACAGCTAAAAGACAATGTTGTAATTAAGATAATGTCACTATTGTGAGTAAAGAGTTACAATTTACTTTTACATTTTTACAGTATACTTTTATAATGTATAAAAATAATGTATAATACTTTTTTACTTTGACGTAGAAACAGGCCTACATGAATTTCGGTATTAGCACATGGAACGCTTTAATCAGAAAGTGTTTATTAAGGAGGCCAGAAATCGGTGGTAAAACAGAGCTCCGTTACAGAAGGAATTTGTTCATCATTTTCTTTACAGGCTGTCGAGAGTGACAAGGACAGCTTGCTTGGCACAGTGTCAACCAGAAATGCTTGTCAATATCACGAGTGTATGAGCGCTCCATTCATGATTGCATCTGCACTTCAATGCACCACACGTTCAGAGACGAGAGAGTGAGACAGAGGGAGAGAGAGGGAAGTGGTGATTGCAGGGCAGGGGTTTCTTGGTGATCACATTTCAAGACTGTTGCATTCTGGGAAGGAAGCAGAGATGCTGCATTCACCGTGGGATTTTGCAGCTGTGGACCTGTCCACATGCTATCATGTCAAACACGTACAACATTACATCTAGTGGCCCCAGAATGTATTTGGATACTTAAATCATACTTAAAAATGTCTGAATTATACTTTTTGGGGCCATCAAATTACCTCAGAAATGTCCAACATAAAACTTTACAGGCCCCATGATCTTAGCCATTTCCTGTTTGCGCTGTTTAGAGTCGTCTTGTCTTCAGAGTCTCTTTGTGTGAAACCCTTCAGGTGGACAGAATGAAGGGCAATGACTCAAAGTTCAGCTCATTTTCTTTCTCTTCTTTCCTCATGTAGTGCACTACGTGGCATGCGCCATATTGGCAGTAGTGAACGAGTACAGAATAAGTGATTTTTGACCCATTTTTCCACCTGATGCGGCTGTATAAGGAATCAGTGTGGTCTGCAATTCAGGATTATTTCACCCCTCCTTTGGGAGTTTGTTGTTCTTGGACGGCTAAACGAAAGTCGAGTTTATATCTCCCAATTTTGAGAAAAAGTCAGAATTGCACGTTTGTTTTATGCCATTCTGAGAAAAAAATTTTTGAATTGTAAGATAAACTCGCAATTGTGAGAGAAGGTCAGAATTGTGAGTATTTATCTTGAAATTCTGACTTTATTTCTCACAATTGTGAATTTATATCTTGCAATTCTGACTTTATAAGTTGTAATTGCAAGTATATATCCCATAATTCTGAGAAAAAATGCCTGAATTGTGAGAAAAAAGTCAGAATTGCAAGTTTGTTTTATGTAATTCTGAGAAAAAGTCAGAATTGCACGTTTTTATCTTGTAATTCTGACGATTTCTCACAATTGTGAGTTTATATCTTGCAATTCTGACTTCATAACTCGTAATCGCGATTTTATATCTCAATTTTGAGAAAAAGTCAGAGTTGCAAGTTTGTTTTATGCCATTCTGAGAAAAAAAGGTTGAATTGTGAGATAAACTCGCAGTTGTGAGAAAAGGTTAGAATTGAGTATTTATCTTGAAATTCTGACTTTGTCTCACAATTGTGAGTTTCTATCTTGCAATTCTGACTTTATAACTTGTAATTGCGAGTTTATATCTCAATTTTGGCAAAAAGTCAGAGTTTCAAGTTTGTTTTACGCAATTCTGAGAATAATTCAGAATTGCCAGATATAAACTCCCAATTTGCAAGAAAAAAGTCAGAATTGCAAGTTGTTTTATCTTGTAATTCTGACGATTTCTCGCAATTGTCAGTTTTTATCTTGTAATTCTGACTTTATTTCTCGCAGTTGTGAGTTTATATCTTGCAATTCTGAGAAAAAGTCAGAATTGCAAGTTTGTTTCACGCAATTCTTACAAAAAGTTAGAATTGCGAGATATAAACTCACAATTCCAAGTTTATATTTTGCAGTTCTGACTTTATAACCTGTAATTGCAAGTTTATCTCACAGTTCTGAGAAAAAGTCAGAATTGCGAGATATAAACTCGCAATTGTGAGTTTTTATCTTGTAATTCTGACTGTATTTCTAGCAATTCTGAATTTATAACTCGTAATTGTGAAAAAGTCGGAATTGCAAGTTTGTTTTATGCAATTCTGAGAACATTACAGTTCTCATTACATACAACTTTACAGCTAGTGGCCCCAAAAAGCATTCGGATACTTAAATCACACTTAAAACTGTCGGAATGATGCTTTTTGGGGCTATCGAATTACCTCGGAAATGTCCAACGCAGACTTTACAGGCCCCAAGTCTCTTTGTGTGAAACCCTTCAGGTGGACAGAAGGCAATGACTCATTCAAGTTCAGCTCATTTTTGGTCTCTTCTTTCCCCATGTAGTCCACTACGTGGCATGCACCATATTGGCAATAGCAAACGAGTAAAGGAATAAGCGATTTTGGACCCATTTCCCCACCTGATGCAGCTGCATAAGGAATCAATGTAGTCTGCAATGCAGGATTATTTCACCCCTCCTTTGGGAGTTTGTTGTTTTTGGACGGATAAAAGAAAGGGAGCACCCCACGCCTCCTCCGAGCTGTTTCCTCCTCTTAATTTTTCTCCATCTCAAAGGGCCCGAGAGCGGGAGAGGGAGAAATGGAGGTTGCACCTATAAAACACCAGGGCCGGATGAGGAATGGCCTCCTCCGCACTGAGGGGAGGGTGCAGTCCCAGAGCTGCTGCTCTCTCTTGTGGGAAGTGCACTATAAATCTCTGGTCTCTTATCCGGCTGGTCTATTGATAAGCCCTGCACTGCTGGGGAACAAGAAAAGAGCTGGAGAGAGGAGGAGAAAAGAGGGACAAGAAAGGGACGAAGGGGGTTAGGAAAACATTTTGCAGATGAATCACTTTTTGCTTTTATATTAAAAGATCAAAGTTATCTTGTTCTCCCTTTTTAGCGAGACATTTAACAACTCTGACAGCTGTATTACATGATGTACTTAATCTAAACTCATTGTTATTATTGCTACGGTTGAGGGTTTTCAAATCCCTAATCCTAAGTAGTAAAACTCAAGGCCTAAATCACACAGTTAGTGCTACGGTACTTCAAATCGAACCATGTGGTTGCTTTTCAAAGCGACTGGTTGTCGCTGAATCCTCGCTGTCCGAACTATTGTTTCATGGAGATTTATAGAGATGCCTAAAGCAGGCTCTGGAGAGCTCGGGCGGAGTCCCAAAGCAGCACTGGTCACCCGTCATCGCAGGCGCTGGGGAACGTGCTAAATCTGTTTTTACATATCCAAGCAGAGTAGTACGCGTTGTAGCAAGGACACTGCAGTTCATAAGGAAGCATGCTCGTACGCACGTGCACGCACACACATTGGCGTGGTCGGACCTGCTCCGCAATCACTTCAGCGTGATGAAGAGCCTCTACAGGAGTCTGTATTAATGGCGATGTGACGGACTGAGGCAGGGCAGACAAGCAGACGCACTCAAGTGAAATTGAAGGAGCACTTGACATTGGTCTGACACAGACTGTTTGAAGATCAGAGGGGATAACAATGGGCTACTTTTACAAGACACCTGAAAGGTGTAACAACCCAATATTATGTGATACCTAACAATTAGAAATTATTTTGACTGATAACAGATATTATGTTTAAGTTATAGCCAATACAAATATGTATGCTCTTTTCCACCACTAAAACAAAAAAAAGTAATAAAAGTTATTGCGACTTTTTCTTACAATTGCGAGTTTACATCTCGCAATTCTGATTTTTTTCCTCAGAATTGCGTGATACAAACTGTGTGATATAAATTTGCAATTGCGAGTTGTAAAGAAATAATTGTGAGATATAAACTTGCACAGTTCTGACTTTTTTCTCAGAAATGCGTAATATAAACTCGTAATTGTGATAAAAGTCAAAAGTGTGCGATTTATCTTTGCAGAACTGCGAGATTTAAGCAAAAGAAAGTCAGAATTGTGAGATTTATCCTCAGTTTTTCTCAGAATTGCAAATTTATATTTTGCAATTGTAAGTTTTTTCTCAGAATTGCAAGTTTATATCTCGCAATTCTTACTTTTTTCTCGGAATTGCGTGATATAAACTGCGAGATTAATTCAGAAATGCGTGATATAAGCTTGCAATTACGAGTTATAATATAAGAGTTGCGAGATATACAGTTGCAGTTCTGTCTTTTTTTTTCAGAAATGTGTGATATAAACTCGCAATTGTGAGAAAAGAATTGCGAGATTTATCCTCGCAGAATTTTGAGATTTATGCGAGAAAAAAGCCAGAATAGCGAATTTATTCACAATTGTGACTTTTTTCTCAGAATTGCAAGTTTATATCTCGCCATTCTGACTTTTTTTCTCAGAATTGCATGATATGAACTCGAAATTCTGCAAGATTAATTCAGAAATGCATGATATAAACTCGCAATTGCGAGAAAACATCAGAATTGCGAGATTTATCTTTACAATTTTGACTTTTTTTTATATTACTTGATATAAACTTGCAATTCTGAGAAATTTAGTCTGAATTGCATTATAAAACTCGCAATTTCAAGTCATATAGTAAGAATTAAAGATATAAAGTTGCAGTTCTGACTTTCTTTTTAGAAATGTGTGATATAAACTCGCAATTGCGAGTAAAGTCAGAATTGCGAATTTATTCACAATTGTGAGTTTTTTCTCGGAATTGCAAGTTTATATCTCGCAATTCTGACTTTTTTTCTCTGAATTGCGTAATATAAACTCGCAATTCTAAGAAAAAAGTCAGAATTGCGAGATTTATGTGACAAAAAAAGTTAGAATTGCGAGATTATTGAATTGCGGAAATTATTTTCTCCGAATTGTGAATTTATATTTTGCAATTATGACTTTTTTCTCAAAATTGCAATTTTATAATTTATATCTCGGAATTCTGACTTTATAACATGCAATTGTGAGCTATTAAGTCAGAACTGTAAGATATAAACTTACAATTCTGAGAACGTATGTCTTTTTTCCCCCCTCACAACTGGACTCGGAAAGTCTTGCCAGATACATGATACAAATTCGCAGTTGCAAAAAAAAAAAAAAAACTCGAGAATTGCGAGACTGAAACTTGCAATTGTGATAAAGTCACAATTCTGTGACACAATAAATTCAGAATTGCGAGACATAAACTGCACAACTGTACAGACACTTTTCTCGCAATCCTGTTATCTTACAGCACGCATGAGATATAAACTTGCAATTCTGAGAACATATCAGTGTTTTTTCGCTTAGAACTGGACTTTATAACTCGCATTTGCGAGTTTATCTCACAATTTTAAGAAAAAGGTCAGAATTGCGAGATACAAATTTGCAGTCAGAAAAAAAGTCAATTTCTTGTTTATATCCCGCCATTCTGACTTTATAACTTGTGATTTTATATCATGCAATTCTGAGAAAAAAATCATTTAATTTTTATTTAGTGGGGGGAAAGGGCATCCATGAATATAATAGCTGACACTAAACAAAACAAGACAAAAAAGAAAAGATAAATATACATTCGCAAGTTTGCCTGCCTATCCTGTCCTGATGGTTAATAGTAAAAAAACTTTGCTTGCTGTCCTCAACAGAGGCTCGAACCCAAAGCTTTTGTCGCTGTTATGGTGCATTGACTACTGCTGATAAAGGCTCTTAAAGATGACTGACAGGTCTAATTGATTAGTCTCCTCCCGAACCTACGTTTGAAATGTCATAATATAGCATCTGAATCAGAAAAATGGCCAATTTAGGTCAACAACAAAAATCAACATCCATTAATATTGTTGTGAGTTGCACATCTCTGCAGAGTACAAAACATGCCAGCACAGAAGATAATATTAAAACTTTATTTACAGTGATTAAATAACATCAAAACATCACACAATGTCCAACAATGTAAAGCTAGTGAGGACAGGAATGAAAAGAAACAAAAGATGGATGACATTCCAGCAGCATGACTCAAAGGAAGAGACTGATTGATGGAGAGAAAGAGTGATAGAGGACATGAGCAGTCCAGTGGAAATAACAGCTACGCAAAGATCCGAGCAGAACTTGGAGCGGTGGGATCAAGAGCCATGAGCCATGTTTGCAAACTGCAGACGTGGGCTAGTCTTTCCCAGAGCATAGTTTGGCATGTCCATGTGTCTTTGTGTTTGGAAACGCCAAAGGCATATCCAAAGAAAAGATGGGATTTACATAACACGATCCTGTACATTTGGTGGGTCAGCTCACTGGGATCCACCTGAAAAGGCAGAATGGAAAGAGTTAGTTCAGTTTGGGAGCAAGTCCAGGATAACACAAGCAGAAGATAAATCAGTCTCTTCCCACACTGGAGAAGACACATGTGGCAGGGAACGCTTCCAATGCTGAAAATGGATCAGTGTCATTTTTCCTATACGAGAAAGAACATAATTTGCCTTTCTGGATTCATTCCAGAGCTGATGTAAACATGAGAAACCTATTTATAAGGATGAAACCTAGAAAAACAGAAGGAGGATTAAGTTGGTTCAAAGACATTTATCAGAGCTTTCCGTGCCATATATTGTCAGAAAATGGAAATACATTGTACCTTTAGTGGAACAACAGCTTGTTGTTTGGGCAGAACCCTCAGAGGGATCTTTGAACCTTATTTACCCTGCCCCAGTGACAAGATGCACTTATTGAATTTTTTTTTGACAGCGTACAAGGACTGGACCATTTGACTGGATGTGTTAACATCCGAGCCAAACAGGTTGCTTTGTCTAAATGTGTAGGTCAACTAAATTTGGGTTGTTTGGTCTAGATCTAGGTGGAGAGATCATCTATCTCTGGGGTATTATCTAGATCAGGGATCTCCAAATTTGGTCCTGGAGAGCCGGCATCCTGCAGAGTTTAGCTCCAACCCTAATTAAACACACCTGAACCAGCTAATCAAGGACTAATTAGGCATGCTAGAAACTTCCAGGCAGGTGTGTTGAGGCAAGTTGGAGCTAAACACTGCAGGACACCCACCCTCCAGGACACCCCTGGAGGGCACCCCTGATCTAGAGCTACCTTGGGATCTTCTAAATATGGGCTGATTGTCTTGATATAGCAATAGATCTAATGTTAGGTCAACTAACCTGTATCAGGCTGGGAAACAGCAAGGATGATAGTCTGAGGTGGTGGCCTAAGTCAAACCAGTTCTTTACTGTCTTTGTTTTCAGACTAGACTTGTTTCATGAAACTCTTCTAGCAAGTTTTGTGTGAAAAGAGACAAGAGACAAGGAGATGTGATGAATGCGGCAGAGTGAATCAGGGATGGAGACCTCATCTCTTTAGAGGCTTATGCTGGAGCAATGTAAACACGGGAGAGCAAGTAATGGTCTCCACATGGGTCCCATTCCGCATAACACCCCTGTCACCGCCATTACCACTGCGGCAGCAAAATGTTAGCCAGAGAGCCAAACTGGCAGGAAACAGAATCTGATAGGGGACAGACACAGATATAAGGAATCGTCTAGAATGCGGCCACTATTTTCTTTGGGATACGGGGGATGTCTGTAAGAGCGTGTGTGTGGAGTACCAGGACAAAATTCAACAGATGCAGCCCTGGTGCCAGCCATAATAAGTGCAATCACACGACCCCGCCGCGCTTTCCCAACGTCCTCTCGGCACGTCTGACATTTAATCGCTCTTTCTCCCCAGAGCAGGGAGCCCCTTCTGGGGAACAGGAGAGTGAGGGGCGGTAGACGGGGGCTTAGAGCACAGCTGAAGGTGTCCTTGGTCTGCCAGTTTGCTTTGATACCCCAGGAGGTCACTCGAGAGCACCACTGACCTTGGCTCAGCACATTATTAAGAAGTCTTTGAAGAACTTTCAAAGTATGCCACTTACCCATACGCCCCTTGTCCTGACAGGGTTCACAACAGTCCCATAAAGTTTTCACTGCTTTGACAAAGAGATCCTCACCTGGTGTCTTCACGGAGAGTGCTGCGTTCTTCTGTAGGTCTCATTTGTTATCGAAAGACGGGTGAGACGTGCCCCGTAGTAGTCCACGATGTAATCCGACCCATCCGATGGACCCACGATCTACACCAGAGCAAACAGAATGAGTCTCAAATGTCAGAGCAGCGTAGGGAGACCAACATAACAATATAATCTTTCACCAGACAATTACATGATTCCGCATTACACAATGATGAATACCAGGTGGGCTGGTGGGGTCTATCGTCCTCCTCAGATGGCTCATGCTCATACAATTGAATTATAAGACAGTAATGCTGAATTGGAAGCAATTTAAGTTTAACCCCAGGCAGTGCTGTAATTGAGGTTGCTTTTGGAGTCCTGGTGAGGAGGAGTGTCCCGAAGGACAGTCCCCAGATCAGAGCTTCAGCAATGAGCCTAGAGCCCAAACTGGGGCCCGTGCCAGTTCTGAGATCAGCTACTATCCAAGCAACATGCTTGGACTGACGCACAAAGACGGTGTAATGGCTTCCTGCAGGCGTACGTGCCCAACACCTGGCCCTGCCGGCTCCGCTCCGCTCCGCTTTGGGACGGGATGATAATGAGAACACACATCTGGTAGAGGGAGAAAGGCGCCCACCAAACACAGACACTGTGTTCTACCATATCGAGATTAGCGCTCGTCTGGCAGAGGCCCAATACAAGCTTCGCCTCAGAACGGTATCATCCGCGAGTTGTCTAGATTGGTGCGCCGGTCAACTACAGTTTCTTGAACATGTTCTCCCATACCATTAACATTCAATCCATCAAACTCGCTTGATGCCTCCACTCTCAAACCTATAGTTTCGTGGCGCCGTTAATCTTGCATCATTACTTTCAAAAGGCCAAAACGGGGTGCGACTTGCAGGAGGGAATATCGATGAATATAAATAACAGTAACACGTCCCAGGTGTTTATTCATTAGTTCTCATAGATGCATTTCCCGGACGACGTGGCTCTTAGCGAAGGTAGTTTAGTGTATAAAATATGGGGTTTTAGAGAGGAGCGATGTGTGCAAATGGGGTCCTGAGGGAAGGGGGATACTCTTTATCAAAAGTGTCACAATTTAAAAACGAAGAGGCCCGACAGTCGACAGCTAATTGAGAATGTTAGCGCGTGACAGCTTTGGCTGCCAGAGGCACTTCTTAAAAGCATTGCTCTCCCAGGGCCTTCAATAAGACATTAAGAGAACAATAAACACTGCAGTGGCCCTGTTAATCAAAGCCGCCACGGCCATTTCAAAAAATAAAGGCTTGCTTTATTTATCCACTGCGGCGAGGAAAGAGTGGGTATTTCTGAGGAGGAACACAAAACGACTGAAGGAGTGATGATAAACTGGCAGGAGCGTGAAATTGTCAATGAATGGACAGGTATTGTTCTGAGGCAGTGTGCCGGAGGCGACTACGTATAATCGAAACAGGTATGGAGGATTTGAGGCGCACAATGTTTATGGAACTTCTAGAGCTTAAAAATAACGCATATTCTTGCATTTTATTGTTGAGACGAACGATGAGTAAGGTATCGTAACATGCTGTCCTGTCCTGATCTTTTCCAACATGCTGAAACATGTCAAAAGACATCAGGTCATCGTTCCCCCAGCGTTCAGTAGCTCAGACACATCTGAGCAAACCACAAAATATGTTTGTTTTCACTAGCAGCGGGGGACGCAAACATTTCCAACATGACGCAGCAGTCGGCGGATTTCTAAAGTACATGTAATAATTAATCCTGGAGCCATCCTTCAACACACATAAGAGCTTTCCATAAATATCTGTCATCGGCGGTGTGTGAAAGTGGCAGCGGTGAGCAAACGTCTCTCATGTATAGCTTCATTCAGGCCCGTGAGGCCTAATGAGAGCCGAGTGGGTAAGGTTAGGCCTAACAAGATGACAAATGGAGTGGCTTTTTTCTCTTGTCAGGTGTAGGGGGCCTTTAATAGGGGTTAGGGGAGTCCTGTGGGAGCGTGCGACTCGGGACAGGAGGAGGAGGAGGAGGCGAAAACAAACCACGCTCTCATTAGCTCCTTTCACAGTGCTGGAGGCACCGGAGGAGAGACACAGGTGCCACCGAATACAAACACAAGCATTCAAATACAAGTCAGTATTGAGTCTCTGTGTCTGCAGCTCATTTTGGGGATTGTGGGTAAAATGCCTCCCCTCCGTTATTGTGTTAATATGCTAAATGTAATCTAGTAGTCATATAGCAGGCCCTTTTAAAGGAATGTTTCACACAAAATGAAAATTCCGTCATTAATTACTCACCCTCATGTCGTTTCAAACTCGTAGGACATTGTTAATCTTCGGAACATAAATTAAAAAACATAAAGAACATAAATTGAAATCTGAGAGCTTTCTGACCCTAAACAGCAACGCAACTGACATATTTAAGGTTCAGAAAGTAGGGCTGGACGATTAAATTAAAAGTATTTAAAAAACGAAATACAGAACCTCTAACCGGCATCTGTATATACAGGGACAGAAAGCACTTGGATTTCATTAAAAATATCTTAATTTGTGTTCCAAAGATGAACAAAGGAGTTTGGAACGGCATGAGGGTGAGTAATTAATGACAGAATTTTCATTTTTGTGTGAACAATCCCTTTAGTTATTATATTATTATAATTAGGGCTGCCCTCGACTCAAGAAAAAACAGCATGGAGACTGAAGTAATGTTTTAATAATTTTATTTCTTTGTTTTCGGCTTAAGAGATGAAGTCGGCGACTTGATTGGTAGTGATGCGCCTATATGCGTGCTATATATGGATTACATAGTCTAAGTATATTTGTTTTTTTATTTGAATTGGTTCATTTGAAAGTAGACATTTCACTCTCTATAGATATATTTTTCATGTCTGTAAGGCAAGTATACACAGAATTTTGAAGTTTCGTGCTCAAGTTCACAGAGGCTGAGACACCAGAAAGCGCATCCTGTTATTTCATTATTTTACAAAGCGCAACGTTTCGTTGTTATTGTGAGTGCACACTAATAAATGTAGAGTCTTTACAGATTCAGAATCTGTATGACCAAAAATGATGAAATATTTTAAAAACAAGAAAGCGCCTCCTTCTGTTATGCAGTAAGTGCGCTACTGTTCAGCTTCCACACTTGAATAGTGCATTTTTCTTGGTTAACATTAGATTGAGCAGCCGTGTAAAGTTGCTACGACATACATCTTTCAAATGAAAAGCCATATTTGAGGTTGATGAATGATAGGTGAGCGTTTCGATGTTCTGCCGACATACTATAGTACCACATAGACCAAGCATTAACGATCTGTCCGTCACGGACTGCGTGACTTCGCCACTTCCTGTGGATTTTTTTTTTTCTGCGACTAATAAAATTTTGGTCGACCAAGCCTCTTCTCATTGACTAACGGTTAGTCAACTATTATCAAACTTAAAATGTATTTATTTTTACGTATTTATTCACCAAGTTTTTATTGTTTCTTTTTTATACGTTCGTTAAGCAGCCTTCGCACAAAATCTCAATAAGAAAGAGAAAAACTATAAAAAAATAGCTATAAAATTATTTTAAAAAATTGTATTTTCTCAAATAAAACAAGTTTAATATGTCATTACGCAATAAATCGTACTATATTTTCCTTAAGCAAAATATAATTTCTTCTTAAAAAAATAAATATAAAACAATTCCTAAATAACAAACCAATAAATTAACCAAATAGCACATTTCCAAAGTCAAATATTTTTTCTGCCCTTTGTGAAAGCAAAATGCAATGTTAAATGACACAATTCCAGCCAATCAGAAAGAAAATATCTGGGGCATAAAACAACATCTTGAATAATAATACGTTAGAAATCGGTAACCAAAATAAAAGAACAAAATGAATAAACCTTTGAGAAAAAAGCTGAAGGAAATGCATACATCGATAAACGGCTCAAAAGGCTTACCTGCATGGATATCAACATGAAATCCACTAAGCTTCCAATTCCACAGAACCCCACCGTGCAGAATTTCAGCAGGCCTGAAAACAAACAAAGAGCGAGCCACACGTTAACCAAGAACATACTACAAAGCCTCCCATCATAACCATTTAGTGTCCAAAAACACTTTCTCTCTGGCTTCTCCATATGACCACAAAGAAAAACAATTTTGAGGGCAAAGCTATTCGTTGCGCACCTAAGGAAGTGTTGTTTTTTTCATGCTTGCAGTAGCGCAGACTACTACTGGAGAAGTTTTCAAACCACTGTGCAAGGTTGTAAGGTCAAATCAGCCAATTCGTAGAACTGAAATTGGCTTGTGAAGAATTTTGAGGATTTCAAAAGAGACAGTTCATCCGAGAATTAAAATTACTCACCCTCATGTCGTTCCAAACCCGTAAGACCTTCGTTCATCTTTGAAACACAAATGTAGATATTTTTGATAAAATCTGAGAGCTTTCAGACCCTGCATAGACAGCAACGCAACTGACACGTTCAAGGCCCAGAAAGGTAGTAAGGACATCTTTAATAAAGTCCGTGTGACATCAGTGGTTCAACCGTAATGTTATGAAACTACGACAATGCTTTTTGTGCTCAAAGTAAACAAAAATAATGACTGTATTCAACAATTTCTCTTGGATTTCATCAAAGATATCTTCATTTGAGTTCTGAAGATGAAGTTCTTACGGGTTTGGAACGACATGAGGATGCGTAATCAATGACCGAATTTTGGGTGAACTATCCCTTTAATGCCAAGTTAAAGTTCATTATATTCATAATTTCCACAAAATAAACAATTTGGATGTCCATTGAGTGATCATTTGAAAAAAACAACAACATCAGGAGCCCATGAGATCTGCAGTCAATTAAAAACCCCCTTCCATCTTGCGATTCAAGCATAATTGCTTCTAATCATCTCTAATATTACTTATAATTGGTCTTTGAGGGGTTTAGGCATGTTGATTCCAGGACAGATATCCAAAAAGCCACCTGCAGAATGTCTTCTCAACAAGTCCAGGCCTTCCTTTGAGTCACACCTGGTCTGGACTGACCTCAGAGCTGCTGGGCCATTACGCTCTCAATGAACACGTCTATACAACTGACTCCAGCGCGGTGTGAGGCTGCCTTTCACAAACTCCCTGCACAAAGAAGCCGGGAACAAGGGGGACCTTCAAACGCCCAGGCTCTTTTGTCCTAATGCAGGTGCTTAATTGATCAGGAAGTCCTTAAAACATGGAGAGAGGCAGAAAGACGAAGCTTCCCGCTGTATGCCACTGTATCCCGCCTTGGGATTTAGATGTACGGCTTGAACTCATCTGCATGCGATGACAATAATTGCACTATGGGACAGGCGAACGCCATGAGATCTCATGGTAAAGGAGAACTGTTTTAGTTAATTAGTTGCCGCACGCTGGTTCGTTTTGTTAAAACAGCTGGTGGCAAAAAAGAGCAAGGTGCTCAGAAAAGAGTCATTGAAGGGTTTCTCGCAGGTTCTGTGTGATCTACAGCTCTGTAAGGACTGATACTGTTGGCCTCACGTGTGAACAGCATGTAGCTTTTCTTAGAAGCGCTATGAACCTGTTTTATGACGTCAGTGTGCGCTGGGATTTCTCTCAGGGGTTTATTTTCAAGATAGGCGTGGATCTGGTGAGATTGTTAATATCACTGTCAAAGGAAAAACACTTTAATAACCGGTCTTTAATCAAAAGTTTAATCAATGTTTTTTTGGCTTTTAATCCATGGCTAATGGAGGAACTCCTACAGAACCTGTTTAAAACATATCCAGGTCTCATGTCTACCTAACTTCAAGAGCATTTTTTAAAAATTTGTAATGCTGAGAACTTAGGAACTTTTTTTTTTGTACTTTTCATGACAATTAAACACATTTCTAAGAAATAAAGTCAGAATTGCGTGATCTAAACTCACAGTCCCTTTTTCTCATAATTGCAATTTATTTCACAATTTTTACTTTTTTTCCTCAGAATTGTGAGTTTATATCAGAACTGAGATACAAACTCGCATTTGTTTTGCATAATTCTAAGAAAAAGTCAGAATTGTGAGTTCTGTCGCAATTCTGACTTTTTCATGCAGTTGTTTATATATAGTTCATATGATGCAATTCTGAGAAAAAAAGGTCTGAATTGCGAGATACAAACTTGCATTTGCGAGAAAAAAAGAATTGCGAGTTTGTTTTGCGTAATTCTAAGAAAAAGTCAGAATTGTGAAATACAAATTTGCATTTGCGAGACAAAAAATCTGAATTGCACATTTGTATCATGCAATTCTTAGAAAAAAGTCAGAATTATAAGATACAAACTTGCATTTGTGAGAAAAAAGTCAATTATGAATTTGCTTCTCTCAATTCTAAGAAAAAGTCAGAATTGTGAGTTTTTAACTTGCAATTCTGACTTTATTTCACGCAATTGCAAGCTTATATCCTGCTATTGACTTTATAATTGTGCAATTCTGAGAGAGAAGTCAGAATTGTTAGATACAACCTCAAATTTGCAAGAAAAAAGTAAGAATTACAAACAAATTTAAGAATTGCATTTATGCAATTCTGACTTTATTTCTCACAATTTTGAGTTTATATCATGCAATTGAAACAAAATTAAGAACTGCAAGATACAAACTTGCATTTGCAAGAAAAAAGTCAGAATTGCATGTTTGTTTTGCGCAATTCTAAGAAAAAAGTCAGAATTGCGAGATACAAACTCACATTTGTGAGAAAAAAGTAAGAACTTCAAATTTTTATATCGCAATTCTGATTTTATTTCTCACAGTTGTGAGTTTATATCATGCAATTCTGAATTTATTTTGTGAATTGCGAGTTTATATCCCACTATTCTGACTTTTTCTTGGAACTGTGAGTTTATACCATGCAATTCTGAGAAAAAAATCAGAATTTTATTGCATTTGCAGTTGTCAGTTCTAAGAAAAAAGTCAGAATTGTACGTTTTTTTTTTTATCTCGCAATTCTGACAATTGCAATTGCGAGCTTATATCCCACTACTCTGACTTTATAACTCGCAATTCTGAGAAAATAGTCAGAATTGTGAGTTATCTTGCAATTCTGCCTTTATTTCGTGCAACTGCAAGTTTATATCCCACTATTCTGACTTTTTCTTACAACTGTGAGTTTATATCATGCAATTCTGAGAAAAAAAGTCAGAATTATGAGATACAACCTTGCACTTGCAAGAAAAAAAGTCAATTGCAAGTTTGTTTTACTTGATTCTAAGAAAAAAATTGGACGTTTTTATCTCGCAATTCTGACAACTGCAACTACGAGCTTATATCCCGCTATTCTGACTTTTTAACTCACAATTGTGAGTTTATATCATGCAGTTCTGAGAAAAAAGTCAGAATTACAAGATACAAACTCGCATTTGAGCAATTGCGAGTTTGATTTACTCAATTCTAAGAAAAAAGTCTGAATTGTGAGTTTTTATCTTGCAATACTGACTTTATTTTGCGCAATTGCGAGCTTATATCCCACTATTCTGACTTTTTCTTGCAACTCTGAGTTTATATCATGCAATTCTGAGTTTATATCAAAATTGCAGTTATAAACTTCAGTGGTGGAACATATTAACATAAAAATGTGGTAAATTCATTGCACTGTAGTAAAAAACAAAACAAAAACTCTTTCCTTTAAAACTAAAGCTTTTTTTATTCAAACATTTGCTAATTTAAATTAAGCTGAGATATAAAATATATTATATATATTAAATATATATTAGATGAAATACCTGGAACTTGCAGTTACCTTTTTTTTTTTATTCAGTGGTGGAACATATTAACATAACATAATGTGGTAATTATTCATTGCACTGTAGTAAAAAAACAAAACAAAAACTCTTTCCTTTAAAACTAAAGCTTTTTTTATTCAAACATTTGCTAATTTAAATTAAGCTGAGATACAATAAAATATATTATATATATTAAATATATATTAGATGAAATACCTGGAACTAGGCAAAAATTAGAAATGCTGCCTTGGCAGCTTACTGAAATAAGTACTAAGATTACCAACTGAAATAAAAGTAAAACGGAAATAAAAATGAAATCAATTTAAATGCACCACAAGCCAATCCAATTTGAACATTTGAAGTCGTCTAATGCAGTGTCTTTGAGCCAAAAGCAGCTGAATGAATGTGAATGTTTGACAAAAACGGAAACATCAACAAAAACACTGACCACGTATACCCCTCCATGTTTACAAACGCAACACCGGGAGGTGCAGCCTTTTAGAGGTAATTTCTGGTTAATGATGTCACAGAATTTACCGGTAATTTGAAACCGATGTGTGAATGGTGCTTTACCGGTAAAAGACGGAATGTCGTTGCCTGTGTGAACAGTGCATTTTTGCATTTACCGGTAATTTTACAGCAATTTACTGGTTTTGCTGTGTGAAAGGGGCTATTGGTCGACTACGAATCTACAATTATATCAGATACTGTCATATCATAATCATAATAATTATCAGAATCAGGTCAAATTTCCACGTCAGTGCTGAAATATCCATATCTGCCTTTTTAAATCAACAAGCGCAAGAAAATCAGTCCATGTGATTCTTACTCTGAGAACATCTGGTGAAAAGGTGTGTCCTTGGAAAGGAAACAAGAGATGATGTCAACAGTAGAATATCCAGCACTGATTCTGTCTGTTCTAAAGGTCCCTTGTGTTTCAGCGCAGCACAGGCATGAGATGTTTTCACGAGTTATTGATGGGTAAATGGGTGCCAGAAAGAGGTGATTTCGGCTACGGCACACAGCCAAAGAGGGAAAAATGCACCGTTGGATCCATGGCCTAGTGGCCTATACATTTAGCCAAGTTCGAATCTGGTTTGCAACATTTACAGATTTTACTATGCAATCATTTCCTGTCTTAAATCTCACTGAATGGACCAAAAGACCAACAATAAAAGTCCAGCGGTACTGTCTTACCCAAGGCCGGATATCCCAGGTAGAACCGATCCGCTCCAATCCATCCCAGGAAGAGTGACAGAGCAACAGCGACTTTGTATGAGTAACCACTCCTAATGTAAAACAAAATTCAGAGATATTAACATATTAATTGCAAATATAAATAATCCATACTCAAAGCCAGAGCATGTTTGACTTACACATTACGACACGGGATGCTTTTGTTGAAGCCGACCTCTTCACCGCTGAATTTGAACTGTGTTCCGTTTGACAGCCGACAGCTGATGTTTGGAGCAGGTAAACATTCCACTGCAATGACAACACAACATTAGATTCCTGATTTAATATATCACAGTCATGCAGTGACATGTAACTGGTATCAGGCAAAATAAAATAATACATAAGTGGTGCAGATATTATTAACTAAAACTAAAATTAGACTAAATTCAACTAAAAAAAGCTAAATGTAAATTCTAGTAAAGCTGACCTAAAATAAGATGAAATGTAAAACTTAACAAAAGTGAGAAATTCTGCTTTGGCAACTAACTGAAATAAAACTAAAATACAAATATAATCAATTTAGAAAAAAAAAAACCTAAACTAATAAAAATGACTAAAGAACAAAAAAAACCTCAAATTTAAGACAATTAAAATGAAACTTAAAAATATAAAAGGTAATACAAAATATTAAAACTGTAATAGTATGTAAATAATCCTAAAATAACACTGATTCTTTTATTGAATTTAGAAGAATTATTTTTTAAAATAAGTGCTTCCATAAAGTCTGTAATTTTGTGTATATTTTCTTCTTTTTGGCAAAAGTATTATGTGTGTATATATATATATATATATATATATATATGTGTGTGTGTGTGTGTGTGAGTGTGTGTTGCAATAATGAAAATATGCATATTTTACACAAACAAAATTGTTAAACATAAAAACGTAATATGACAAATGACAGAAGAACAAAAAAATAAGAAATTTGAAATATTCCTCAAATTTTGGAAAATTACAATGGAAAAAAACCTCAAACTGAATTTTATATATATATATAGTAATAAATGCATAATGATTATAATTATATAACAACAAATAACAAATAACATATTAAACAGTATTAAACATTAAAATTATAAATAACAAATATAATAATACATAAATTAAACAAAAATCACAACATAATTATTACATTAGTGTATAATATATAATTATACTTTAAAATTATAATTAATAAAATTGTCTATATAATGTTACAATAAATAAAATGACATAATATTGTATTACATTATTATATAATTATTAAAGTAACAAATATTAACTATTATTCATTATATAAATGTATTACATTTAATATAAATGTACAATATCATAATATATTTTTGAAAAATTGTTTAAATAGTGTAATATTTAATATTATACATTATGAATTAGATATTATTTCCTAATTATTATTTATTAAATAGTTATATTATAATTGTAATATTATTTCTAAAATGTATATATATACACTACACCAATCATAATATAAATATTATTATATATGTGTAAATTAAGTATCATAATACACTTTATTTATACATTATATATTATTTACGTTATAAATGTACACATTACACCTTTATATAGTATATAATATAATTACAAATTACAAATTATAATTATAAATTATTCTAAATATTTAAAAAATATTATATATAATGTTACAATACATCAAAATATTATAAGATTGTACTACATGATTATAAAGTTATAAAAACGTAAATTTTATATATATATATACACACACACATACATATATAATTAAACTTTATAACTGATATAATATTTTTAATATTTTATATAGTTATATTATTGATAAAATGTTTATTTATACACTAAAATAGCTGTGTACATAGCTGACCCACCCCAAGCCAACCGGTCCTTGCAGTTTTCTGGTTCTTGAGTTGCATCATCTATTTTGGGTTCTTTACACAAATACCTGAGCACTGTCAGGGAAAAATCACGTGGGATTTAAATCAGAAATCAACATTAAACGATACTGTTTTCAACTAGTGATGGATGAATGAGAGATGAGCCATCATAGACAATCAGTGCCATGTTATTTATTATTCGTCCGTTTAGCACATATAGACATAAATATGTAACCAACCTGCGGATTTATGTCATAAAAACACATCTGAAATATTAACACAGATCTAAACCTAATCTAATGTCATGCAATTTAGGGCGTATTGAGTATACGGGTTTCTAAATCACTCTACACAAGATTAAATCACAAATCTAAAACACAACACCTAATGTTTATACTCTAATTGTGTAAAATATTAACTTTTATAATACATTTATAATAAAAACAAGCACCAGTAACAGCGCCCATGCTAGCTAGCAGGCTACTCTTTAAACAAACCCACTATATTTACGCGATTTTGAAAGGATATTGTCCCAGCCGGAGTTTATCACAGTTGTCCACATCTTCACCCAGGCTGTGGATGACAGTCAGGCAGAAGGTGAAGATGATCAGCGGCCGTGTTGTTGACCGAAAACGCAACAAACTCCTCCAGCTCAACGCCATGTTGAACCGTCACGTGACTGCCGGAGCTCTTAAAGAAACAGTGCACTAGATTCGCCGCACACATAGCATGTAAGTCTCCCGTTATGCTCCTTTTTAACGCTTTTAACGTTATGCATATACTTAATAAAGCCAGGTTATTTCGTTAGAGTACGTTTGCACTTAAAACCAAGTGTTGGTGCAACTTATTCGCGGTGTTTGATAGTTATAATCAACTTTATAATCGGCTAACTGCGCTAGCCTGTGTACATAATAGGAATTGTATTGGGAAGCAGGAGCACGTTTGTTATGAGGTTGTGTTTTCACTCCTTTCAAAGTTATGATTTACAACTGATAGTTAAAGAAAAAGCAGGTTTCGATTAATAAACAGATTCGTTAGTGCATTATTTAGACTGTCAGGAAGTTTTTACAGCAGTGATTTCAATGGTGACTCGGTGTTTTACGGCGTATGCACCTGTTTGATTGCGTTTGTGTAATTTACGTTACATGACATTATATAAACAATGGTTTAATTGAAGACTCGTAATATAAACACCTCCTTATCCCTCAGTTAGATAATGGTTTCTGTGTTTAAACTTAAATAAAGTTCGCCGAAACTTGAATGATAACGCACTTCCTGGTTTCAGGTGAGGTTCGCGCAGGTGTAAACACACACGAACAGACAAAACAAGACTCAGTCTCAGCCCAAAACAACACTTGAAATGCTGGATTTAGTTTTATGAGGGATTCCGAAGTGGCAGAGATTTGATTTAACCTCATAACCAAGTGTATGGATATAAATATAGCAGGTAAGTAGGGTGGATACTCTCACTTTTGTTTTTTGTTCAGGTGAACAGAAACTAGCAGATGATCTTTTGAAAGATATGGGTACAGGTTATAGAAATAGATACTTGAGTTTTAGATTAATAAAATGCATTTATTTCTGTTGGGATATGTGAAAACAAATGCATCATATCAACATTAATGTAGTAAAACTAAGATTTACTACTGTCTTTTTGGAGAAACTGATGATTTATGAGTTGTAACATTGCATGGTTCTCATTTTTATGGAAATTGAAAAAAAGCCAAGGTCAACATGGAACGTAATAAAACTTTGAAAAGTTATTTCTATTTGTTAAGTCTAATTATGATTTATACTAAACTTGTATTGACACCCAGTAAAGTTTAGCATAATAAAAAGTGTGATGTTTTAATATATATTGGCACAATTTATATTTAATAGCTGATTTGAAATATGAAAATGTTTGGTACAACTCATCCCATAAGTTATTGTTATTTTTGCTTAAAATAATTATAATAACAGCAACTATTAAACACACATTGTTAGTATTTCTACAGTTTTTTAATTGAAATTGCACTCAAAAAGAGCAATTTTAATGTATGTACACTACCAGTCAAAAGAAAAGTTTTTGAACAGTAAGATTTTTAATGTTTTTTTTAAAGAAGACTCTTCTGCTCACCAAGCCTGCATTTATTTGATCCAAAGTACAACAAAAACAAAAAATTGTGAAATATTTTTACTAGTTTTCTATTTGAATATATTTAAAAATGTAATTTATTCCTGTGATTTCAAAAATGAAATTTTAGCATCATTACTCCAGTCACATGACCTTTCAGAAATCATTCTAATATTCTGATTAGTTGCTCAAAAAACATTTATTATTATTATTATTGTTGAAAACAGCTGAAGTAGAATTTTTCAGGTTTGTTTGATAAATAGAACGTTTAGAAGAATAGCATTTATCTGAAATAGAAATGTTTTGTAACATTACAATTATCTTTATAATCACTTTTGATCAATTTTAAACGTCCTTGCTAAATAAAAGTATTAATTTCTATAATTATAAAAAAAATATATACTGACTCCAAGCTTTTGAGTGGTATGGTGTATAATGTTAAAAAAGCTTTTAATTTAGATAAATGCCGGTCTTTGGATCTTTCTATTCATCAAAGAATCCTGAAAAACGTTTTAAATATTGATAATAAAAATGATAAAAATGTTTCTTGAACAGCAGATCAGCATATTAGAATGATTTCTGAAAGATCATGAGATGCTGAAGACTGGAGTAATGATGCTGAAAATTCAGCTTTGAAATCACAGGAATAAATTACATTTTAAAATATATTCCATTAGAAAATTTTAGTTATTTTAAATAGTAAAAATATTTAAAATTGGTACTGTTTTTGCTGTACTTTGGATCAAATAAATGCAGGTTTGTTGAGCAGAAGAAACTTCTTTAAAAAACATTAAAAACCTTTCTGTTCAAAAACTTTTGACTGTTAGTGTATATTTTCCATAAAATAATTTTTAAAAGCCTAATTAAATTAGTATCAGTGACTTGCCTTTATTGACTGATTTTAAAATCAGATTGAAGCTTGAAAATATCCATTTCCTTCCACTTTCACAGATCAATCTGCACTGAATTTTTAAGACAACGACGATGTTTGAGAACGTACCGACAGGTATCAGTCATTTTTGCGCTTTTCATCCGAGCACGCCTACTATGTCATTAATCCGTCTTTGCATGGTTAATATCGCAATTGTGTGTGTTCTCAGTGTCTGCTTCCGAGCGGCAGCAGGTGCTCCAGGCCTTGGAAAGACTTCAGTCCAAGCTCGTGCAGAGGGAAGAGTGGACCCACAGCGACAGGCTCGGCACGCTGAAGGAAGCCCTGCAGAGCCCTCTGTTCGGCCACATCCTCACCCTGCAGCACTCCGTCAAACAGCTTAAAGACCAGGTGAGACTTCTACCAAAATAGATATATTTGTCCACCTTTTTCTTTATATATATATATATATATATATATATATGTGTGTATATATGTATATATGTGTGTATATATATATATTATATATATATGTATGTATGTATGTATGTATGTATGTATGTATGTATAGTTATACACCACTACACTACTGTTTCAAAGTATGGGGTAAGTTTTTATATGCTTTTGAAGTAAGTTTCTTATGCTCACCAAGGCTGCATTTATTTGATAAATACAGTAAAAACAGTAATGTTGTGAAATATTATTGCAGTTTAAAAGAACTGCTTTTTATTTGAATATATTTTACAATGTAATTTATTCTTGCGATGCAAAGCTGAATTTTCAGCATCATTATTTCAGTCTTCTGTGTCACGTGATTCTTTCGAAATCATTGTAATATGCTGATTTGGTACTTGAAACATTTTTTTTTTATTTCTCTCAGTGTTGGAAAACACTTTATATTTTCAGGAACATATGCAGTGCCTTATCGGATGAGTAGTTTATTCCCTCTTTAAACAGAAGAAAACAAACAAGCAAACACAGTTCTGAACCTATTTTTTTTAAAAATATAAATATATTTTTTTTCTTTTAGGTTTTATATATTTATATAATATTATATTATAATATAATGTATATATTTTTTAGTTTTTTTTTTTCTTCTTTATTCCCCCTTTTTTCAGTTTTTTTTTTTTTTTTCAATATTTTTTTTTATTTCTATCATTTACAATCACTTAATATTTTTATGGCAACCAGGATCATATGCAGTGCCTCAGCAGATAAGATTATTTCATCTTTAAACAAAAAGCAAGCAAACAAACACAAGCCTGATCTTTTAAAAAAAAAAAAAACATTTTGTTATTAATGTTACAAACACTTAATATTTTTAGTTTTTGATCTTTTCCAATTTTTTTTTTTTTTGCTTCAAAATCAATTTGTAATGTGACTCATTCCATGGCTGCTTGGTTAGATTCATGTCTAATTACGTGTAATTATTGAATATATATTTTTTGAATTGAATTCCCTTATTGAATACTTTATTTATTCTACACCTATGTATAGAATAAACATAAACATATGTAGGTGTATATGACTTTCTTATTTCAGAAGAATGTAATCAGATTTATATTAAAAAATGTCCTGGCTCTTTCAAGCTTAATAATGCCAGTGAATAGGTGTTCAGAATTTGAAGTCCAATAAAGTGCATCCATCCATCATAAAAAGTACTCCACACAGCTCCAGGAAGCTAATAAAGAACTTCTGAAGCAAATCGTGTAAGAAAATTATCAATATTTAAAACTTTATAAACCGTAATCTCAAGATAGATATATATATATCACATATATATATATATACACAAAGATATATATATATATATCTTGATTGTATTCGTCCAAAAGAAGAAAGTCATATACACCTAGGATGTTTGAGGGGGAATGAATCGTGCTGTAATTTCATTTTTGGGTGAACTGTCCCTTTAATTTTTTTTTTTCCACTAATGGTCATTATATAATGGTAGAATTTTTATGCATGTTATTGATGTTGAAAGTTAAACGCCAAGGTCAGCTAAAGCATAGTATGTTAATGTGTACTCGTAATGCCAAATCAGCATAGAAATCACATCATTTATTTAGACTCAAAGAACTTCTAAAAATGAACTTGTTTGTTTGCATCCCATCCCGGTGAGCATGTATTTCTTAAGCACACACTCGAGATGCTGAAAGACTCTCGTCCCTATTTGTATTCAGTCAGAGTTTTTATTGACACAAGAAACCTCTTTACAATAAACAATCCGCACACCAAATTAAGATAATGGCAATAACGGAAGCTCGCCTTCATATTCTAAGTGCTGGGAAGGTCAGACGTGCGCCTATGAATGCGTCAGGTGAAAAACCTATCAAGTATGTCGAGGCGGGCAACAGCCGGAGTTTCTATCAAGCCTTAATATCTACTGTCTGAGTTTGAGTAACTGCCTTGTCGGAGATGTATCGATGAAATAGGCTGGAACCTGCTCTGTCAGCCCGGACTAAATAAGCACAAGACTGATAAGTTCCCACAGTAAGAGTCTAAAGGTCATTAATACATTACCTGTTGGGGACTAGCGAATACTGCAGAGGAATGTATTGATTTTTTTTTTTTTTCTTTCCTTTCCTCTGCCTGTAGGACATGGCTGTTCCTCTGTGGGCTGTTTTATCTTTTAGATGAACAGTACATGGTTTGTCCCAAATTATTTGGACAAGCTATGAGATAATGGGTCAAGTGTATTTATTTTTTTTATTTGTATACTTACAACGGTCAGGTTTTTGTATACAAATGCGTAAATGGGCACAATTTATGTTTGTATGCATAAGTAAAACAACATTCAAGTATCTCAGCACTACGTGATTTATAATATATGTGGTTTGTAACTGCCGGAATGCAGGAATTATTTGGACAGGCTATTTGAATGATGATGCTTGAATCATATCAAATCTTTCTGTGTATTTATGAATGTATTTATTTGTAACTGTCAGGGCCTCTCCGCTACATAGTTAGAGAGCTTGTTGTGAAACAAATGAATAGGCACAATTCATGTTCGTCTCTATAATTTTTTTGAAACATTTAAGTATTTAGTCCTACTTTTTAAATAATGATAAAGTTAATAATAATAATAATAATAATAATGATCATGATAATAAATGTATTTAAAACAAATTTGTAATGTTATTAAATAGATTTTTTTAAACAATTTTATATTTGTTCAAATAACACATTTGAAACATTTTAGTATTCAACTCATGCATTAAATAATTAAAATAATAATAAATTATTATTATTATTATTATTAAAATAAATTTCAAGCACATTCATAGATAGACATTGTCGTTGGTATTATAATTGGTATAATAATAATACTAATAATTCTGATTAATTATATTACAGTATTATAATACTTATAACAAATTTGTAATGTTATAAATATAATTTTTTTAATCAGTCAAAATAATACATTTGAATCATTTAAGTATCCAACTCATGCATTTTATTATTATTATTATTATTATTAATATTAATAAAATATATTTCCAATAATGATCTTTTTTGTTTTGTTGTTAAACAACATAAGTTGTTTAAACAACTTATAATAAATATTTGTCTAAACACGCTTGAGACATTTAAATATCCAACTTATACATTAAATTATGTTGTTATTGTTGTTGTTATTATTATTATTATTATTATTACTACTACTATTAGAATTATTACTGATGATAAAAGTATTCATAATAATGTTAATAATAATTACTATTATTACTAAAATGTATTTCAAACAAATTTGCTTATAGAATTTGTCTTTTTTTTCTTGGTATAATATTTATTAATTATATTATAATAATAATTGTAAACTGTTTATATTTGTCTAAATAACACATCTGAAACATTTAAGTATCCAACTCATGCATTAAATTATTATTATGATGATGATTAGTAATAATAATAAATGTAATAATTAATATTAATAATAAAATATAATAAGAATAATTTTTACTGTTATTATTATTATTATTGTTATTATTATTATTAAATTAGGTTCCAAACTAATTTATAAATGGTCGTCGTTGTTGTTGTTTTTGTTATATGTAATCATTTGTAATAATGATGATAATAATAATAATAATAATAATAATAATAATAATAATAATTATTATTATTATTATTGTTTATTATTATTATTATTATTATTATTATTATTATTATTATTATTAAATTTCTTTAATATATATCTTTATAGCTTTAGAATTAACTTTTCCTCTCTTTGTAGTTAAACAGCTTGCCTCCGGACACATGCACCGAGTTCAGTTTCTCCAGGAAGGGTCAGCTGATCGTCAGTGCGAGTCGTCCGTCCAGCAGCCTGGGATCTGTAGTGTCCAACGGTACAGCTTCAACTACCATATCTTCTGAGCAGCTTCAGAGATGGTTACATGCAGCGGCAAAGGTGGGATGTATTTTATGTAATCTTTCCTCTAGATAAACATTGTTTCATTTAATGTGCCAAATATTGAACATAGTTTCCACAATGTTTTAGCTCAGCCTGCATTATTTATACAGTTAGTATGAATGCTGCATCATATCTTGCACGTTTAACACAGGGAAGGAAGACAGAGCTCATCAGCCTGCAGAAGCCGTTGTCTGGAGGTCTAGGTTTCAGTGTGGTCGGCCTGAGACCAGAGGGAGTGGGCAGTCATGGTGTTTTCGTCCGACAGGTGCAACAAGGGAGCGTCGCAGACAGGTGAGAATGTTTTCTTCATATTAAAATAAATGTTTTCAGTTAGATTTGTAGCCAGATGTAAGTTGTACCTACAGTCATGGCCAAAAGTATCGGCACCCTTGCAATTCTGTCAGAAAATGCAACCCTTCTCTCCGAAAATTATTGCAGTTGCAAATGTTTTGGTACTCGTGTTTATTTTTTTGTTTGCATTGGAACAACACAAAAAAACAACGAAAAGTGAAATCTAAAACAATTCCACACAGAACCCAAAAAATGCACTAGACAAAATTAAATCTGCAGATCAGCTTGAATTTGTTTGGAAGTTAATCAGGGTTCTTTATCCACCATTCAAACAATCCTTTGTTGTAATTTTTCATTAATTTAGCTCTTCCGTCCACGTCCAGGGAGGTTAACTACAGTGGCGTGGGCTGTAAACCTCCTGATGATATTGGACACAGGAACATTAAGAGATCTGGACTTGTAGCCTTGAGATTGTCCATGTTTTTCCACAATTTTTTCTCTCAAATCCACAAACAACTCTTTACACTTCTTTCTTTTCTCCATGCTCAGTGTGACACAGAACACAAAGGTTAAGTCAACTTTTGTCCATTTGAACTGGTTGCAAGTGTGATTACTATATTTCCCTCACCTGTTACTTGCCACAGGTGTGTCTAAATACAAATTACAGGAGCATCACATGCTTGAAAAGCAATTGACAAGGAGCCAATAATTTTGTCCAGTCCATTTGTAAGTTCTGTGTGAAAGTTTGACTTTTCGTCTCTGTTTTTTTGTGTTGTTGCAGTGCAAACAAAAACAATAAGCACATGAACACCAAAACATTTGCAATTGGAACAATTTTCTGAGAGAAGTGTTGCATTTTCTGACAGAATTGCAAGGGTGCTGATATTTTTGGCCTATGACTGTATTGTGTTGGCACTGTGTTTGTTTACAAAGCGTTACAAATATTTTAGCATGATATTGACTCATTTATTTTAATTAGATGAATCACATGGACGATAAACATAATATTTCTTATCTCCAGGGATGGAAGATTGCAGGAGAATGATCAGATTCTGGCGATTAACGGGATTCCTTTGGATCAGAGCGTGACGCAGCAGCAGGCCATCGCTCTTCTCCAGCAACAGAGAGACCGAGTGGAGCTGGTGGTGGCCAGAGACACTGTGCCCAAACCCAGACTCTCTACATCTGGACCCGCTCAGACGGTACGGCTGTTTTAATTGCCGCCGCATTGTGTTGTTCAGTGTTTAACTGGGACTTTGTGTCCGTCATAGTTCTTCAGCAGTTGGGGATGCTACTTTGAAACTGTAGCTCAGCCCTGCAGAGTTTAGCTTCAACCCTGATTAAACAAACCTGATTGAGCTAATCAGCTCTTTCAGGCTTATTTGAAAACTCCATGGTACACGTGTTGGAGCAGCGTTTGAGCTAAACTCTACAGCGGCCCTCTGGGAACTGAGTTTGACACGCCTGCTGTAGCTTGATGGTTTACGAATCAAATACGGCGTCTGTGGTGCTCGTTGGATGCCAGTAACATCAATCACCGTTGGTTCTCATGACTAAACATTATGGCATGAAACGTCGTTTACGATTGATTAGAAACCGTTTGATTAGAAAAATCCAAATTGCAAACTGTCATTGATGGTGAGGAAAAGCATTTACGTTTGAAACGATGAGAGGAAGTGTAAATAACAATGTTAGGTGAGCTAATCTTTGGAGTTAATAGCTGTATGAGCCTATTTCCACTACAAAGTCAATAGAAAGTGAATCTGGTTTATATCTCAGAATTCAGATTTCTTTCTTTCCTAATTGCGAGTTTTTGTCTCCAAATTCTGAGTTTATATCTTGAAATTCTGAAATGTGTGCAGTGTGAGATGAAAGTCACGTTCACTTTTTTAAATTTTTATTTTATTTGCTGTATATACTTTTTGTCTTGTTTTTGCTTTGATTGTTTAGTTATTTTTTTTTTACATTTTGTTTTATTTTTAGTGTTTTTTTTTTTGTCTTGTTTAATTTTGCTTTGTGTGTGAATGAGTTTTTGTTTTTGTGTGTTTTGTTTAGCATTTTATTCTATGTTTTTGTTATGTTTTTTTATTTATTGGGTTTTATTTAGTTTATTTTTGCATTTTATTTGTAGTTCATTGCATTTTAGTTATTTTTTGTAGTGTGTATTTGTTTGTTTGGTTTTATTTATTTAGTTTTTAGTTTTGTTTTGTTTTCTCAATTTAAATGTTTAGTTGCAAAAAAGCATATATAATTTTTATTTATTTTTATTTATTTATTTATTTTTTAACACAACCCAATCCAACCCACATCCATAAAATGAAAACGTAAAACAGTGCAGTGTGAAATTAAAAAGTCATGGTTACATTTTTAATTTTTTTTTTTATGTCAACTTTTTAGTTTTATCTTGTTTTCAGTTTGTTTTATTTTTAGATTTGTTTAGTTATTCTTTCTTTTATTTTAGTTTTTTAGTGTTTATTTAATATTTTACTGTTTATTTATTTTTTATTTTTAGTGTATATTATTTATTTAGTGTTTTTATTTTTAAGTTTGTTGTTGTCTTGTTTCTTTTTATTTGTTTGTGAATAATGAGTTTTTGGTTTTGTGTTTTGCATTTATTTTTTGTTGTTTTGAATTTTATTTTCTGTTTTGTTTTCTGTTTTTGAGAAGTTTTTTTTGTGTTTTATTATTTTTTGTGTGTGTGTTGGCTTTATTTGTTTTATTTATGTAGTTTTTGGTTTGTTTTGTAATTATATTTTTGTTTGTTTTATTTTTAGTTTTTAGTTTAGTTTTCTTTCCTCAAAGCAGATGTGTTGCTTTTTTTATTTTTATTTTTTTTTTTAGTGTAAGATTAAAAAGTCATGGTTACGTTTTCAATTTTTATTATTATTTTTTTTTATATATACTTTTTCGTTTGTTTGTTTTTGTCTTGTTTTCATTTTGTTTTATTTTTAGATTTGTTTAGTTTATTTTTTATTTAAGTGCTTTTTAAGTTTGTTGTTGTCTTGTTTCTTTTTGTTTGGCATTTATTCTTGTTTTTTTTTTAGTTTTTGTTTTGTCTTTTGTTTCTTTTTTATTTTTGGGTTTATTTTGTTCATTTTTTTTAAAAAAATTTTGTGTGTTTTTGTTTGGTTGGTTTTGTTTATTTTTCATTTAGTTTTGTTATTTTTGTTTACTTTTAGTTTTGTAGCTTATATTTTATTTGTATTTGTTTTATTTTTGGTTTAGTTTAGTTTACTTAATTCAGATGTTTAGTTGCAAAAAAGCACATAAAATCAGCTTTTTCCCCCAGTTCAAACCACATCCATATATGTATTCATTCTGCAACATCATACAAATTGCATAATATTGAGTTTTTATCTCCCAATTCTGAAAAAAATGTTAATTTTAAAGTCACGTTTACATTTTCTATTTTTATTTTATTTTCTATATATACTTTTTGTTTGGTCTTGTTGTCATGTTGTTTTATTTAAATGTTTTTTTTTTTTCGTGACCACGTAGCACAGCAATGTCACATGAGCGTGTAACTACGATAGAGACGATAGTCCAAAATCTCTAAGTCAGTACATTTGATGTACATTTTTAAACTTATTAGTGAAGTGCATATAGCATTTTTGGCTTTTACATGGTTTTCAAGTTTAACTTTACCTGTTTAATAAAGCCAGTATTTCCTAAGGCCTAACAAACTGAGCTAAGTTTGTATTGGTGATGTTTTAATTTCTATCATATACACATTATCAGATCCAGTGACAGACATGGCAAGAAATTGCTTAAGCATCTGGATTTAACCTGCTTGAGCTATAAACAGTAATGCAGCCTAAACTAAGAGCATATTTATTTGCCTTGTTCCCATTATTATAATGTGATCCTCAGGAAAATAAAGCCCTTAAAACATCCTGATATAACCTAAGCGCGTCTAACTAAAGACAGAAATGCGCAGACGTTCTCAGGTTCATCCGAAAGACCTTTGTGAAAGAAATAAGCTCGGAAGAGGAAAGAAAATGAGGCTGGAAAGACCAACAGCCAGTAGATGAACTGCATTAACCTAAGCCTTCAACAATAAACACAACGCTTCCCTCTCGTCGACTTTAATTAAGTACCCAAACTTAACCGCTCTCAAATTAATGGCGAACGCGCACGGCGAGTTCCTCTCGCTGGAAAAATGATGGTAGTTTTGATTTGGTCTTTACATCGTAAGCCAGGTTGTGTATTTCTGCTCTGCCGATGCTTATTTTTTCGATCTGAAATGTTTAATATTGTTAATTCGGAGTATGTAGGAGCCAGACTTTGGTTTCATTCATGTGTTGTTCCGTTACGGGCTTGTGTTTAATGGAGCAAAAGTCTGGTTTTCATTTGATTGCTTGTTGCCCGGCCAAACTCTGTGTCACCAGATGTCAACAAAGTAGTCAGTGGCGCTGAACTTGTTTATAAGTCAGATTAAGTATCTGTTTGTTGCGCTCTATAAAATAAAATGGATTTTATCGCAAACATGACTCAATACCGCAAACGCAGAAGGCGACGGACGATACAGAAGGCTTTGCCAAGACGTGATATTGGCGATTATCGTGATGTTAAAAAGGGAAAAAGCTTTTGAATGAATCTCGCAAACCTGTCAAGAACATCAACAGGTCATAATAGGGGAAAAATATGTTCGTAAAGGAAAAAAAAAAACTATTTTTACACCATATATTAAATAATAATTTTTAGCATTTATATTAGGGTTGTTAGTTTAACATGTAGTGTGGTTATAGTTGTGATTTTGGCTTTGTAAATCATTTAAGATTTTAAATTGATTGTCAGTCAATTTTTTGACACATTAGTGGTTAGTTTTAACATTTTTAAATAAATTATTTTCACGTATTCATGTTAATTTGTTTAGTGTTGCTTATAGTTGGAATTTATATGATTAATTCTTAAGTTTTGTAAGTAATTAAAAATTTTGAATTGATTATTTCTTGTTACACATTTAATTTATGCAAATTACAAAAATCATTTGATTTTTAATGTAATATTTAAATAAGCTTGTTTTTTAAGCTTGTTTATTAATTTATATTTATTTATTTAGATATATATTTAGAATTGTAAATTAGTGTGATTTTAATGATTCTAATAATAAATAATTCCGCTTTTATTCATTTTACATTTTTTACTCACTTTCAAAATATCATTTTATTTCCTTTTTAATGTACATTTTTTTAGAAATATATTTGTTTATGTATTTATACATGAAAATGATGATATTGATGTATATATTTTAGAAATGTGAATTATTGTAGTTTAATATGATTGTTTTCTTTTTCTTTTCTTTTTTTTTTTTTTTTTTTTTGGTGACCTACACGTTTTAATTTCTTTTATTTTATATTGATAAATATTTAGAATAGTGAATTATTCTGATTTTCATTTGTCTTTCATTCTTTTTCTTTCGTTCTTATTCTCTTTCTTTCTTTCTTTCTTTTTTTCTTTTTTTTCTGTCCTGGACATGTTTTCATTTTATAAAATTTTCATTTTAATATCTTTTTTTTTTATATTGATATATTTAGAATTGTGAATTATTTAGATTTAATATGATTTTTATTTTTATTTATTTATTTAATGTTTGTAATGTATATTTAGAATTGAGAATAAATAAATTTAAATGTAATTATTTAGATTTAATATGATTTTTATTTTTATTATTATTTAATTTTGAATGTATATTTAGTTTAAATTTTATTTTATGTTTATTATTATTGTTATTATTATTATTATTATTATTAGTTAATTTGAGCTTATTTAGTTTAATTTTTATTTTAGTTTATATATATATATATATATATATAAATAATTTTTTTTTTTCTTTTCTTTTTTCTTTTCTTTTTTATTTATTTATTTTGTGACCTGGACATGTTTTCTTTTTTTTTTTTTTTTTTTTTTTGTAGTGATTTATTTAGAATTGAGTTTTATTTATTTATTTATTAATTTATTTATTTATTTTGTGACCTGGCCATGTTTTCTTTTCTTTTTTTTTTTTTGTAATGGTATATTTAGAATTGATATATTTATGTAATGATATATTTCTTTATTTTTTTTATTTTATTTTTTTGTGACCTGGACATGTTTCTATGTTTTCATTTTTTATGTATATATTAATATATATTTAAAATTGTGAATTAATCTGATTTAATATGATTTTTATTTTATTTATTTATTTATTTGGTGACAGAGACGTGTTTTCATATATTTAGAATGTTTTCATATATTTATTATATTTAGAATTGAGAATTTTATTTATATTTTTTTTATATATCTATAAATAGAATAGTGAATTATGATTTAATATGCCTTTTCTTTTCTCTTTTGACCTAGTTTTGTTTTCATGTTTTCATTTCTTTAGAATATAGAATTGATATTTATTGTGTTTTTTTTTTTTTTTTTTAATTAATTAATTTATTTATTTTTGGTGACCTGGACATGTTTCCTTTTTTATATTGATATATATTTAGAATAGTGAATTATTCTGATTTAATATCTTTCTTTTTTTCTTCTTTTTTTGGTGACCTAGTCTTGTTTTTCTAAGATCCACCCTTGTAGCTCATGTAAAATGTAAGCCCTTCGTAGGTAAACCTCTGAACACATTGTTTCCTTATTACGTTTAAATACCTGTCAATCTGAGACTTGGGAATTACTAATGTCAATCATCATATGTTGGCTTAAAATCTTAGCAATGAAGACGTCACTCCACAAGCATGTATTATGTCCTCTAGCTAACCCCATATTCAAACAGACCCCCACCTTCCCTTCCATTTCAATCTATTCTCTTATCGTTTAAAGCTGAGAAAATATTTATCTATTTAAGATTGTTAGGACCCCGAGGGATCAGCGCTCCTTCCCTTAAATGGAGGAGAGCAGGAACAAATGTAGCTGAGGTATATTTTTCCTCACTTCCCCTGCGCTTCTATCTCTCAGTAGAGCCAGACCTCTGAAGCCCTTGAAAATATCTTGAATCCTAATTATACTCCATTGGAAAGTTTCATGCGGGCAAGACTTGTGTTGCACTGCTCTGAGATTCCCACTCCTGGAGGAATAACATCCAAGCCTTTTCCCAACGGAGATGTTTTCTGCCTCCCACAATGGCTTTCTCATTAACCATCGCTAATGTATAGATGTTTATTTAAGCTGTGGCCTGAAGGAAATACGGCTGTTTGTGGAAAGAAATATAGCTGTATTTGTTGGGTTTGGGTCGTCAGTGTTTGCTGTGTTTTAATCCTCTAGATTTACTATAGGATTGCCAGGCATGTTTAAAAGAACAGTTACAAACTTTCAGTCTTTTTGCATAAATATAATTATTTAATTGGTATGTTTTTGTTTTGCATTTTATTTTTTTTTTTAACTGTTATTTTTATTTATTTTTATTTTTTATTTATTTTTTTTAAGTTTGTTTTTGTCTTGTCTCTTTTTGTTTTATGAGTTTATTTTTTTTTTTTTGCGTATTTTGTTTTGCATTTTTTATAGTTTAAGTTTGTATTGTTTTTATTTTTAGTTTTTATTTATTTTATTTTCATTTTGTTGTGTTTTTACTGTTTAAGTTTGTTTTTGTATTATTTCTTTTTGTTTTAGAATTTATATTTAATTTTTGGTTTTGTGTGTTTTGCCACTTATTTTTAGTTCAATTTTGTCTTATTTTTATTTTTGCATTTTTTTTTTTTTTTTGTTTTGTCTTGTTTTTTTCTTTTTCTTTTTTGTTTATTTCGTTTTTTTTTATTTGTTTAATTTTTGGTTTTGTGTGTTTTGTTTTGCAATTTATTTTTAGTTTAACTTTGTCTTGTTTTTATAGTTTAAGTTTGTATTGTGTATTTTTTTTTTTTTTTTTTTTTTTTTTTTGTTTATTTATTTTGTTTTCATTTTGTTGTGTTTTTAGTATTTAAATTTGTTTTTATATTGTTTCTTTTTGTTTTTGAATTTATATGTAATTTTTGGTTTTGTGTGTTTTGCCTTTTTATCTTTAGTTTAATTTGGTCTTGTTTTTATTTATTTATTTGCATTTTTTGTTTTCTTGTTTTTCTTTTCTTTTTTTTTTTTTAGTTATTTAATTTTTAGTGTTTTTTTTAAGTTTGTTTTTGTCTTGTTTCTTTTTGTTATGAATTTATTTTTAGTTTTTGGTTTTGTATTTTATTTTTATTTTTATTTGTTTTGTTTTATTTTATATAATTTATTTTGCATTTGCATTTAGTTTTTTGTTTTGTTTTTTTTGTCTTGTTTTTTTGTATTATTTTTAGTTTTTGTTTGCATAGTTATTTCATTTTGTTTTATTTTAGTGTTTTTAAGTTTGTTTTTGTCTTGTTTTTCTGTTTCATGAATTTAGTTTTAGTTTTTAGTTTTGTGGTTTGTAATTTTTTTGTTTTGAATAATTTTATTTTTATTTTGAGTTAATTATTAGCATTTTATTATTAGCTTAATTTGTGTTGTGTCTTTTGTTTATTAAGTATTTAGTTTTTTTCTTTAGTTTTATTTTTGTTTTGTCTTGTTTTTGTTTTGTATTTTTAGTCTTTGTTTAGTTATTTTAATTTTTGTTTTATTTTTAGTGTTTTTAAGTTTGTTTTAGTCTTGTTTCTTTTTGTTTCATGATCTTATTTTTAGTTTTTAGTTTTGTGTTTTGATTTCTTTTGAATTTATTTTTATTTTGCATTTTATTTTTAGTTTAATTAGTGTTGTTTTATTTTATTTATTTTGCATTTAGTTTTTTTTTTGTTTTGTCTTGTTTTTATTTTGTATCATTGGGTTTTGTTTGTTTAGTTATTTTGTTTTTATTTTGTTTTATTTTTAGTGTTTTTTTTAAGCTAGTTTCTTGTTTCTTGTTTTCTTGTTTTATGAATTTATTTTTATTTTTTGGATTTCTGTGTTTTGTTTTGGATTTAATTTTTAGTTTAATTTTCTCTTGTTTTTTTTTATTTCATGTATTTAATTATTAATTTTGCGTTTTGTTTTCTTTTTGTTTTGTCTTGTTTCTTTTTGTTTTATGAATTTATTTTTAGCTTTTGGTTTTCATGTTGTTTTTGTTTTTTGTTTCCTGAACTCAAATGTTTAGATGTTTAGTTTCAAAAAAAGTGCAAAACCCAAAAACCCAAAACCCAGTCCTGTCCATATCCATGTGAATCCATTATGCAACATACAAAGTGCATAATATTGTCTGAAGAATGACATTTTCCCTCCGATCTAATATACACTGATGAATCATGACAGAGGTGAATTTCGACCCCAGTAAGTAAGTCTCAAAAAAGCACTTAAGTTTTTCTTTGGGGACACAGAAAGAGACTTCTTATCTCCGAAATGGTTCTTTTCTCCTCACAGCGGGACGAGCGCGAGTGTAAAGCTTTGTTTCGAAAGAGCGGCGGGGCGAACGGCAGAGGAGGGTTTCATTAGATAGTGAGAAAATTGCAGAGGTAGTCACCCGGCAGATAACAGCCTGGTAATAAGAGAACAGAAATGTACTGATTGCAGGTCATTTATATGAGCCCAAGGAGACTTGGGTGATTAGGAGCGCGGCTGACGTGAGATCACAAAGACTCTCGTGGGCTTTCCTGACCCTGACATTGATCAGCCACTGCGGGATCACACCGTTAACACGTTCATTAGCATTTCGTGCCCTATTACGGCTCTGCCGCAGGATGTAGTCACAGGTCTTGGGTCGTCAATCGCTCCCTATTTGGACAATCAAAGGTGATTGAATGGATCTTTATTCTTAAAGTAGACAGTTTTGTGGCTCAAAGTAAATTATGACCGATGCCCACTGACCTCTGAATGTGTAAGACAAGACAAGGGAATGAAAACTGTCTCCTGTGTGTGTCTTTTGCAGGATCAGTGGGGACACGTGGAGGAGATCGAGCTGGTGAACGATGGATCCGGCCTGGGATTTGGGATCGTCGGAGGAAAGGAAACGGGAATGGTGGTCAGGACCGTGTTGCCAGGCAGCGTGGCCGATAGGGTTTGTGTTTACATCTCCTACATATTTCCTTAATGCATTTTGTTAAGAATTATGGGTGATCGCTGAACCATTGATTTGAGTTTATATGTGATTTAGCACTGTTACACCCAGTGCAATTTATGCAGTTTATGGTTTTCAGTAGAATTGCAATGTCTGATATGTGAATGAATCATTATAAATTCACAAAAAAACAATTGGGTTAAACAGTTGGGTTTCCTGGCATACTTAATGTTTACTTGCAGTATTGTTGCATTCCCCCAAGAATCTTTGCATTCTTTCTCTCAGCTATTTTATTCCCCTGAAAAACTTGGAAAACAGTTGCATTCCTCCAAGAAACTTTGCGTTTTCTCACAAAAATTTTGCGTTTGCCCCTGAGAAACGTTGCATTTGCTTTCAAAACGGTTGCATTCCCTGAGAAACTTCACATTAGCTTGCAAAACATTTTTGCAAAAGTTTTTTGCAAAAATGTTGTGTTCCCTAGGGAATTTGCCCTGTTTAGGAAATCTAGCCATAAGCTTTCACTCACAAAATTGTTGCATTCCCTGAGAAACTGTGTTTTAGCTTGCAAACCGGTTGGGTTCCTCCAAGAAACGTAGCTTTCTCTCGCAGAAATGTTGTGTGTCCCTGAAAAAGTTTCCTTTCTTTTCAAAACGGTTGCATTCCCTGAGAAACTTTGCATTTCTTGCAAAACATTTTGGCTGAAGTTTTTTGGTTTTTCTCATTTCTCAGCCCTAGGTGTTTGCTCGCACAGTTGTTGTGTTCTCCTGAGAAACTTTGCATTCTTTTGCAAAAATATACTGTTCTTTCAACAAAATTAGTTTTAACTTGCAAAATTTTTTACTTTGCGTTCTCTCACAAAAACGTTGCATTTGCTTTCAAAACAGTTGCGTTCCCTGAGAAATTTGACATTAGCAAAGTTTTTTGCGAAAATGTGTATTCCTTAGGGAATTTGCTGTTTAGTAGATCTGTCCCTAAGCATTTTGCATTCCCCTGAGAAACTTTAAGAAAACTCTAAGAAACTTAAGCTTGCAAAACTGTTGCATTCCTCGAAGAAACTTTGGGTTTTCTCGCAAAATTGTTGCATTCCCTCAAGAAACATTGCGTTTTCTTGCAAAACTATAGTGTTTCCTGAGAAACTTTTCGTTAGCTTATGAAACTGTTGCGTTCCTTCAAGAACCTTTGCGTTCTCTTGCAAAAATGTAGCTTGCCCCAGCAAAAACTTGCGTTCTCTCACAAAACTATTATTTTCTCCATCCAACCTATTGTGTTCGCCTGAGAAACTTTGCATCCTCTTGCAAACCAGTTGCGGTCCTCTGAGAAACTTTGTGTTCTTTTGCAAGAAATGTCACGTTTCCTCGAGAAATGTTGTTTGCTCAAAACTATATTGTTGAGAAACTTTGCATTAACTTGCAAAATTGTTGGGTTCCCCTGAAAGACTTGCTTTTGACGCAAAAGTATTGCATTTTTGAGAAACTTTGTGTTAGTTTGCAAAAGTATTGTGTTCCCACTGAAACTTTGTGTTCTCTCACAATTTTTTTTTTTTTTATCTCCACTGAGATACATTCTCTAGCCAACCTGTTGTGTTCCCCTGAAAAACTTTGCATTCTCTTGTAAAAATTTTGCATTCCCCAGTGAAAATTTGTGTTATCTTGCAAAACTGTAATGATCCCCCAAGATACTGTGTCTTGCCAACCTTTTGCCTTCCCCAGAGAAACTTTGCTCTCTCTCAAGAAACTGTTGCATTCCTCAGGAAATTTTCCCTGTTTAGTAAATCTGGCCTTAAGTATTTGCTTGCAAAATTGTTGCGTTCCTCTGAGAAATTTTGCTGTTCTCTGAGAAACTTAGCATTAGCTTACAAAAGTGTTGCGTTTACCTGAGAAACTTTGAGTTTGCTTGCAAAAATGTTGCGTTCCCCTGAGAAACTTTGGCATTCTGAGAAACTGTTGTTATTCACCTAACTTTTTTTTTTTTTTCTAACCATCAGGGGCTCTGTAAATGTGGAATTTTATAAGTACACCTCTCTGACCCTTCTTGGCACTGAGTGTACAAGTTCGTGACAAATTTTCATATTTGTCCTGTTTAACTCCTGAAGGACGACCTCCTTAAAGGAGAAGTCGACTTCCAAAACAACAATTTACAAATAATTTACTCACCCCCTTGTCGTCCAAGATGTTCATGTCTTTCTGTCTTCAGTTGTGAATAAATTATGGTTTTTGAGGAAAACATTTCAGTTTTTTTTTATTTCATATAATGGTCTTGATTGGTGCCCCGATTTTGAACTTCCAAAAGTTGCAGCTTCAAAAGGCTCTGAATGATCCCAGCCGAGGAAGAAGGGTCTTATCTAGCGAACCGATTGGTCATTTTTTTCGAAAAATAAAAATTTGTATACTTTTTAAGCACAAAAGCTCATGTAGCACAGGCTCTGGGATGCGCGTTCACGATGTACTATTGAATCATGTTGAAAGGTCACGCGGAACGTAGGTGGAACTACAGACCCAGTGTTTACAAAGCGAACGCACAAAGACTAATAAAGTGCAAGTCAAATGCTGTTTACAAACAAAAAGCTGCAATGATGTTGGACGATTCTGAAGTTGCAAGAGAAAATAAGATGGAGTTTATACTCTACCGTTTTTAGCCGGAGTACACAGACAATGAACTTAGACGTGATTCGTAGTAGTGATGGGAAGTTCGGATCATTTTACCGACTCGGACCTTTGAGTCTCGTTCAGCAAAATGAACAAATGTTTTTTCGAGTCATTTCGTTGATTTTAGAATCAGCGTCACGTGACAGCCCCATAAGATGAACGTACGACTCAGAAAAACCCGAAGACTCGAAACAGGTGAACTAATTAAAGTACAGAACCTAATAGGATGTTGCGCATGCACGACTGAACGAATCACTCCCCGAGACGCGTTCTTCCGAGTCACATTAAAGATCCGTTCAAAATAAACAAAGCATTCAAGAACGCACATCCCAGAGCCTGTGCTACACAAGCTTTTATGGTTAAAAAGTATAAAAAAAAATATTTTTTGAAAAAAATGGCTGATCGTTTCGCTAGATAAGACCCTTCTTCCTCGGCTGGGATCATTTAGAGCCCTTTGAAGCTGCATTTAAACTACATTTTGGAAGTTCAAAATTGGGGGCACAGTTGAAGTCCATTATATTCACCTTATTTTTCCCATAAGAGTGGGTGCAGCCATTTGTTATTTTTTTGTGTCTGGCTTCCAGTCTCATCCACTTCCAGCTATTTTTAGCTGCACAAAAAGCTTGTTTTGCTGCTTGATATTGCAAACGAGTGTGTTTTACCATATTATTTTAATGTATTGCCTTAATTATGAACACACTGGTTTTTTAGTGCAAATTTACTGCACTTCGATATTCTTCTCATTATTTCCCTATGGCGGATTATGACAGGACGTCTAACACATTACCAGAAAACAGTTTACTTCCGCATTGAGAAATAAGGTGGATAGCAGACTTGTTGGAACATTGTATCTCCAAAGAATCCTAACATGCCTTCTAAGTAAAGAGTAATTGCTAAATGTGTTAGGTTTTAGATGGGGTGTACTCATTTATGCTGTGCACTGTATATTGTTGCTTACAATATACAAAAACTATAAAGTTTAGATGTTTAACTAAATGTAAACATTAGGAGAACAGTTGTAAGATGAAATGGTAGTTTCAAAAGTGACTAGTTTTGAGAATAGACGTCATGTACGACAACGTACAGTATGCATGCGTTTGCAGTAATCTTATTTAGATGACTTTTCTCTGTCCGTATCTTCAGCGCTACTGGAAAGCATTTGACGTGGGAACTTAAAAAAAAGCAGATTGTTCAATACACACCTACTAATGTCAGCTTTACTTTCTTCAGTGCTTAGCCAGGAGGGACAGAGACTGGAAAACAACCTGTCCTGGTTTAGACCCCTCACACACACACACACACACACGCCCCTCCTCTTCTCTCCCACCCAGTGTCCAGAGCTCAGGCAACAAACCCCTTCTTGTTCAAAAGGCACATTGCTTGCATTTCACACATCAGTGGATCTTATGCTCCAAAAAAGCTGTCAAAATCAGGGCTTTGTTATCCCTGGCGTTTCCCATTTCAACCTTTAATGGCTGCGGCGGGCTTCAATGCACCCCCGCTGTCCCCGGCACAGTGGCAGGAACAAGCTGCCGAGATTTTCCCTGCGCAAGTTGATGTATCAAACGCCTTTCATGTCTCGCGCTTCACAAAGACGGCTGTTCTCCTCTCCGCGCTTTGTGTAATCACTCTTTAGTCCTCCCCCTTCCTCTCGCCGTCCGTTTGGCCCGTCTGCCAGAGTCCTAGAAAGAAGAATACGTCTCACAGCTCAAGCCGACCGGAAAGGGCCGTGAGGAAAGGCCACGTAAGAGTGACACGGTTATTGTGGATTTTAGACTTTTGGCTCTTGCACCTGTGGATGATGGGAACAAATTAGGTTGTAAATGTGAGATTTGGCTCAGGCCTGTGTTTAGGAGGTAAATTATACTTTGGGGGCCAGAAAAAAATGACTCATAATATGGCTTGCAATTGTGCTGGTACCAAACAATTTGATATAACACACGTCATATATTAATTAAATAAAATAATACCAATTATATTTATGTAAAATTTTATTAGAAATCTATTTAATTTTATATTATTAATTTGTAACGAATACATAAGAAATTAACCATAAATGTTATAACATATTTATATAACGTATTACCACCTTAAAATTGAATTGCGGTAATGAAAATGTAAAATATGAAATATTTTACCAACTATATAACATGGTCATTTTTGTTTTACCGCCTAAAATTTGCAATGCAGTAATAAAAATATATAATATGTGATATTCAGATAAAATAATCATTAGAATAATAATCAAATAATAAGAATAAGATATTCAGATATTATTTTTTTAAATATTTATTATTTTTAAATTATTAAAATGTTTATTGTTTTTATTATTTTATTTATTATTTTATATTTAAAAAAAAATGTTACCATAAAAATGACAATGGATAGATCAAATTTTTTTACAAAATAGAATTTCTTGTAACATTACTTGGATTATTTTAGTTATTTAATTCTCTTAACCGTTATGCAAAAAAAAAAAAAAAAAAAAAAAAAAAAAATTTATATATATATATATATATATGTCATTAATATTCTTAACATTAATACAACATATTTATAATTATTTTAGCTTTTAGACTGATTTAAACTAAAAGCAATTGTTTTACAGTAATATATTAATTAAATAAAATAATAAAATTTATATTTGTAAAACATTTTATTAGAAATCTGTTTCATATTATTAACATTTAATAAATACATAAGAAATTAACCGTAAATGTTTTAAATGTAATGTTTAAGTTTAACAATATAAAAATGTATATATAAAATATAAGATTTAAATATAAACAAAATTAATTTTACATAATATTTAACTGTGTATATATATATTTATAACAAAATAAACATTTTTCCTTGTAATATTGTTATTATTATTATTATTATTATTATTTAATTTTGTTACACAATCATTGGGAATAATAGGAATTACAGAAAAACATCTGGATTCATTCACTTTCAGGACGGGAGGCTGAGAACAGGTGATCACATCCTGCGGATCGGTGAGACGTCCACTCGAGGTTTGGCTAGTGACCAGGTGGTGCAGGTGCTGCAGGCCTGCGGTACCCATGTGAGGATGCTAATCGCACGGGACCCTCTGGGGGCGGCCCAGCCTCCGCCTCCACCTCCACCTGCCCCCACTGCCGCTCCAGTCACCTCCCTGCCACCTCCACCTCCTGTGCCATCCCGCAGGGGCAGCAAAACGGTACAGAATACACCACCTTTATAATGAATCAGTGAATGAATGATTTATTAGCTATATGATGCAGTATGTTAAAAACAAACACGTCTGGTTAATATTTCATCCACATTCATTCACAAGAAATTTATAATAAATAGGAAAGAAGTTAATTAGTATTAGTTTTTTATTATTTCTAAATAAATACATTTTGTTTTTTATTATTTATACAGAAATCAATCTAAAATTGTATGTATTTTCAGTTAAAATGTTAATTTTTAGACTAATTTTATGATCATAGTTTTTTTTTTCCTTTTTTTTTAAATCAAGACATTAGTACATTGTTCAAAATGATACTTACTGTAAAGCAATTGTTTATAATGTATTTAAGTTGTAATTGTTTATATAACAATGTTTTGCTACCTAAAAATTGCATTGTGGTATTAAAAATATTTAATATGTAATATTTTACCATCTGTATGACAGTAATATTTGTTTTACCGTCTAAAAAATTGCATTGCGGTAATAAAAATAATATGAAATATGTAGTATTTTACCACCTATTTAACAAGATAGTATTTGTATTTGATATTTGAATTGCGGTAATAAAAATGTAAAATATGACATATTTTACCAGCTATATTACATGGTCATTTTTGTTTTATCGTCTAAAAATTGCATTACAGTAATAAAAATATAAAATATGTAATATTTTATAACACATTACCACCTAAAAGTTGAATTGCGATAATAAAAATATAAAATATGAAATATTTTACCAACTATATAACACAATAATTTTTTATTTACTTCCTAAAAGTTGCAATGCAGTGATAAAAATATAAGATATGTATTATTTTACTTCCTATATAACATATTACCGCCTAAAAATTGCAATGCTGTAATAAAAATATAAAATATGTAATATTTTACCTCCTATATAACATATTACCACCTAAAAATTTAATTGCGGTAATAAAAATGTAAAATATTAAATATTTTATCAACTATATAACATGGTCATTTTTGATTTACTGCCTAAAATCGCATTGCAGTAATAAAAATATAAGATATGTAATATTTTACCTCTTATATATCATATTACCGCCTAAAAATTGCAATGCAGTAATAAAAAATATAAAAAATTTAATATTTTACCAACTATATAACATGGTAATTTTTGTTTTACCGCCTAAAAATTGCAATGCAGTAATAAAAATATATAATATGTAATATTCAAATAAAATAATAATTGAAATAATCAAATAAAATAATCCCTGAAATAATATTTAAATAAAATATCCAGATGTGTATCTGCAGTGATAAAGGAGAAATTTGCTTAAATTTAATAATAATAATAATAATAATTATAATAATAAAAGTTACCATAAAAATGACAATGGATAGATAACATTTTTAACAAAATATGATTTGTTGTAACATTGCTTTTAAAGTGTAAAACAGAAATGGGAATCTAATAATAGCCACTATGACTTTTTCTTAGTGTCCATCAAAATTACGCCCATAAGCCTATCTGTGATATCGTTTTCTCATATTATTTTTGTCTGAGGAATTTGGGATAATAAGCAGCCTGAATATGTTTTTGTAGATTCACCCTGTAACAAAAAAGCAGTGTTTGAAAACAATAAATCAAAAGTCAGTTTTTGTTCTTTTTGTAATGTTGCAGCCGAATTTGGAGGGCTACGAAATCCATGAAGTTGCGTTAAAAAAGAAAGAAGGCCAAAGCCTCGGGATCTCCATAATCGGATACAACGCTTTGACCACTAAGGGTAAGAAACACATTTTCCTTGTTTTCCCAGAATCCCGACGACTAATCAGTATGTTGTTAATTATTATTTCCTCTCGTCTCTGTTGCATGTCAGATGCGGTGGGGGTCTTTGTGAAGAACGTGGTTCCAGGCAGCGCCGCTGAGCAGAGCGGGAAAATCCTTGTCCACGACAGGATAATAGCAGTGGGTTCTTAATCACTTTTTAATGAGCTCTACCTTAATTAGCCCCGTGTCCGTACGAGCGCTCTGACAGAACAGAACGCCAACTAAGCGAGACGTCTCTTTCATCTCATGTTGAGTCACAGTTTAATAAGAACGGGTTTGAGCGCGGACGCGGTCAGCTGTCACGCTCTTCCCAGACTCACGCTAGGCTAATCGGTCCCGCTGAGGCAACTTGGAGAGCCCGGTTAGCCGGGCCTGAAGTGACTTCTTGATTGTCTTTGTGTCTGTGTGAACAGTTGGATGGCGTGAACCTCCAGGGATTCACCAACCAGGAAGTCCTGGAGGTAATGAAGCGGACGGGTGATATCGTACACCTTACCCTTATTAGGAAGATCAACTCGCCCAAGAGGACGGCCGTAGAAAAATCGCTAGATAAAGGTAAAGTGACGTGTGTTGTGTTAGGATCAGATCTGTACCTACAGAGTCATTTGAAATATTTTAAAATAAAAGTGTTAACATTTTATCAAATGTAAGAATAATAATAAATATTTATAGTATTTTCATTTGAATGCACTGTTCATTTTTAAGAAAATAAATAATATGCGAAATTATTGGACTGTTAAACTGCATCAAAACAGGAAATTCACACACAAATATTTGTGTTATGTTTATATTTAATATTAAATACTTACGTTTCCTTTTAATGCATTCCATTAATTTTTAAGAAAATAAATAATATGCGAAATTATTGGACTGTTAAACTCCATCAAAACAGGAAATTCACACACAAATATTTCAATTAAATTTATATTTAATATTAAATAAATGCGTTTCATTTTAATGCATTGAGTTAATTTTTAAGAAAATAAATAATTCACACAAATTCACATGAATATTTAAATTATATGTATGTTTAATATGAAATAAATGTTTCATTTTTAATGCATTCAATTCATTTTTAAGAAAATAAATAATATGTGAAATTACTGAACTGTTAAACTCCATCAAAATAAGGAAATTCACACAAATATTTAAATACAATTTATATTTAATATTAAATACATGCATTTCATTTTAATGCATTCAATTAATTTTTAAGAAAATAAATAATATGTGAAATTATTGGACTGTTAAACTCCATCAGAAAAAGGAAATTCACACAAATATTTAAATTATATTTATATTTAATTTTAAATACATGCATTTCATTTTAATGCATTCAGTTAATTTTTAAGAAAATAAATAATATGCGAAATTATTAGACTGTTAAACTCCATCAAAACAGGAAATTCACACAAATATTTATTTTATGTTTATTTCAATTTAGTGAATTCTATTAAATTTTAAAAAAGAATAAATAGCATTAAATTATTGGGCTTTTAAACCGCATCAAAACAGGAAATTTAAACACAAATATTTATATTTAATCTTAAATACTTAAATTTCATTTTAATGTATTCCATTTATTTTTAAGAAAACTAATAACGTGAAATTATTGGACTTAAGCTGAAAATCAAAACATTAAATTCACACACACATATTGTATTATATTTAATATTAAATATTATTAAATAAATTTTATTTTAGTGCATTTCATCAATTTGAAAAAAAAAAAAAAAATTTTAAACTGCATCAAAATATGAAGTTTAAACACAAATATTTATATAATATTTATAAGTAATATTAAATACTTAAGTTGCATTTTAATTAATTCCATTTAATTAATTCATTTTTAAGAAAATAAAAATGTGAAATTATTGAACTGTTAAACTGCATCAAAACAAATTCAAACACAAATATTTATAATTAATATTTAATAGTTAAATTTTATTTTAGTACATTTCATTAATTAAAAAAGAAACTTATTTTAAAAAATTTGAAAGTAAAATTATTGTTTTTTTTTGTTTGTTTTTTTTCCAACTGCATAGATATTATGTGTGTGTGTGTGTGTGTGTGTGTATAATTTTATATATATTTACATCTTTATAAATGATGGTTACAAATGTTGATTCAGACTTAAGTGTGTATGTGTGTATACTGGTGTGTTGATACAGTCCAGAGAGAGTCGTCGCGTGTGTCTCTAAAGAGATCGTCTGAGATCAAGGCGCGGGCGGATGTTCAGAGGGGCTCTGTGGTGGAGTCTATGGACCCTGCTCTGAGTGGGATCAAACAACAGCTGCAGGGAAATAGTGAGTTCATACAATACACAAACATGTCTTTTCACTCACATACAGGTGCTCAACAATGTGGCCAATATCACAAACATCACACAGATCAGACTCAGTTACTCTGCTCCTGTAAAAACATCCTTCCTTTGGTTTTGATTGGCTTTTTACTCATGTGTTAAGCCTGGCTGCTCATGCAGACAATGAAACATACCAGGAGGTTTTTCACACCAAAGACCTTAAAGGGATAGTTCACCCAAAAATGAAAATTACCACATAATTTACTCACCCTCAAACCATCGTAGATGTACATATGTTCGTTCAGACAAATACAATAGGAGTTAAATTAAAAATTGTCCTGCCTCTTCCAAACTTTATTATGGCAGTGAATGGGTGTTGAGACTTTAAAGCCCAAAAAAGTGCATCCATCCAACATAAAAGAAACTCCACACAGCTCCAGGGGATTAATAAAAGCCTTTTGAAGCGAATCGATGTGTTTAAGAATAATATTCACTTTTAAAATGTTATAAAACACCGCTTTCTTAAAAACGCACCTACGACAATTAGCGGGAAGCTAGAGATTACAGTTTATAAAGTTAAAAATATGCATCTTTTTTCTTAATAAACACATTTATTCGCTTCAGATCATAAACTGTGTGGAGCACTTTTTTTTAAATTAAACAAAATTTAATCAGTTTGCTTAAAACAAGAACAAATTTAGCTACAAGCAGCGATTACCAGGGTTCAAGCGCTTTAAGGCATTTAATTACGTTATTTATATAAAAATTTAGATATACCCAGGTAATTTACCATAGAAATTATGTTTTTAACATTTATAACTGTTATAGCGCCAGCTGTGGTCTGATCTCCCTAAAAGTTCGCATGCTTGTTTGGAATCACCTGTCGCATGTGCTCACCAGGTTTTGTGAAGTTTTGAGTTTTCCTTTAGGCTTTATAGGATTTTGGGTAAATTTGGAAAGGCCCCTTTTCTAAACGACCCCATTATAGCCTTCCAGTGGGTAAATTTTAACTTTTTTTTTTTTTTTTTTTTTTGATAATTATTGACCTAGAGAGTTCAGAGAATTGTACTTCAAAGTTTTTTTCCAGACTGCACAAAAAACCTAGTTTGCAAAAGTAGGTTTTTGATATCTTCTTAATTATTTAACAAACAATTTGATTGACAGCAGTGGTTGTAGAGGCAAAGTTGTCCCGACTGAGGAGTTCAATCGCAGTGGTTCTCAACTCCAGTCCTCGGGGCCCACTGCTCTGCACATTTTGTATGTTTCTAAATCTGACACACTCAAGTTCGTGGATCTTTCGCCTAACGAGCCGATGATCTGAATCAGGTGTGGTAAAGGAGAAGTCCACTTCTAGAACAGCAATTCACAAATAATTTACTCACCCCTTGTCATCCAAGATGTTCATGTATTTCTGTCTTCTGTCATAAAGAAATTATGGTTTTTGAGGAAAACATTTCAGGATTTTTCTTCATATAATGGACTTAATTGGTGCACCAATTTTAAATTTCCAAAATGAGAAAATTATTTGGAAATTGTTGTTCTGGAAGTGGACTTCTCCTTTAAATGAGGGAGACATACAAAATGTGCAGAGCAGTGGGCCTCGAGGACTGGAGTTGAGAACCACTGTTCTATCATATGACACGAATATCGCACATGCGCGAAAAACCGCACAACGTGTAATGGCGGCCATGTTTTTTGAGATACGCAAATGTCCTTATAGACGTTTGTGGCACCAAGAACGTACAAACCAATTTTCATGTTGAATAGACAAATGGTTGTGCAGTTAGTGCCATTTTTATGTGTTTTTATTCCCTTTAATAGCGCCACCAAGTGGCTAAGCTCCGCAATTTTTTTCATGTGACCTCAGATTGAGCTCTTACATAAGTGTTCCGGGTTTAGCGAAGATGTCTCATTTCGTTATTTCGTTATAGGCATTTTATTAAAAGTGGTCCTGCCTCTTCGACGTTTTAACTTCCCTTTGCGATGGTGAGTCGACAGAACTATTTTTTGATAATTATTGATATTCACTCTCCAGAGAATTTTTCTGCACTGGTTCGATTCCAATCGGGTGAAAAACCTAGAACTATTTTTGCAAAAGGAGGTTTTTCAAAAAATGCGAAATACCTAAAAATTCCGTTTTGTCCATCATGACCCAAGGATTCCAACAATGTAAGACACTTGAGCCTGTAGCGCCTATGTACTTTTGTTCGCTGTAGCGCCCCCGTCAGGGCAAGCCTTGGTCACATTGTAGGTGGTGTGAGTACTACCGTCCCTCCCGACTTTCAAGTCTCTACGACTTACAGTTTGGTTTGCACGATCAGTTTTACGTGGAGATCACTGATCCATGGCCATTTTAACAATTACAATAGCGTTTCAGCTGTATGCGCTCGAACCTCTAAATATTTGTTGATGGGAAATGAAAAACCGTTACCGGTTGTAGAATTTGTTGTTTTTATGTAAAACATCTAATACCTTTTGGACAAACTAATTCGACTGTATGCGTACAGTACACACGTACTACACTGATGGCTGAATTTACATCTTGTGTACTGTACATGTACCTTAAAATAGGCATAAAACCAAAGTAAACTTTGAGCTTAATGCTGATGAATCCGATCCTTGGCGCTTCCCTCTGGATGGAGGTCAGATTCAGGCCAGCTTCTACACCGAGCTTAGCAGGCATTGTTTCAGTCATGTTAGCCGGCAGATATAAATATGGAGATAGGCGGCCTGGAAGCGGAAGAGCGGGCCTTGGCTGAAGCCGAAGCAGCCCGGAGCTCTGGTTACATTCTGCCCTAATTAATCCGGACAAGACCCGGTACCTGCCAAACTCCTAAATAAAGCGTTCTGTTGCACTGGGCCAGTACATGCCCGGGATAACAATGATTGGTTGTCAAGGACTCATTTCCCAAAGCTGGAATCATAGCACGTGTAAAACGATAGCCGCCCTCGAGTCAAAACACACAGCGCTTTAATCATGCTTTCACCTCCCGCCTTTTTTCCCTGTGGTCTTAAGAAATGATATTGCCATGTGAGTGTGTAGATGTTTAAATATTTTCTTTACGGATAATGCGCGACTGTTTTGGTACGTTGACGGGACATTTGATAAGAGGTTTCGCTAAATTTCACCCGTCGATTTGAAAGATAACGACCCTGGAAGTGCCATTATATAGTTTCTTTTGTGTCACGTAAAGTTGAAATTCTCTGGAAACAGATGTGTTTCGCCGCTAATGTTAAAAAAAAAGTGGATAACACGGACTAGTTGCTCCCGGGTTTTTGCGCCTTTTCCAAAATCTGTCACACCAGCAGTTGCGACCCATTAAAATCATTGCTAAAGTTGACAGCGAGAGCGCTTAATCACAAAGAAGTGGTGACAATCGCTCCACGTTGGTATAATTATACTCCGCGGTTGCTCCAGAAATGCCCACAGCAGTTAAAAACCACAGGAAATACTATGTAAAACCCCATTTACTCGACTTTTGTGGGTCTGTGGTAAGTTTTCCCATGTGATGCCCTTTATTAAATGTTGAGTGACGTTTGGATAGGGGGTGGACATTTGTTCTCGGTGTCAGCGTAGTTTTCCCTGATACATAAACATAACAAGCCATTGCCGTGATCAACATTTCCCCTACTCTCCATATTTTCCATTGCGCCGCACCTGGGCTGCAGATGTTGGCTGGGGTTTGACGTCCCACGTGTTGAAGCGATGCATTGCTGTATTAATGTAGTCAAACATTTGTGATGAATGGTGTTGTGAGTGAGGCGTTAGAAATGCTAATTTAATCAGGTCTGCATCCCTCGCTCTCACTCACTCACTGACTTTACTTTTTACCGTAATGTGCGTTAGCGTAGCAGTTCACATCAAGGCCTGAAACTTTTGAAAAAGCTTTTTTCTGCTTTTTGCATGAGGGGTTTAGTAAAAGCTGCTTGTTTTTTATTCATTTTATGTTTGTTTATTTATTTTTTGGAAAGAGCTTTTCAGCAAAGAAGCATGAAATTGATTAAAAATGACAGTAAAAAAAAATCCACACAAAAAAGTAGCAAATAAAGCACAAAAATAAACCAGAGGCAAAAGTAAACAAAATGTTTCTTGAGCAACAAATCAGCATATTAAAAGGCATATGGAAGTATCATGTGACACTGAAGGCTGGAGTAATGATGTAATTGTAATTATATTTCACAATTTTGCTGTTGTTTATGTATTTTTGGTCAAATAAACAGTCTTATAGTGCTGTCAAATGAATAATCGCGATTAATCGATAAATACTGTTTTTGTTTACATAATATGTGTGTGTGTGCTGTGTATATTTATTAGGCATATATAAATACATGCATTTATATATTTAAGAAAAAATATGTTGTTTATATATTGAAATACTTGCGGTTAATCGTTTGAAAGCACTTTATAATACATGCAAAATATGCGTTTTATGAAATAAAAGTAGTCAGTACTTTTAAAGAAATATTATTTTACTATTGTAATATGAAAAATTACATTTTACACAACTGTATAGGGCCTTATGAAATCAATTTTTTTAATAAATTTTTTTTATTTGTTAATTTTTTTATTCCACTTAATTAATTCCTTTAAAAAATATCTGATTCAAAAAGCTTGTCTAATGAATTGAAATCATGAAACTTACACAATTTAACAGCAATTTAATGTTTAACAAAAATTACAGTTTGAAGGCCCTATGAAATACTTTTTTTTTTTTTTTTTTTTTTTTTTTTTTTTTTAATCAAATTCAGTTTTATTTTTTTTTTTTTTTTTTTTTTACCAAATGTTTGTTTATTTATTTATTTATTTATTTATTTATTTATTTATTCCCCAGAAATACTGTTATGTATTCTGGTAAATAATTTTTCTGGTAAATAATAAAACATTATTCTTTAAATTACATTAAGTGATATATTTCTGTCACAATTTCTTCAAGTTATACCAAACTTTTATTTTGAGAGTTTGCTATGAAGACCTTTAAGTTTCTGTTTGTATTTGATATGACGGTAGTTTTTCTCTAAAGAAATAATAAAATGCTCATTTTATTATGCACGTTTATGTGTTAATGTACTCGTATATTGATGCGACAGAAGTTGAAAATGCCGTGAGCGGCACACAGCAGTAAACAAAACCGCACGTCTGCGCAGAACATGCAGGATTCATTTTTAATATTTTTAGTTCATGAATCCATGCAGGATTCATTTTTAGTATTTTTGCAGCTTAATATTTACAGACACTAGTCCATATGGCATTTTGATTTAAGTGACAAATTTCGTGACATTCCACGTTATACTGTAAATTGTTTTTTTTTAATACCTGGATTGCATGATTGGGTCCACATTTTCTGCATAATTGTATGATTTTAATTGGCTGCATGCAGCCAAAAAAGGCAAGACAACAGACCACAATTAACATTTTTTAAGGTGGTATACTGATTTTTATCAACGTATTTAATGTGTCTCTATTGTTTGTAGTAACAGGAGACCAAGTTGTACCTTATTCAAGGCATGCGTCTGTTAAATTTACAGCTTAGGTTACATAAAAACTTAGTTCTGTCCTTACCCAGAGCATATTTCTCTGAAACCCCCTACTACCCCCGCCCCATATCATAGTTAAGGGTCAGAAGTGCCCATAAAAGCTGTTCCACCCATTTATTTGCCTCCATTGCCCTTTGGGCTTCCAGCCGATACTGTTCCCAGGCGTCCCGTTGTCTTTTTCTGCAGTATCACTGCTGACTCCTCTCTCAACTCTTGCCCTCGGCGCACTCTCGGCCCTCTGATTATATTCATCCGTCAGCCTGACATCAATCCCATGCTAGTATGCGGCACCTGACATTAATGTCATACGTTTCCACTCACTCTGTCACGGACAGTGGGCACCCAAATGGCGGTAATTGACTTTAAACGCTGCTCTCATTATTGTGTGTGTGTTGTAGTGCAAGAGCCGGCCCCGCTGACGGAGATGGAGCTTCGCGCTAAATGGGAGCAGGCTCTCGGTCCACATTACGATGTTATGGTAAGCAAAAATGTAGGGGAAGTAATGTTAACAGATGCTAAGTGCGGCTCTCAATTAAACATGAAGCAAACTGCACATCAGCAAGAACCGCCGGCACTTACGCATGCTGTGATAAGAGATGTTCGATCGACCAGCTAAATCTGGCGGTAGATTGCCTCAGTTGACTTCTATTGGATTTGAGTTCATGTGCTGACACACTGTTGTTTTGTTTTATTTACCATAAAGGGAGTGTGGTGACCACATTTATTTTTTAACGTTTTATTTATTTATTTTATTTTACTTGCATTCTGTTTTTTTTTTTTCTACAGGTTGTACAGCTTGACCCTGTCATAGATGATGATATTGAGCTGCAGAAGTACTCCAAGGTAACGTGGAAACGACATAATTCATGATTCATTCATTCGTTCATTCATCTCTATAGTAGGGATGGGCAAACTGTCAAATATTCTAGATATATAGTGGAGACGATAGTGAGTTGGACACATGTAATTCTTCTTGAAGGAGAAGTCCACTTCCAAAACAAAGATTCACGTGTAATTTACTCACCCCCTTGTCATCCAAGATGTTCTTGTCTTTTTTCAGTTGTAAAGAAATTGTTTTTTGAGGGAAAACATTTCAGCATTTTTCTCCATATAATGGACTGATATGGTGCCCCGATTTTGAACTTCCAAAATGCAGTTTAAATGCGGCTTCAAACGATCTCAAATGTGCTTGTAAACGAGTCCAGCCGAGAAAGAAGGGTCTTATCTAGCGTAACGATCGGTTATTTTCATAAAAATTGTTTTCATAAACAATTTATATACTTTTTAATGTCAAACGCTCGTCTTGTCTTACTCTGCCTGGACTGTTTTTGTTCCGGTTCATGACAGTTAGGATATGTTGAAAAACTCCCATCTCATGTTCTCCTGCAACTTCAAAATCGTCCTATATCACTGTTTTACCTTTTTTGTTAAGGATGTTTGATCTTCTTTGAATGTTCACTTTGCAAAGACTGGGTCGGTACTTCTGCAGCGATGTAGGATGATTTTAATGAAGTTGATGATGATTTTTGAAGTTGAGGTCATTGAGAGCAAGGCAAGATGAGCGTTTGTGGTTGAAAAGTATTTAAATTGTATGTTTTTAATAAAAATAAGATCGTTTCGCTAGATAAGACCCCATTGAAGCCACATTTAAACTGCATTTTGGAAGTTTAAAATCGGAGCACCATAGCAGTCCATTATATGGAGAAAAATCCTGAAATGTTTTCCTCAAAAAACATAAATTTCTGTTTTTTGAAGAAAGAAAGACATGAACATCTTGGATGACAAGGGGGTGAGTACATTATTGCGAATCTTTGTTTTGGAAGTGGACTTCTCCTTTAAGATATCAAGATGGTTTTTAGCTTCTCACAAGTGAATACACTTAATTAATTTCTGCGAATCAATTTGTTACAATGAATCAATTCAAAACCTTGATCACACAACAAATCTATTGAAGTCCCCCACTTGGCTTTTAATATTTTCAAGTGTATATTTGTAGTAAGAATATATTGTAATATTGGTGCATATAGAGAAAAATAAATTATCCTTGTGTTCATTTAATAATAAAACCTTGTGGAATTTAGATTTTACTGTGTTTAAGCACTGTTTTTGAGAAAACATTTAAAAATCAAGATACGTATTAAAGGGATAATTCACCCAAAAATGAAAATTACCTCATGATTTACTCAACCTGTATATGACTTCTTTCTTCAGATGAATACAATCAGAGTTATATTAAATAATGTCCTGGCTCTTCCAAGTTTTATAATGGCAGTGAATGGGTGTTGAGATTTTGAAGTCCAATAAAGTGCATCCATCCATCATAAAAAGTACTCCACATGGCTCCGGTGGTTAATAAAGACCTTCTGAAGCAAATCGATGCATTTGTGTAAGAAATATATATACATACTTAAAACTTAGTAAAGCGTAATATTTAGCTTTTGTTAATTGTTGTATGCACATTTACGAGAGAGTGGCATTCCAGCAGATGACGTAGGACATAGGCGAAGGTGGTGATGAATGCGGAAGCGCAGTGGACAGAGCAAAACAAAGCACTGGTCCTGAATTAAAGTACAAAATGAGGATTTGCAGTCCTCTTTTTTTTTTTTTTTTTTTTTTTTTTTTTTAGCACTTTTTTTTAGGAGTCAATTTTCAGGACCTTCTAAACAATAATAAAAAAAAATCTGATTAAAAACTAGTGATATTTAACTCCTTAAAGTGATTTACAGGGGAATTTTGTTTTACCTTTGTAATGGCATTTTTCTAACTTTATTAAAAGTATGTCATCTTTTATGTCAATTTTTTTTTTAAAAAACTATATTTTATAAGCTTTTTAAAATGTCTAAATAAAACAACAGAATAAAAACAAGTAGATAAGGAATAAGTTATCAATAAAATGAAGTCATTATTAACCAAATTTATTTGTACTACAGAAGTGGCACAGAAGAACACAAAAGTGGCTTGTAGGTGTATTTTCATGTTTAATGAGGCACAGAGGTGGCATAAGTGCAATCAAATTCATAAATTCATATTGAGATTAATGTTTTAAATATTGAATATTGCAATATTAAATGATTTAAATGACTAAAAAGATTAAACTAAAACTGCCAGTAGGTGGCGGCAAGTCACTGATTTAATTACTAATTCATTCATTCATTAGATTCGTTCGAACGGCTGACATTGTGAAATATGTCTGTGATCCATTACTCAAATTTACAAAAACATGTAGAAACCTTTGAAGCCTTCCTCATCGCAAACACAAATATGCTGATCAGGTCAGTCGCACTGGCGCTCCTAAATATTTTTTCATTTGCACGCAAATCTGACTAAAATGGTCGCACTGTAGAGTCCTGATTTGTAAAGAAAAATGTCAAACCGGCATACAACAGCCATGTGAAGTACTTTTATGATGGATGGATGCACTTTATTGGACTTCAAAATATTAACACCCATTCACTGCCTTTATAAAGCTTGGAAGAACCAGGATTTTTTTTTTTATATAACTCTGATTGTATTCGTCTGAAAGAAGAAAGTCACATACACCTAGGATGGCTTGAGGGTGAGTAAATCATGGGGTAATTTTCATTTTTGGGTGAACTGTCTCTTTAAATCTTACCTAGCCATGTTCAGTAGTGACCATAATGAGTGAGTAACCTTAAAATGATGTTTCTGCAGCTTCTCCCAATACACACAATGCGCTTAGGCGTGGAACTAGACTCTTTTGATGGACACCACTACATTTCCACAGTTGCTCCTGAAGGCCCAGTAGCAAAACATGGGCTGCTTCGACCAGAGGATGAACTTCTGGAGGTAAAGTCATTATAACAGCATCTACACTGTCGACGTGTGTCCTCCCCGCACCCTCACTATTTGGCATTATAGTTACGTGGGCTCCCAGGGTTTGGCCAGCCTGCAGTTTTGCTCTTGGCTTGCTTTGGTTAGCCTCTTCTCGGTAGCTTTAATAACACTGACCTTTGCATCCTGCCAGCACCGAGCCTCCAGGAAGGCTTGCTGCTGCTGCTGCTGGCTGCTGGCTCATGGATGTTCTGGCAGGAGGGCTCCTGAGTCTGACCGAGGCCATCTGCATGACTGTCCCCTGCCCTAACCTCCCCACTGGCCTTGCTTCCTGCCCCCTTCCCTCTAAACTTCCCCCTCCCACCTGGTCTGGTGGCCGAGGGCCGCTGTGCCTTCAGCCTGTTGCTGTTGGCAGGAGCCTGGATGGTTAACGCAGGGGAGATTTGCAGGGCTGCAGGGGAAGTGGCTTATGGAGAGATGTGGCGTACCTCAAGGCTACGTCCTGGGGCCAGTGCATTTGAAGAAAATCTCATATTTTGGTGTAACCTAAACATCCTAATGTACTGCTCTTGGCCTTTCTAGATGCTTAGAAGCACAGTGGTACACCAATGGTGTGTATGTGTGCGTACATACAAGGGAAAGGATGTGTGGAGACCATGGCTTCCCCCTGGTTTGGGCAGATGGCACAGTGCCGCCCCCACTCGCCTTAGCAGCTTCAGGCTTGCCCGCTCCATGAAATGCCAATCAAAGATAGCCAATGAATGCCACAGAGACAGTGTGTAATATAGTCACCAAGCTAATAAGCACCCCATAGGATGTTAATATGATTTGCCACATCCTTGTCAAAGAAAAAAAAGTTACACTTTATAAGTGACCTTATTTTTGTACCCCTAGTGACTGATTAAGGAAATTTTGCAGGTGAATGGCGTGCAGTTATATGGGAAGTCCAGGCGAGAGGCTGTTGCGTTCCTCAGAGAGGTTCCTCCTCCCTTTACTTTGGTTTGCTGTAGACGCCTCGCTGAAGAGGGCAGTGAATACCAGCCTGAATCTGAAGAGTGGCACTCATCCAGCCCCTCATCCAGCCTACAGGAGCAGGTAACGAATACATACACACAAAGAGTCCAAAATTAACACTCAACTGCCAACTCCAACTGCCAAATCCATTGGCCGATACTTCTGCAAAATAATATATGCCTGCTCGTTTTGTTATAATTTCACAGATTGAGAATAACCTCTCCATGTTTGCCAAAGATACAAGTCTACGCGACAGCATGAGGGAAGAGTTTCAGGTTTGTCCATATCCTCTAATGAAACGTTACAACTGGATTTTAGCTCAGTGTTTCTCTACTGGTTTTGCATGCGGCACCAAAATTTTTTTATTTTACAAATATAGTTTGATTAAAGGTTAAGTGACCCCATCAGAACAGACCTGCAACCCATTTTGGGGTCACAACCTGCCAATTAAGAAACCACTACTGGCTCACCATGATTTGTGCTTTTCTTATCAGGCCCGTCAGGCTTCAGCAGTGGAGCGAGAGGTTAGCGATGAAGAAGAGCCCCTAGAGCCAAGCGTTCCTGAAAGAGAGCAGATGGATGAGGTGAAGAATGATGAAGAAGATGAAAATGAAGAAGAGGAGGAGGATGAAGGGGAACTTGCTCTGTGGTCTCCAAATGTGCAGGTTCTAGAATTAGAGAAAGGAGAACGAGGTCTCGGCTTCAGCATACTAGACTACCAGGTGGGGAAAAAACTCATTTGTTTATTGTTGCTCTTTGTTTTTTTTTTTTTTTATACCTTTTTTAATCCTCCTTTTTTGGAGGGAGCAACTTCACATATTTATCTTTGTCTTTGAGAAAAACCATAGGAAGCTAGACTTACATTTCAAGAAGCATTTACAAGAAGTGTTGTTTTGTGTCATTTGCGTGGAAGAATCAACAGTCACGTTTGCGCTGTAAAGCTGGCTATAAATTATTAAGTAATATGCAGTAAATACAAAATTCAGTATTCAAACAGATTCATAAAAAAAGAGGTCTAGTCACAATTTACTATACAAGCATCATGATGATGTCTTCATGGTCTGATACATCTTAAAAACAGTACATAGGACAGAACATTTTTTGCATGTTATGATTCTGTATGTTAAGCTTAGGTTTAAGTAATACTAGAAGTTCTAGAAGTCTTTATTGGAATTTATAAAACGGGTAGTTCCAGTCCTTCATTCCGATTGGTTGAGCTGAGCCCTAAGATGTTGTAAATTATTCTACAAACATACACCTTTGTTTATGTCTGTGTGTTGCTTGGCAACCACTTTGGTGCAACCACAACAGAATTGTTTGGTGGAAAAATAATGTTTTTGTCAAAATCATTACACTTTACTTGCTCCGTTTTATTTTGTGCAACCTTACAACATATATCAAATAAGTTTTATAAAAGCAATAACCCCTGTGAAGCTGTGGTTTACAGTGAATTTATAAGATAAGGCATTGTGCCTAACAATGCTCCTTAGCTGTTATAAATTCACTGTAAACCATGGCTTCTTGGGGCTTATTGCTTTATTTTAGGGAGTGATGTCATCATAGAAAACCTGGAATAAAAATAGACAAAATAACTAGTGCTGTCAAAATTAGCATGTTAACGCAGACAATATTTTTTTTCCCAGTTTAACGGCGCTAAAGCTATTTAACGCAGTTAACGCACTGGTTTAGGGTACTGTAAAAGTACTGTATTCAAACCCAAATTAAATTACAAATATGCAATGTCGTAGTTATGTCATCAGTTATGTCATAGAGTTACAAAAAAGGTGATTAAGGCTGCCTTAAAACTTTGCATGTAAGTATATTATTTTTTAATCACATTTAACGCAGTGTCAGATCCTCATCAAGTTCAACAGCAGCAGCTTTTAAAGTGACAGCAGACAAAATAACCAGCTGCTGTGATGTCTGTTAATCAAAGAACAAAATTAAAAAAAAGAAATCAATATCCTCTGTAGTTTTAAGCTTCATCTTTATTTAATTTAGAATTTAGTGTTTGATAACTTTAATAAATTACACTGAGAAAAATGGCTTAGTGTAGGCTATATTTTCTTGCTGAAGGGCACAGGTACATCTATTATAATGGGTTTATGTGAGGATTGTTTTAAGTTCCCTTAAATTAGAAGTTATTTTTTAAAGTCTAATAAATGTTAAATTGATAGCTCTCAATTATACTGTAATGTTGAATGGCTGTAGTCAATGCTTAAATATTAGGGAAAAAATTCATAGAGACGTAAGTTGGTGTCAGTGATACTTGCCTTCTGTCATAAAAAAGATGGCATTAAACAAATATTGAAAATATACTTTATTGTTTCTACATTAATTTGAAGATTGAATGTGAAATTGTTGCAATATAAAAGTATAATTAAAAACTTTAATGTTGGGTGGAATTAATCACGATTAATCACGATTAATTTCAGAAAAATTTGTTTTTTTTTTAATCGATTGACAGCACTAGTAAATATATGTAAATATTTTCTAAATATATACTGTCTGTGTGTGTGTATTTATATATACATACTAAATATGCGCAGTATACACACATTTATTATGTAAACAAAAACTTTTGTTTTGGATGTGATTAATCACGATTAATCGTTGCACAGCACTAAAAAAGAGGAAATCAATAACTTTTGTAGCTTTAAGGATTCATCTGTTTAATTTAGTTTTTAGTGTTTGATACTTTATTCAATTTCTGTATATTTCCTACTTGCTGAAGGGCACGGTAAATAATGAGCTTATGTGAAGGTTGTTTTAAGTTCACATAATTAAAAGTTATTTTATGTCAAATAAACGTTAAAATTGATAGCTCAGTAATGTTGAATGGCTGTAGTCAATAGTTAAATAATAAGAGAAAAAAATGTCCTAGAGACATCGGTAATATTGGTAAGAGTGATACTCACCTTCAGTCATAAAAAAAATATTTAACAAATATTAAAAATATACTGTCTTTATGTTGTTTCTACATTAATTTGAAGATTTAATGTGAAATTATTGCAATGTAAAAGTATTAACTTGTGTTAAGTAGGATTAATTGCGATTAATCATGATTAATTTTAGAAAAATGTTCAGTAATTCATATTTCTTTTTAAATCGATTGACAGCACTAAAAATAACACATCACAGCTTGAATTTGTTAAAAAAGAGTAACCATTCATCCATATTTACTGTAAAAAAGCCAAGGAAAGTATGCCATTCACGATTTTCTATCAGCTATCCTCTAAGCAGGAAAAAGGAGACTGGACTCAATTAATCCCCCTTGACTTTCCCAAAGTGTGATCACAGGAAACGTGCGTTGATGTCACAAGTCATTGGACGCTGAACAAAAGAAAGCAGCGAAACCTTTCCGAATAGGGCCGCCGCTGTTTATCTGGCCCCTTGCCAGCCGTCAAACCCTTTGCTCTGCTCACTTAGTACGAAAAGCTGCTTTCCTCCTTCCTTCATTAGCCCTCTAATCAGGGTTAGTACATAACTGCACGTTGATCCTGAATCAGAAGTGATCATGTAATGAGGCCACTTAGAATGCAGAACCTCTCCCGCAGACCTGCACTCCGCCGGTCCTGTGGGACGCCTCGTGTTTTATATTATCCAGCCACGGGTTCCAATTGATTTCATGCGGGGAAACTGTATTGGCAGGAGAAAAGCACGCCTATGCTTTCGCAACTTCATCAGGACTGTAATAAATGGCCGCCGCATCGTGGCGAAACCGAACGGAGATCATGTTTTAATGATAAGGTATGCTTCTTTCCTCATCAGTGAGTGATGGGGGGCCGTGGCGACATGGACGGAATAGCATTGCTGCTTAATGGCGGTAACCTGAGCAGTGATCCCTTAAATTCCTCCTTTCTCTGATAAATGAAGGAATGAGGATGGAGGAGGGATGAGGAAGCTTGGGACAGAGTCCATAGGCTCTGTGCTACGATGAAAAAATACGTTTTGCTGACTCAGAGTCCTTTGTTTTATTTTTGCCTGATTGTATGAAGCCACGCAGGGGTTTTTGTTTGTTTTTGCGGCATGAACAAGTACAAACGAATTGCATCAATACCGCATCGACGCACTGAATTCGAGATCATCTCATCCCCACCAAGCCGAGAGGAGAAGAAATTCGCAGTCCTGCAACTTGGATCATAGATCATTGTCGTGTAGAGGCTGAAGCGCTTAAGCTTACTTTGCAGATCTTCTGGAGGAGTTGCTGGTGCACCCTGGGGTTTATTGGAAGCCATATTGACCCGTGCAGCCTTCCCTCGGTCGAACTCACCATCTTCGTGCTCTGCACCAGCTGAGCCCCCTCCACCTAGCACCGTCTGTTTGCTTATCTGCACCGAAACGAACGCTGAACAACCCGAGGGCCTGATGCGTGATGGGTGGGAATTGATTCCGAGGAGGAGGGGGTGCAGGCATTCGCAGAGTTGTTGAAATGTCCATAAATGTATGAGCTGTAAGGAATTTCCAAAAAGACAAAAGTGAGCAACTCCCACAATGCAGTGATGGGTACGCTCTTCTAATGGAGGAGGAATCTCTCAACCTTTCTTCTTGACTTCCTTTCTGTTTTCCTTCTGGGCCTCTCGAGTCTGCGAGGGGAAATTGATTTTGCCGCTCTCTCCAGTAAGAGGCCTGAGCTGATAAGGCCGAGTAGGCAACCTCGAGACCTGCAGACATGCTCGAAGCCTTCCAGAACCTTCAGTCCCCCCCTCTTTCTACCACCCTTCTTCTCGCAAGAAGACCTTGTAACCGCAGCTAGATTGATGGGAGCCTACGGTCGCACTGACAGCTGGAAACCAGGGAGTTTTTCTACTCTAAATGACACCCCTGACTGTGTGAGTGACGTGAAGTGGCGACGGTGAAATCATTTGGAGTCGCGCCTCGATCTCGAAGTAAGAAGAGCTACATGGCAACATGAGAAGAACCCCCTTGGTAGTACTAGCCATCCTGGTAATGGAGATTAATGAAGGTCGTCTTGAAGCCAAACAACTGATCTGAAGGGTTGGGTGGTGGTGGTTTTGTTTTAAGTGGGATTGTACTCTCACGGCCATTTAAAAGTCATTACTATGAGTTTTCGCTAACGATTGAAGTGCGCGTATGAAGTCACGATACAGCCAGGCTCAATTGAAATATGATTGAGCGGCTCTCTAGCAAAGGGTTTGGGGTGGATGTAAGCTGCCCATAGGGAACGTAGCTTAACGTAACTTTCTGTTTGGGTGGGATGTCGGCCCTACACCAACCTCGAAAAGAAAAATGTCTCCATTCTAAACAATAATAAACTGGTGGAGTGAAATTACAGCTTGAAGAATTTGATCGGCAACATGTTCTCCAAAGCTTTGGCCATTTGCAAGTGGGCTGTGAACTCTCAGCGTGCAAAACAAATTTATTTGATGCATCGGTAGTGAATGTATGGCTCCAATATTTCATGCTGTCCAAGGAGAGGAGATCTGAGAGAATGCATTTTTGAATCATTTCGATGGTTCAAAGCACCTAACCTGCACATCAATACAGCATTTAGTCTCATCCAGTGAATGTTTTAAAGCAGAGTCATAAATCATCCCAGAGTGTTATTATTTATTTATCGTTGTTTATTTATTGTGGCCTAAAGCTGCAGAAACTGACCAAGGGCTATTTTATTACCGTCGCTGGAAAATAAGCTACCAAATCGACTACAGGACACCGTCCTGAATGTTAATACGTTAAAGACGGATATGCAGCCGTGAACAATTGTTCTAATATCGTGTTGTCATTTCGCAATGGTGTCTTCCAATATTTGGATCCAGTTTGTAGCAGATCCAAAGAAAGAGGTGTCTGGATTTACTACCATTGTCATGCCGGCACTGTCTGTGCCACCTGTTCTTGTGCCAAACAGCTGCCCACAGCTGTAAGCTTTAAAATAAAAACAGCTTATGCGTTGTTTCTCCTTCTTGTGCTTCCTAACTCTTCTGCTTGTCTTGCGTTAAGAGTTCAATGCATGTGTCAAAATTAGCTAAAAGAAATCTTAGTGCAATGGAAAGATTAAAATTAGAATAAAAATTTCCTGATAATTCACTCACCCCATGTCATCCAAGATGTTCATGTCTTTCTTTCTTCATTCGACAAGAAATTAAAGATTTTTGAAGAAAACATTCCAGGATTTTTCTCCATATAGTGGACTTCAATGGGGATCGACGAGTTGAAGGTCCAAATTGCAGTTTCAATGTAGGGCTCTGCATGAGGAATAAGGGTCTTGTCTAGCAAAACGATTGGTAATTTTCTACAAAAAATAAAAATGTGTACACTTTTTAACCACAAATGCTCATCTTGCACTTGCTCTGCGTTGCACATCTATGAATTCATGCATTACGTAATCACGTTGGAAAGGTCGCGTGTGGTTAAGTTCTTCGTCTATGTGTACTTCGGTTCAAAAAGTTAGGGTAGGGTGAAAAACGGCATCTCATTTTCTCCTGCAACTTCTAAATCGTCCAGCATCATTGTTTTACCTTAAAGGGCATTTGACTTTCTTGCAAAATGTATACACTTTTTAACCACAAATGCTCATCTTGCACTAGCTCTGTGTTGCTCGCCTACAAATTCATGCATTACGTGATCACATTGGAAAGGTCATGTAGGTGGAAGTACCAATTCAGTGTTTACAAAACGAACGTGCAAAGAAAGTCAAATGTCCTTTAAGGTAAAACAACAATGTTGGACGATTTTGAAGTTGAAGGAGAAAAATTGAAATTGAACTGAAGTACACATAGACGAAGAACTAATCGCGAGTGACCTTTTTCCAACGTGATTACGCAATGCGTTAATTCGTAGACGCGCAATGCAGAGCTAGTGCAAGATGAGCATTTGTGGTTAAAACGTGTGTACAATTCTATTTAATGTACAAAATGGCCGATCGTTTTGCTAGACCCAAGACCCTTTTTACTCGGCTGGAATTGTGTAGAGCTCTTTGAAGCTGCATTGAAACAGCATTTTGAACTTCAACCCGTTCATCCCCATTGAAGTCCACTATATGGAGAAAAATCCTGGAATGTTTTCTTCAAAAATCTTCATTTCTTTTCGACTGATAAAAGAAAGACAGACATGAACATCTTGGATGACAAGGGGCGGGGTATATTGTAAGGAAATATTAATTCAGGAGTAGGCTGATCCTTAGATTCCACAAATGTTAAAAGTTCTTCATGGAACCATAGATTCCAATAAAGAACCTTTATTTTTAAAACCGTAGTTTCGTGGAATTTATGTAATTTGCTTGTCCGTGTCGTGGAAGTGGCACCCTCTCTTCTCCTCTCAAGGCAACTACAGTGAGAACAACCAAAAGAAGGATTAAAAGAGAAAAGCAAGCGAAAGACAGACGTCCTGGAGTTCCTGGTATTCTGTTCAGCAAGATTGAAGGTGAGGCAGAGCGCAGGAGCAAAACAGATGACTTGGCCTGCCGTTGATTCCTGCGAAACAGCAGATTTACTGTCCGCCTGACACCGCTCTGAAGAATTTCAACCCGTTCGACAAGCAGGGCCAGCCAAGGGAACGCTCGGCACTCAGAGGAGACGGTAGCGAACCTTAGCCCGGCAAGAAATATGGGAGATCCATTCCAACCGCCAATGCTCATACCCATCTGTTAGCTAGCCGACAGTTTCAAACCACGGCGTAGACCACAGAGTTGGTTTGCGTTGACCTAGTCTAATTTTAACTAGCTATTTTTAGCTGTCAGTGGTTGTGGAAACTCGCCACTTGCTAAGGGCTTCTGGAATTGTCGTTTCTTTGGAATCAGAGATGTTCTTCACACCTGTAACATGAAAGACAGCTGCTCCCCCAATGAGCCATGTACTATACGCCATCTAAATCATATGTGCACTCAAATGGAAACACGAATAAGAAATGACGCTTTCTTTCCATTTCTCATGTCATACTGATCTGTATCTTAATTCCGTAGCAGGTGACGTATTGTCGTGTTAGGAGCCCCCTGTGCTGGCCTGTTCCCCTTGCCTTTTTTTTCATATAAAAGCTGCTCTACTGACATCACTGGCCATGTGGGATGAGAGCAGGGCTTGGAAAGCAAAGCACGCTTGGCTGGAACCCGGCAGCCGGACAATGCAGCCTGTGTCCTCCTAAAGCGCCAGCTGGAGTGGAACTTCAAATCCTCTCTCCAACTTTTTCCTGTCTTTTTTTTTTTTCTCTTTCTTTCCCTTCTAGCAGGCCTCAGTTTCTCTCGCTCTGAAATTGCTTTTCTCTTCTCGTCTGCTTACCGTGCAGCAGTGGCTCACTGGGTAATCAGGGGGCAGTAATTGCTGGGCTTGCTGACCCACTTTTTATGGTTGGGCTGGGTGAAGTTTCCTGGTCTGCTGTCCGCAGTTTCGCTCCTTGTCAATAATATGTTATCTCCTTTTTCCGAGTGGTCATTGTGGTCTGAACCTTGACATTTGATGTCTTTTGTGGCCTTGTCTGAAAATGGTGGTTCTGAATGACTCAAAACAACACGCTTCATTTTTAACATCGCACCAGAAGAGATTTGTGTCAGAAATCTCAAAAAATGCAAGGATGGTCTGTTCGTCAGGTCTTTTGACACGGTTGCTCGTAAATGTTCATGGGCAGATAGATGAGATTACTAATGACTGCGCTCCCGCTTCAGTTTTTACTCTCAAATAACTACTTGTTAATCACTTTTATATTGTCATTCGCCACATAAAAGCCGCCCATATGGGTCATGAAATATATTGTTGGAGACATCAAATCGGTTGAATTGCAGTTTTACGACAGAGCTCCCCAGAGATGTGATTGATACCGTAGCACTTGGGATGTTGGAGTCAGAAGTTGGCCTCATTTGGCCTTCCAGCAAGTTAGTCTCGCTCTTTTGAAAGTAGATTTAGTGCACGGGTTGCCAGGTCATGTTAGGGATGAGCCTGAATTGTGAAGCTGTATTTGGAAAACGAACTTCGGAGCCACTAAAGAGACACAGTTACCCGCATGCTTGCGGTAGCATGTTACATTACAGTACATCAAATTTCACGTGCCACATAAACCAAGAAAAGATTTGGAGATCCTGAGCACGACTGACAAACATCTAGTCTTGTAAAATTTGTGAGTACTGCCGCTCCGTTGTATACATGGAGTATGTGTGATCGCGAATCTCCAAAAGTGACAGTAAAAGTCGAGTCCGCATTTATGCGCCACATATTAATAGCAGTTCCCTAATGCTCGCATTTTACATACAGTATAATTACCCGTTATAATTGAGAGAGAAAGCATTAAAAAATGTTTTTCCTCCCTTTTCGTATTTATTCCTTTGAGGGGTTCCATAATACACATCATTTCCTTTCCGTATTTAGATTCGGGCATATCCCTAACACATTTTTTTTTTTTTCCTTCAAGTAGGGTTCAAAGGGTACTGCATAACGGGAATGACCCGGTGACCCTGCTTGTTTGCAAATTTCTTTTCTTTGCTTACACAGGTGTTGTTTTAATTAAATGTTTGTATTCAAACTTAAACATAAATAAATTCAACTTCAAAAGGCAGTCCTCTTGATCTGCTTTTTGATAAGTCTGTGATGTACAGGTTAAATCAGGGTCACCACTGCTCTCATGATGTTTTCCCTCTGTTTTTTTCTGTTTGTCTGTTTGCTGTGGTCTGCATTGCCCTCTGCAGGACCCTCTGGATGTTGCGCGCTCTGTGATCGTCATCCGCTCTGTGGTGCCTGGAGGGGTGGCGGACAATCACGGCGGGCTTCTCCCGGGTGACCAGCTGGTTTTCGTCAATGACACTCATCTAGACACATGCTCTCTGGCCCAGGCTGTAGAGGTTCTCAAATCCGCCCCGCCTGGGAAAGTCTACCTTGGAATCAGGAAACCGCTGGTGGTAAGAGCTAATATGTAATTATGGCCACAAACTGTTAACGTTCAGTGCTGGAGGTGTTTATTTGGGTCAGTATGTAAGATTGGTGGGTATTTCTTCAAAATATTACTTAGACTTGTGGGTCAATATAGTATTTACAGTGTTTTTTTCCCACCACAACATATTTTTTTCTTATTTTAAAGTTCATCTCCTGATTATCCACTTAATTTTCATTTTTAATCATAAATGTTACCGTAATTAGGTTACTGTAACACATGCTCTTTTGTAAGTAGATTTTAATGCAAGGTATACACACAAATACGAATGACCTGACGACCCCCTGTTTATTCTTCTTACACAGGTGCCGTTTTAATTAAGTGTTTGTTTTCAAATTGAAACATAAATAAATTGCACTTCAAAAGGCTGTCTTCTTGATCTGCTTTTTGATATGATTGTGATGTATAGGTTAAATCAGGGTCACCACTGCTCTCATGATTTTTTCCCGTCATAAGCATAATAAAAGCTAGTTTGGCTTGTCATTAAATGGTTGGTTCATCCTGCTATTGACACAGTGCTACATGTGATATGTCTATTTTATTTTGCATTGATATTTTGCATTGTTTTGTGTCTGTGAACTGTACAGCCAGAGGACAGAGGTAGTGGGCAGCAGTCTTCTTGGCCTGTAGAGGGCGCCGATGAGCAACCAGCACCAAAACAGGCCGTCGCTCTCCCATCTATGCAAGAGGTATTCAGACTACTTTAGTTCACTTTTTTTTAATGCATTTAATACTTCTATACAGCAAAGATGCATTAAATTGATCAAAAATGACAATTAAGACGTTTAATTCAGGGACACTGAGGACCATTGCATCAGGAATAAATTACATTTTAAAATGCATTTAATATAGAAAATGGTTATTTAAAATTGTAAAAAATTTTCACAGTTTAACTGTTTTTGCTGTATTTTTAAGCAAATAAATGCAGCCTTGGTGAGCATAAGAGGTGTCTTGCAAAAAATTAAAAATCTTACCAATCCAAAACTTTTGAACCATATATGTGTATGTAAATGTATATGCACTTCATGCATCTTATATTTACATGTATAATATACTTTATACAACATCCCACAGTCATCAGTGCATATAAACTTGAATCAAAAAATCCAATAATCATAGTTATATATATTGTACTGCAGGGTGTTTGCCAATTATGGGGAAAAAAATGAAAATAAGATTTAAATATAAAACATTAAGCCAGCTTTAAGTTAGTAAGCTAAAGTTAGGCTAAATGTCATGAGAAAAAGTTGAAGACCCTAGCCTAAACGTCGGAAAACAAATTTATGTCCATCGATATGTAGCAAAGGAACCCAACTACAGTTGTTATTAACAAAGAGAGCATGAGCTGGAGCGAGAAAGAAAAAGAGCGCGAGCAAAAGAAGATGAGCGAGGAAAAAGAGGAACAAATGAGCGAGCCTCATGAGAGGGATCTTTTTGGAGGTGATGCATGACCCCCTCTATGGGCCTTTGAAATGTACCGTATTATCCTTGAATTTTAGCAAAGATGTAATTGAGGCGGCCGAGTCAAGTGCTGCCGTAAATCTACTCAAAACGAGACTAATTGCGCCATTAAGATTTTAGACTCGGCACATTTTTCATGGCAAATTGGTTCTGCTCTCTGCAAGGGTTGGGGGGGACGAGCAAGAAAGGCGCTGAGTCGGCTTGTTGGAGCGACGCGGGGGAAAAGTGCGCTTTCAGCTCTTATGATCCGTAAGTGTGTGGAAGAGGGAGAGGAGGACAAGCTCCGGCACCCTGTTGCAGGGATAGAAAGAGCTGCTTTGTATGCAGCAGACAGACAGGAGGTGAGATGTCTCTACCCTCCACGCCCACTCCAACATCAGACGTTTCTGTTAGCGGATGATTTAGGGGGGAGGAATGTTAAAAAGGGGTATAAAGTTGCATAGGCTTTCAGGAGTTTCGGTATGGGGGGGAAACGACTTGAAAAATGAAAGTTGAACAGATTTGGGCTGAGTTCAATACAGCACTTTTTGAGCGCTTTTGAAATAATTTTAGCTTCTATTTGGTAGATGTAGCCTTGTGGTTCAAGATTTAGGTTTGTTGCCAGAGTTTGTGGGTTTAAATCCCTCAAGAATTAATTTCTAAACTACTATCAAAGTGTGGCTTAATAGGAATTTTGCACAAGTTTGGAATGAATTTAGTTCAACTCTTAGGCTAGTTTGCTAAAAATCAACTGAAGATGACATATTTGAGCGTGAATTATATGAATGTGAACATTTGAACAAGTTTAGACTCAGTTTAGTTAAACTCTTGGGCTAGTTTGCTAAGAATCAACTAAAGGTGACCTTTTTGAGTGACATTTTAACAAGTTTAAACTGAGTTTACTTAAACTCTTGGGCTAGTTTAACAATCAACTAAAGGTGACATTTTTTTCAAGCACAAATTATATAAATATGAACATTTTAACAGGTTTAGACTAGGTTTAGTTAAACTCTTGAACTAGTTTGCAAATAACCAACTAAAGGTGACCGTTTTGAGCATGAATTACGTAAATATAAACATTTGAACAAGTTTAGGCTGAGTTTAGTTAATCTCTTGGACTACTTTGCTAAGAATCAACTGAAGATGACATTTTGAGCATGAACTATGTAAATGTGAACAAGTTTAGATTAGTTTAGTTTGGTTAAACTCAGTCAACTAAAGGTGACTTTTTTAGCACAAATTATACAAGTATGAATATTTTAACACGTTTAGTCTGAGTTTAGTTAAACTCTTGGACTAATTAGCTAAGAATCAACTAAACACAAATTATAAGTTTAGACTGAGTTTAGTTTATCTCTTGGGCTAGTTTGCTAAGAATCAACTAAAAATTAAATTTTTGAGCACAATTATATAAATATGAATATTTTAACAAGCTTAGTCCGAGATAAGTTAAACTCTTGGGATAGTTTGCTGAGAATCAACTAAAGGTGACATTTTTGAGTGACATTTTAACAAGTCTAGACTGAGTTTAGTTAAACTTTTAGGCTAGTTTGCTAAGAATCAAGAAAAGGTGGCATTTTGGGATGACATTTGAACAAGTCTAGACTGAGTTTAGTTAAACTCTTGGGCTAGTTTGCCAAGAATCAACTAAAGGTGACTTTTTGAGTGACATTTTAACAAGTCTAGACTGAGTTTAGTTAAACTCTTGGGCTATTTTTAAGCACAATTTTAAGCACAAATTATATAAATATGAACAATTTAGCAAGCTTAGATTAAGTTTTTGTTTTTGACTAAAGAATGCAATTTAGCACTTTTGATATAAATTTGAACTTTTTAACTTGTTTTTGGTTGATGTGACCTCGTGCTTCAAAATTTTGGATTGGTTACTAGGAAGTTGCAGAGTCAAATTCCACAAAAATCAGTTTATATACTGTTATCAATGTGCAGTTTAAAGAATATTTGACCTAAAAATGCAAATTCTTGTCTACTTCTGTTGATTAAATTCTGACTTACTTTTTTGTGAACCACTAAAGTAGATGTTTAGCAGAATGTTCAAGCTGCTCTTTTTGATATAAAAATGGTGGATTTATACTAACAAGCTTGAAAATGCACCATAAAATGGCTCTTCTGACATTCTCTTAGCTTTGTGTGATAAACAGCCTAAAATTTAAGATGAAAAATGATTTTCTGGATGTGTAGGACTTTGGAAGCGGCTCTGTCTCATCTGACGATCTGGATGAGGAACCAGAGCTTATCCTGGACGCTGAGCCTCGTTACGCCTCTCCCCTCACCACCGTTGACCTCCTGCCCGGCCTGGAGCGAGAGATGGCTGTAGATGAAGATAAAGATGATGAAGAGCAAGAGATGGACACCATGATGGATCAAGAGATCTCCAAGGTCAAGGGCGACAGTCTGCCTTCATACTGGAGTGAGAAGACTCGCTCCTGGGAAGAACCAACAGCATCCAGCCCCTACCAGTTCAACTCTGAACCTGATACACAAGAACAGGTTTTAAATTAGTATTTTTTATTAAGAATATTCAAGATATAATTTCTTTAATGGGGTGTATTGAAGTATTTTGTTGTTCAGTTTATAGAGTTGGAAAATGAGCTTTCCACAAGCTTCGAGAAGATGCAGCTCCCGCAAATTCCCCTCAGTGAGTGTTTGTCTTTAAAACAAGGCTTGTTTTAGTATTAATATACTGTCGTTGTTTGCAGTTTGACATTTTTACATGTGTTCTCAGGTCAGTCTGACACGTGGATAGAGGCTGCAGACAGCGAGGCGGACTCTGACTCCAGAAACGAAGGCTCAGAGCTTACCTTGACCGACACCGACACTGAGTGAGTCTCCGTCTGCAATAAACACACTCTCACACACACACACACGTGTCTCTATCGGTGACTCAACTAGCTTGTTTACAAACTAATGACCATGTTCTAATCGTCGGTTTAGTTTTATAAGCACACATGCAAATAGCAAGTGACAACTTTTTAAAAACATCTCTCTGCCGGCAAATGCACAAAGTAAAGTCCTTATGACTTATTAAATAAATTTTTGCTGCTTGTTTTTATTCAGATTGGTGCTCTGTGTGGAATTTTAATTACCATGATAATGTTTTCTGATAGATCTATAACGCCACCTGCTGGACAAATGTGGTGCTTAGATGATATTAACAAGGGCAGTTACAAAACTGGAAGATGTAAATATCTTAAGATATTAAAATTAAGCAGTTTTTGGTGTTAGTCTTAGTTTAGAGATTTATGCTTTTTGATGTGTTACAAGTATTAGACAACAATCATGCTTATCTTAATTATGAAAATGAGTTCATTATGAAAATTTGCGCTAACACCGCGCTATAACCCAGGTGTTGTAGGGAAATTGATGAAAAGTGATAAACGGATATAAAACAGCTTTATGAACAACACAATGAAAGGTGTCAAATTGGTGTGAAATGCAGCTGAGACTCGACCAGCTGTTTATGACAACAGTCTAATAGAAAATTTGTGTGTGTGTGCGTGTGTGTATGAGAGACTCCTTTTTGGTTTGTGCACATACATGTTTTTGAAAATAAATATAAAATAAATTAGATGTTTATTATTATGTGTATTATATTATTGTTATTTATATTATTTATAAATTTGAATTAAAATATACATTTTATTGAATTAATGTAATTAAAAAATATAATTAAAATAGAAAGAATAATTTGTGTGTATATATATATGTATGTATATGTATATATATATTATTTATAATTATATATAAATACACACACACACATGTATATATATATATATATATATATATATAAATACACACACACACAATTAAAACATTTTATATATATATATAATATGTTATATATATATATATATATATATATATATATATTATAATTTTATTTTAATTAAAACATTTTTTATATATATATATATATATATATATATATATTCAATTAAATGACATCAATACCTCAGTAGCTATTAGTATAATTATTTATTTTAGTTTGACTAAATAATATACTTTAACACTGAAATTTTCTTTAATAAATGTAATTTACGATTTATTAATGTTTCATTATTATTTGTATTATAGAGCATCTTCTGTTTAATTTCTATAGCTCAACACACTATATAATAATAATAATATTGTTCTAGTTGTATGTTTTAGCTCTGTTTGTGTAGCTCAGTTGATTTTAATAGGAACAGGAAGTTGATTTTATATTTTTGTATCAGCGATTTTAAATGAAATCAGTCTGTTGGATGACTTTGAATTCCTCTATTCTTCTTTACCCATTATTAATCATACTTTATTCTTTCCTGATATTACAGTGCAATTCGTTTGTTCATGCTGTTTAATCAACTGAAATATTTAAGTAATAATTTCACTTGCTTTTGTGAACGCAGATCTGAGATGATTAATGTGAATGTGATTCTGCGTAAACCTAGTGAGTCTGATTCAGTGTGACCAAGGCTGACTCTGTGATTGTAATACATCAATGAGGGATTTGTGTGCTTGATTTCTCTACAGATCTGCACAGCGCACTTCCTCTCGCAGCAGGAAGAGAAGAAACCAGGGGGCTACTGGTTCAGTCAGAGAAGACCACAGGTAGCGCTGGACTTTTTGGCAATACTAGTCATGGATATTTTAGAATTTGATGGTAAATTTAGGACTGATGGTTGTTTTTATAACTATACAGTAAATATATTGTCAACAGTGATCTGCCTGAAAGAGAGGAGGGAGAAGGTGAAGAGACGCCTGCGTTCAGTCACTGGGGTGCACCACGCAGGTAAAACACGAAAAAATTTTGAGTATATGGGTGGATCAAAACTCTTCTGTGGACAGAAAGTAACTAATTAGTAACAAAAATTAAGTAACTTTGAAAAAGTAACTGAAGCCTTTCTACAGTAAAAAGCATAAACACAGTAGATTTTTCATGGTATAGTATTTTAATATTTATTTTATATTCATGTTGTTATTTTCAAAAATGACCTGACATCCATAAATAACTGGTTAAAATAAGTTACAAATATTCTTTTAGAATTCTTATTCTATATATATGTTATAAAGAAAGGTGATAGGACTTCTAATAAGTAAATGATGAATCAAATGTTTATTGACAGGTTGTTAAAATCAAAAGAATTTTATTATTATTGTAAATGTATTAATTTATAATTATTTATTATTGTTATTATTATTATTATTATTATTATTATTATTATTATTATTATTATTATTATTATTATTATTATAGGTCACCTTTTAAGCATGAAACATTTGGAAATGAAAATGCGATTTATATTTATATTTATTTAATATTTTTTAAGGTATTTTATTTTATTGTATTTCATTTTGTTTATCTGTTAATGTAGTCCAGCTGACCTTAATAAGTACAGGAGGTGATGTGCTTATTTAATCAAAATTAATAAATCAAAAAAGCCCCTGCTTTTCTTTTTCCATTATATTATATTATTCATTTTATCAATTTCATAAATTATTATTAGCATTATTAAAATTGTAGATGAGAAATAAAAAAAAAGCAATTTATATTAATTTAATTTAATTTAATTTTATTTTATTTTATCTGTTAATGTAGCTCAGCTGACCGGAAGTGATGGGCTGATTATTGTAGATCGCCTTGTAAGCACAAACAAATTCAGAAATTAAAATGCAGATTTTATTTTATTTTATTTTATTTTATTTTATTTTAATCTGTTAATGTAACTCAAAATCAAATAAATCAAATAACCACTGCTCTTTTATCCCATTTTTTTTTTATTTTATTTAATTTTATTTAATTTAATTTAATTTTATTTTATTTATCTGTTAATGTAGCTCAGCTGACCTTAATAGGGACAGGAAGTGATATGCTGATTTGATGTTTTTGTATCAGAGATAATAAATAGTGGAACTAATAGTAGAATGCTAATTAACAATAAATGTGTTGAATTTATTCATTCGTTCATTCATTCATGTATTTACTTTTGGTCTCAGAGTGGAGGTGTGGCCAGAGCCGCAGGAGTCTCTGGGTATCAGCATAGTGGGCGGCCGCACCGTTATTAAGAGGCTGAAGAACGGAGAAGAACTGAAGGGCATTTTCATCAAACAGGTGCTGCCAGACAGCCCAGCTGGACGCACGGGTGCCCTTAAAACAGGAGACAAGATCTTACAGGTCTGAGAGTCACACACACACCTTCAGACACATTTGCTCTTAATATAGCTGCTTTATCTGTTGACATTAATATTCTGGTCTTTTTTTGCTTCCTAGCTATTTTAAAGGGGCCTTAATCTGTGCCTTTCATTATTTATCCCTGAATGTTTGAATTGAGTTTCCACTACTTTTGCTACTATACATTATGTTAACAATATGTAAATGACCTCTTTATTATGTGTACATGGTTGTGACATTATAGTCTCACTAAACCTGTGTTTTGCAAAATAATTAAGAAAATCCTGCTTTTAAGGTCAAGTTCCCTTTAAATCCTCTCTTATCTCTTTCTCCTCCCTCTGTCCTCTCTTTTTTTTCCTCCGTCCTCTGTGATAAATAGGTTTGTGGAGTGGATTTGCAGAACGCCAGCCATGAGGAGGCAGTACAGGCTATCAAAGCGGCGTCCAGTCCTGTGGTCTTCATCGTGCAGAGCCTGTCCTCCACTCCACGGGTAAACCTGCCATTTCAAACTCCATTTAAAACACCATCATCTCCTGCCTCTGTGCACCTCAGATAGGAGCAACCCACCCCCCACCCCCACCCGTTTATGCTTGAGTGCTCTCATTTATGAAAATGGGGCCAATTCATTTCCAGTTCAACAATATTAAATCCACTCAGGGCTGGTAAATGACGCTGCACTCTTCAGCCACTTCCTGCCGTACCTCTGCCTTTATAGGTCTAGCGCTTGCTTGATTGCTTGTGGTGGCTGGTATTTTTCCATAATGTGCTTCTTGATATTGTAGTTCTTGAATCTTTGCATAAAAAAAGCACAACAAGAACAGATTCAGGTTGGAAATCATCCTGTGTTGTGTTCTCATGCACCTGTCGTTTCCTGTTATCTCTGCTCTTTCACAGTTAATAAAAATGTCAAAAAGACGCCCCTGGAAGTAACTGTAATAATAAATCATCGTAATAGGATTCTACACATTTTAATAATATTATATGCAGTCTTATGTATAATTAATATTGTTAGAATTAATATCATAATAATTATAACATTTAAGATGTTATAGTGCTAGCTGGATACTGTAATCAAATTATGATTTTATAAATATGTGTTTATTAATAGTAATTGCGCAAATTACTGAAACTGTTAGAACTTTTCTAAATGCTAAATCATAGTTTAGATAATGTAATAAAATTGCGTAAATATATACATTTAATGTATTGTAATAAATTAACGTGTTTATTATATATATGCATTGTGTGTTTGTATAAATAACAATATTATATTAATGTTATGTTTATGCATGTATGTAATATTGTACATAAATTTAAAATTGTAATATTTTAAAACATTTAGATATTGTTATCATTATAATACTTATAATAATTGTGAATATATATGTAAACATATATATATATATATATATATATATATATATATATATATATATATATATATATTTTGTTCTATAATATTATACAAGTAGTGTATATTTATATTTACTCAAATTGCTTAAAATTCACAAAAACATTATGTATTATATACGTTGTATATGCTAAATTAAACCTTAGTTATATTTAAATTTTCTAGTAAAATTATTATAAATGTTTAAATATTACATTTAATAGTTACATTTAATAATCATGTGTGTTTATTATTAGTAGGTTATATAAAATGCTTAATATTTTGAAATATATTTATGTATATATAAGATTGTACATATATTTAACGTTGTAGTATTTGAACAATTATATATTGTAATTAAACACTAAGATATTGTAATAAGTTGTTATAATAATTAATAATTATAATATGTATATATATTTATAAAATATTCTACATATATTCTATATATATATATATATATATATATATATATATATATATATATATATATATATATATATATATATATATAATGATTTGTTTAATAAAATTATATTTGTCAATTGTAAGTAATTTATGTATATGTGTATGTATGAATGGATTTATTTTCCATTGAAAAGGTTTTTGATACTTTTTTTAATAGTAATATCTAAATTTCATAATGAATTTATAGAAATGCATAAGTAATACATGTAATAGATATAACAAATAATTATATATATTTATTAATAGTAATTATATAAAATGCATATGACAATGAAATGTACATTCACTTCACATATTCTAATATTATACGACATGTAATTTATTATATATGTTGTGTAAGTTATCATTATGGTAATTAATATTAATAATCATTTGTGTGTTTATTTATATAATATACAAATCATGTATATTCATCTGTATATTTATTAACTCAGATTACTTAAAATTTACAAAAAAACTTGACATTCAGTCTTTGATAAATTTTTAAACTGTAATAGTAATATTTAATTTTTGTAATAAAATGTATAAATAATACATGTATTAGTTATAACAATCATGTTTATTATTTGTAATTATATAAAATTTATTTCAAAATTAAGTTCGCAAAATGTACATTATTTTTACATATTATATTTATTATGTATATATGCAATGCAACTTTTAAGAAGTTGTTGTGGATGTGTATATATAATATTTACTCATATTACAAAAACATCGGTTATAAATTGTAAACCCTAATAGTAATATGTAAATTTCATAATATTTTATTATAATTTATACATTTATAATAATTGTAATTTTATATGTGTAAATAATACATGTAAAAAAAATGTGTACGAATAATATGCATATATTAATTAAGAAATAATTATTTAAAATGAATATGAAAATAAAAAAAACATTTGCAAAATGCACATTCATTTTACTTAATGTGTACTCAAATTACGTAATTCTCAAAATTAGTTTATTATCCATTAGCAAATTCATCGACTAATTCGCAGCCAGTTATTGACTAATGGCTTGTCCGATATGTTTTTCTATCACTTAATGTGTAAATAATAAAACAAGTTGAATATAGTAAGTGCGCCTGAAAGTGAATTGGAATTATGCATTACTTAAAAACCTACTGGATGATTATGCCTCACAATATTGTGGTCAGAGAGCAGCATACAGGCCTCCAGCACCATCCTTATTAAGGATCTGTGTAATTTGAGGCTAGAAGCACATCTTGAACCTGTCTGTGTCGACCCTAAGGCTGCGGTCGCATCTTGTGCACCGGCGAGCAGAGCTGTTGTTTCATATAACTTAATGATTTTTCTGGCCTTCGGTCAGATCACCCGCAGGTCGGGTATTTCGACCTCAGCGTCCATACAAACGGAGGATGTCCCGTGTGCTAATTCCTCCTGATTGGACGCTTTCAATAGTAATAGCGACACTAACGGGATGTCAATGATTGATGTCTTTCTCTGTCTGAGATAATTGATTTTGTTCGCTCTCAGCCCCAGTCTGGGAACACACAAATCTCTTGAGCTGATGTGTCTGGGTTTGTTATCCATGAAGCTGACTGTCTGTGTGTGTGTGTGTGTGTGTGTGTTCGCAGCCTGCTTCAGTGACGGCCCCCAGCATTAGACAGCACAAGGCTAAGAGGAAAGCCGCCCAGGTGAGTTACAAGTCACAAGCTCACCCATGAGTTGTCGCTCTTTCACCTTCAACTCTAGGCTTTTCAACTCAAATCCTGTGAGAATACATATACTGACAGATGCTGCTACTAAAGTTAATTTAGTGTGTGTAGTTATTTAAATTAACCAAATTATTCTCTTAATTTTATTGTATAATTAATTTTTAATAATAGTTTAGATTTTAGTGCTGTCAAATCGATTAATCGCGATTAATCGCGTTCAGAATAAAAGTTTGTGTTTGCATAATAAAATTTTGTTTCTTAAATATATACATGTATGTCTGTATGCTTATATATATATATATATATATATATATATATACATGTAAATATACACAGCACAAACACGTATTTAAACAAACTTTAATTTTTGATGCGATTAATCGGTTTAACCACTAATTTTTTAATTAAATGATATTAGAATTTCAAAGACCTTATTTTTAGGCTTTATGTAGATTTTTGAATGCTAGATTTTCAGTGCGCGCTCGAATTTCTGTAACCCATTTTATATCGTTAAATGAAAATGAACCCAAATAATCTCTTCATTTTATTGTATCATTATATAAATGCAATTTTAAATAAGTTTAGTTTTTTTTTAGTGCTGTCAAATCGATTAATCACGATTAATTGCATTCCAAACTAAAAGTTTTTTTACATGATAAAATTTAATTTCTTAAATATATACATGTATGTTTGTATGTTTATATACACACAAAAATACACTGTACGAACACATGTAAACACAAACTTTTATTTTGGATGCGATTAATCACAATTAATCGATTTGACAGCACTCATTTTTAAAATAAATTAAAAGAGAATTTTGAAACTAATTTAGATTTTAAATGCTGGATTTTTAGTGTGGTCTCAGACTGCTGTACCCCATGTTATATTGGTGCATAAACTGATAACAAATAATCATATGTATTTATTAATATAATTTTATATAATTATATAAATATGCTTCAACCAGAGCTGTTCATTTAGTAATGTAATTATTTAAAAGTGATGAAATAAAAAAACTCAATTAAGCTCTTAATTATATTCTATATAATTATATTATATAATATAATTGTATCATTATATTATTACAATATTAAATATTAAACAGTTTTTATTTAGTCCTGTGAAATCGATTAATCATGATTAATTGCATCCAAAATAAAAGTTTGTTTACATAATATAAATATATATATATATATATATATATATATATTATTATATATAGTATTATATATATATATATATATATATATATAATATTATTATATATAGTATTATATATATATATATATATATATATATATATATATATATATATATATATATATATATATATATTTTATTTTTTATTTTTTATTTATTTTATTTTATTTTTTTTAATATATATACATGTATAATATGTGCATTAATTATGATTAATCATGATTACTCGATCTGACAGTACAAATTTTTTTTATATTTATATCAGAATTTAAAAAAAACAAACAAACATGTTTTTAGGCCTAATTTAGATTTTGAATGCTAGATTTTTAGTGTGGTCTGACTGCTGCACCCCATTTTATATCAGTACATAAACTGATAGACATTGCAGGTAAAACTGTTAATTTAGTGTGTTTAATTATTTATAGGTGATTAAATGAAAATGAACCCAATTAATCTTTTAATTATATTGTGTCATTTATATTAATAGAATTTTTATTTATAGTTAATTTTTTTCTTTTTTAGTGCTGTCAAATTGATGAATCGTGATTAATCACATCCAAAATAAAGTTTGTGTTTACATAATAAAATTTTCATTCGTAAATATATACATGTATGTGTGTATGTTTATCTATACATATAAATATGCACAGTACAAACACACGTAAACTCAAACATGTATTTTGGATGCGATTAATCGCGATTAATTGATTTGACAGCACAATTTTTTTTTTTTGTTGACAAATTATATTACATCAAAATTTCAAAAACCTTTATTTCATGCTTAATTTAGATTTTTAATGCTAGATTTTTAGTGTGGTCTCACACTTCTGTACCCTGTTTTTTTTTTTATCAGTGCATAGACTGATAACAAATAATCATATGTATTTATTAATAGTAATTATAAATAAATATATTGCAAACAGAGCTGTTAATTTAGTGTGTGTAATTTAAAAGTGATAAAATAAAAAATTAACCCAATTAAGCTCTTACTTTTATTGTATCATTACATTAATACAATTTTAAATACATTTTTTTGTGATGTCAAATCGATTAATTGCATCCAAAATAAAAGTTTGTTAATTTCTTAATATATACATATATGTGTATGCTTATAGATACAAATAAACATACACAGTACAAACATGTATGAAAACAGCCGTTTATTTTAAATGTGATTAATCGTGATTGATCGCATTTAATCACAATTAATCGATTTGACAGCACAAATATCAGAATTTCAAAAACATTATTTTCAGGCTTAATTTAGACTTTGAGTGCTAGATTTCCAGTGTGGTCTCAGACTCTGTTCCCCATTTTATCTCAGTGCATAAAATGATAGATATAACAACAAAGGGTGTTGATGTAGTGTAATTATTTAAAATAATGAGCTAAATAAAATAACAACTAGCAAGACTGTATTACATATATATATATATATATATATATATATATATATATATATATATATATATATATATATATTTTATTTTCATTTGATTTTTAATATAGATTTTCTATAGTTTTTAAATATTTATTTGTTTATTTTTAATTCTATATTATTTTTAAATAATTTACTTTATTTATTTTAATTTAATTTCATACTTATTTACTTGCTCACTCACATTTTAAACATTTAAAAAAATAATTACATGAGAAATATATGCAATATTGCTAGTCCTGTTTTTTGTTTAGTATTTTTAGTGTTTTTATTTAGTATATTTAGTATTTTTATTAGAATAAAATAGTACACAAAAGGTATTTTTAGTATTCATTTCAATATAAGACTTCTAGACCATATTTTGCATTTGAATACATAATATTGGCCGTCTGTGCTAGAGCTCAAATCAGCAGCATTCACTGCAATATGATTCTCACTGGAACTGCAGTGTCCGTAATGATCCATTATTAGGTCCCAGCTGCCTGTAATGATCACAATCTGGGTCTCTTTGCAAAGAAGCTGAATGCTGTATTTATTATGGGTCTGTTTCAAGATGTCTGTGTGTCCACTAGTGTAAGTGTCTATGGTTGGTTTGCGCTCACATCAAAGCACAACCCATCACAATCTGTTACAACCCTCGTTGTAACAGATTGTGCCAGAATCAAGAGAGAAAATCAAAGAAAAGAGGACAAATGTGCATAAGCAAGCCTATGTTTCTGAGAAATGGTGTCTCTTCCCAAGAGACCTGGTGAAGAATCCTGATTTTAAATCTTCTAGATACCTCTGGTGTCGCTGTATTTTGATTAAAACTGTTTTATCTAGCAATTAATTTGAAATGACGGTAATTTGCCTAATTGCTCCTTCATCCATTAGTTGCATTCAGCTCCCGGGGCTACGTGATTATTCACCGCAATCAGAATATGGGGCCCTCTAATTACACCCTGCAAATTTAATTAACATTTCAGCTCGTATATCTGAAGAAAAACTTGTGCTGCTTTCTATTTCTGCTGGTACTTTTGGAAAGAAAATAAAAATTTAGCTTTGAAAAGGGAACAGGAACAGACTAGATAGAAGAATTAACTGTTACAGTGAGTTATCAACAATCTTTTTCCACATATTGTGTGCTAAATTGTTTGTTTGCGAACATAGAAAAATGAGCTCTGATCGCTAATTCCTGTATTCTCATCTCTTGTACACATTAGCGGTCTTTCTCCATACATATTGTTTTTCTATCATTCATTAGGTATTAATCAGCAGCAAGTGTGGCTCTCAGGAGCAGTGAAACATTACGGCATCCTTCTGTAAGCGCCGCTAAACGCTGATTAATGCTAATAGAACTGATAGAGGCAGCTAATGTGAGCTACTAAAGCTGCAGCTCTGTTGACAGATGCTTAGTCTTGATTAGACACTGTTGTCGCTGGTCAAATGTGTTATTTAGCATGTGTGTTCAGTGCATTGTTAAACATATCCCCCAAACCTTCAGTGTTAAACTACTCAGAATTTTCTTGAAATTGTGTAGCGACGTGCTAAAACTTAATCCGAACAACCAATGTGCTAGAAACAACTTGGAACACCATAGACATTGCACAGCAACATGCTAAACAATAACTCAGAACACTTTAGAAATTGTGTAGCAGCAGGCTAAAAACTATTCAGAGCACTGTAGAATCACATTTTGATGCTCCCAAAACTACTCAGAATACCCTAGAAATCATATGGTGACATGCTAAAAACTACTGGAAAACGCACATTGAATGCATATATTACACATATGGTAAGTACTCGGTACACTCTAGTAATTGCATGACGACTTTCTAAAAACTACCCAGAACTACCCAGTAATCACATGACAACATTCTTAAAAATTACCCTAAACACTCTAGAAATCCCATTGAGACATGCTAAAAACTATCAGGAACACGTATCAGGATATTGCATATTGATATTCTTAAAGCTTCTCGGAACACTCTAGAAATTGCATATTGATGTTCTAGAAACTACTCGGAATACACTCTAGAAATCACATTGAGACATGCTAAAAACTACTCAACACTCCAGAAATCGCATATTAATGTTCTGAAAACTATTAAAAACACTCTAGAAACAGCATATTGATCTTCTAAAAATTACTTAGAACACTCTAGTAATCGCATGACAATGTTCAAAAAACTACTCTGAACACTCGGTGCCCAAACTCGGTCCTGGAGGGCCGGTGTCCTGCGGAGTTTAGCTCCAACTTTCCCCAACACACCTGCCTGGAAGTTTCTAGTGTGCCTAGTAAGAGCCTGATTAGGTTCAGGTGTGTCTAAGTGGGGTTGGAGCTAAACTTTGCAGGACACCTAGGAACTCTTGTTTTAAGAACTATTCGGAACACTCTAGTAATCGTGTGACAACGTTCTAAAAACTACTCAAAACTCTCTAGAACTCGCATATTGATGTTCTAAAAATTACTTTGTGCTTGACGAAATTCTAAAAACTACTCAGAACACTCTAGAAACTGCATACTGATGTTTTGAAAACTACTCAAAACACTAGTAATCACATGACAACGTTCTAAAAACTACTCAGAACACTCTCAAAATCACATGAAGACATGCTTAAAAACTACTCAGACCACTCTAGAATTTATTGATATTCTAAAAACTGCTAAAAATCACTTATTTTTATTGTAAAAATGACTTGGGACACACTAGTAATCGCATGACGACATTCTAAAAACTACTCAGAACTCTCTCAAAATCACATGGAAACATGCTAGAAAACTACTCAAAGCACTCTAGAATTTGTTGATATTCTAAAAATTACTAATAATCGCTTATTGATGTTGTAAAAATGACTTGGGACACACTAGTAATCGCATGACGACATTCTAAAAACTACTCAGAACACTCTTGAAATCATTCTAAAAATGTAAAATACTATTCAGAACACTCAAAATCACATGGAAACATGCTAGAAACTACTCAAAACTATTCAGAACACTCAAAATCACATGAATTTATTGATATTGATAAAAAACTACTAAAAATCGCTTATTTATGTTGTAAAAATGACTTGGGACACACTAGTAATCGCATGACGACATTCTAAAAACTACTCAGAACTCTCTAGTAATCACATAACATTCTAAACACTACTCAGAACACTCTTGAAATCACATATTTCTGTTCTAAGAAATACTATGTAAAATACTATGTAATTGCATTACAACGTTCTAAAAACTACTCAGAACACTCTAGAAACTGCATATTGATGTTCTGAAAACGACACAAAACACTAGTAATCGCATGGCGACATTCTAAAAACTACTCAGAACACTCAAAATCACATGGAAACATGCTAAAAAAACTACTCAAAGCACTCTAGAATTTGTTGATATTCTAAAAATTACTAAGAATCGCTTACTGATGTTGTAAAAATGACTTGGGACACTCTAGTAATTGCATAACGACATTCTAAAAACTACTCAGAACACTCTTAAAATCACATATTTCTGTTCTAAGAAATACTATGTAAAATACTATGTAATCGCATGACAACATTCTAAAAACTACTCAGAACACTCTCAAAATCACATGGAGACATGCTTAAAAACTACTCAAAGCCCTCTAGAATTTATTGATATTCTAAAAACTACTAAAAATCGCTTATTTTTGTTGTAAAAATGACTTGGGACACACTAGTAATCGCGTAACGACATTCTAAAGACTACTCAGAACTCTCTTGAAATCACATATTTCTGTTTTAAGAACTACTCTGAACACTGTAGTAATCGCATGACGACATTCTAAAAACTATGCGGAACTCCCTAGAACTCACAAATTGATGTTCTAAAAACCGCTCAGTGCATGACGACGTTTTAAAAACTATTCAGAACATTCTAGAAATTGCATGGAGACATGCTGAAAACTACTCTGAATGCTCTAGTAATCGCATGACGACATTCTAAAAACTATTTAGAAAACACTCACGAAATTGCATGGAAACGTGCCTCAAAGCACTCTAGAAATTGCATATCAATGTTCTAAAAACTACTCAGAACACTAGTAATTGCATGATAACATACTAAAACTACTTGGAGCACTCAGGAGAATTTGGATATTAATGTTCTTAGAACTACTCAAAACACTTTAGTAATCGCATGACAATATACTAAAAACTTCTCGGTGCATGACAACGTTCTAAAAACTACGCAGAAAACACTCACGAAATTGCATGGAAACTTGCTAAAAACTACTCAAAGCACTCTAGAAATTGCATGTCGATGTTTGAAAAACTACTCAGAACACTAGTAATTGCATGACAACATTGTAAAACTACTTGGAGCACTCCAGAATTCGCATATTGATGTTCTAAGAACTACTCGAAACACTCTAGTAATCGCATGACGATGTACTAAAAACTACTCAGAACACTCTAGTAATCACATGACAAAACATGTTAAAAACTGCTCAAAAAACACTAGAAATTGCATATTGATGATCTAAAAACTACCCGGAACACCAGTAATTGCATGTCAACATTCTAAAAAAACTACTCTGCCCACTCTCGAAATCACACAGAAACATGCTTAAAACTACTCAAAGCATTCTAGAAATTGCATATTGATATTCTAAAAACTACTGTGGGTACCACAGGAATCACATTGTGGCATGCTAAAAACTACTTAGAACACTCTTGAAAACGTTTATTGAAATTCTAAAAACTACTCAGAACACTCTAGTAATCGCATGACAACATTCTAAAAACTGCTTGGAACACTCTAGAAATTGCGTATTGATGTTCTAAGAACTACTCTGAACACTCAACTAATCACATGACGACATTCGTGGAACACTCTGAAAACCACAACCACATAAGGATGTACCACTGACCCATTAGGTCAAAGTGCATTTAAAGCACTTGGGGGTCCAATACAAGCACAAACGGTAAATAATTCATGAATCTTGTAGAACAGTGTGAGTTGAAGTGCCTTGTATTGAGATGTTGATAACAACTTGAATGGTGGCGTTCCAGCTAATTATTTCAGTGTCCATCTCCTGAGGCTTTTCTTCGGCAATGACTGTTTTATGACACCACTTCTCGTAATAGCGCATTGCCGAATTTCACCACCAGTTACAGCTTTGTTCTTGCTTTTATTATTCACATCTCTCTCCTTCTATTTCAGTCTCTCTTATTTATGCGTTGTTAGGGTTTCTGCATTTTCTCTGCCTTTTGAGGAATAGCACACCCAAAATTGAATAGAAAAGCATCATAGAAACATTTTGATTAGTGAACGAATTAATCCTTTGGATTGTTTTTTTTTTTTTTTTTTTTGAATTGGATGAACAGTTTAATTAAGAAGATTAAAAAGATTTTATTAAAACTTTTTATTTTGTAGTTCACTATCCCTTTAAAATCATTGCATCTTTTTCTGTTTACAGTTTTCCCAGCAGCGTTCATTCATATTCATCTGTGTTTATTTGTTTGTCTGCATCGTTTATGGTGTCTTTCCACAGTGGGCTGCATTACACTCTCTCTCACAGTCTCTTTGCTTTTCTCTTAAAGCAGAAAACAGGACAGACCGGTGGCCCTCCACCCATGCGCCTCCCGCCACCCTACAGACCCCCCAGCCAAGTGCAGGAGGAGGAGCAACAGGAAGAGGAAGAGAGGGAGGATGAGGAGCAAGCTAAAGGTGAGAATCTGCTGATAATGCCACACTGAGCTAAACTGTCCTTGACGTACGTCACTGGCTATGTTTGGAGTCACATACTATATGAATACGCTGCAGATTTACTGTATGCATGGAATACCACAGCATAATACATTTTCATTATTAAGTGCAGTTAATTGTAAAAAGTTATGTAATGTGCAGTATATAACAGCACTTCTCCAGGTTATATGTCTTAGAATGCAATGCATTAAATACGACATGGATTAATTTCCATTATGCTAAGTGGGCCGCACCTGCTGAATTAAACATGCGGCATGGAGAGGACGCCATTTATCATTGCACAGTAAGCATTGCACTATTATTTTATTCCGAACATAGCCGGTGTCTTAGGAAGCGTATTGTTTTAAACAAAACTGTAGGCGTTCAATAAGGCAGCCCCATTGCGGTGTCCCGGTACAGGATCTCATGCACTCAGTCTGAGCCGGCAGACTTTCTCAGCGTCACACCGCCGCTCTAATCTCTTTCCACTTTGATGGTCCTCAATATGCTATGCAGGCAGCGCGGCGTCTCCAAATCTCTTTTTCATTCTTGTCCGCCACCGGCCCTTTGACTGGCTCTGTTCCCGGATGCCATCGGGCGGGCGCTTCCTTGTAAAATCTTGTAGTGTGAAATTGAGTCTGCATTGAGGTGTGCAGTATTTAGGAGATGGTGAGTCGGATAGGACCAATGAAGTGGTCACGTCCAGTTAAACTTGAGGTGGTGTGGTGTAGTGGTGGAAGATCCAGATTGGAAACTGAATTGAGGAGGGTTTGAGCCCTACAAGGAAAAATATGTGACCTTTCATGTTGGTCAAGGTTAAGCTGCTGACCTTCATGTATAACACAGAATCCCATAACAGAATAATAGAATTGTACATTAAATGCATACAGGAAATTGTTTGTCCAGTATTTTTTCTTCAGTATTTTATAGTGTTTCTTTTGGATTTCGCCTAGTGTGAAAGTGTCAGTGTTAAAAATGACGAAAATGTGTGAAAAACAAGTGGTATATGTATGTGTGACACTTTTGTGACAATAAAATGTATGTATTTTTGCAAAAACAAGCAAGCAGCGATTACCGGGATTCAAGCTTTTAAGACATTTAAGTACATATGAAAAAAAGACATTATATATTATTTAGCACACCTGTAACCACCTAAATCAATGATTAAAAAGCATTTTTGGCAAATCCTGGTTATTTACCATAGAAATACGGTTGTTTTAAATGTTTATGACTGTTATAGTACCAGCTGTGGTCCAATCTCCCTAAAACTTTGAATGCTTGTTTAGAATCACCTGTCGCATGTGCTCACCAAGTTTGGTGAAGCTTTGAGCTTTCATTTAGGCTTTATAGGCTTTTGGGTATAACTGGACAAGCCCCTTTTCTAAATGACCCCGACTTCCCAAAGGGTAAATTTTAACATTTTTGTTAAATATTGGCCTCGAGAGTCCAGAGAATTGCACTACAGTGGTTTTTCCCAGATTGAGCGAAAAACCTAGGACTAGCTCGCAAAAGTAGTTTTCTTATATTTTCTCAATCCTTTAACAAACAATTTGATTGACAGCAGTGGTTTTAGAGGCAAAGTTGTTTGGAATGAAGAGGTCCATCATATGATACGAATATTGTGCGTATGTGTGAAAAAATGTGCAGTGTACAATCATTTACACCCTTGAAAAATTAAATGTCGCCCCCAGTGGCTGATTTCTTTCTAATTTCACATAGACCTTTAGAGCTACAGAGTTTCATTTTGATCGACCTCCGTTAACCTTGTCTAGGAGCTCAAAGTTCACCGGCCTATAGCAGTCATGTTTTTTGAGATGTGCAAATTTTCTTATAGCCACTCGTGGCACTTTGGACCAAGAGTGTGCGTACTTTTCACGTCAATAGGACAAACGGTTGCATAGTTATGGCCATTTTTATGTTTATGTTTTTTTTTTTTTTTTTTTTTTTTTTTTTGTTTTTTATAGTGCCACGAAGTGGCGAGGCTCTGTGACTTTTTTTTTCATGTTACCTCAGATTGAGCTCTTACATGTGTGTTGTGATTTTGGTGAAGACATCTCATTCTATTTAAAAGTCTAAGCCATTTTAGCCCTTTTGAACATTTTAGCCTCCCTTTGCGACAAAGAGTCGAAAGTTCAACTTTTTCTTTTGATAATTATTAATATTCACTATCCAGAGAATCTTCTTACACTGATCTGGTTCTGGTTGGGCAAAAAAATCTAGGACTAGTTCACAAAAAAATGTTTTTTTAAAAAATGCGAAATACCTGAAAATATAGAATCTGTGTGTTGTCTGGCATGAGCCAAGGATTCCAACAACATAAAACACTTGAACCTGCGATGAACATAGACGCACAGTGACCACATTGTATGGCTTCTGGTTGAAATTTTCAGTCGAAGGGCAACAAGAAAACCGATGTACGTCTTCACTGCTTTCCTAGCGATAAGAAGAGAAACAACAAATGGGAAGATGTCTGTGGATGTATACAATTTCCTAATCTCTCCCCTTTAGCCCTGATGCCTTTGAGTTTTTTAGCAAACCACAGCTACTGAAAGAGCCTACAAACGACTGAGACAAGAAACGCTAGATGCCATCCTTGCAGGATGTAAACATGCCAACGCTTGTCATGCCAGCCACAGCCACTGAAAGAGTTTCTCAGCATGGATTTCACTCGATATCTTATAGGTAAAAATCGTTGTATTATATATCCATCACCACCTGTAAGCTGTTTTTTAGTAGCTGTGGTCATCTTATCGGTATTTTTGAGTTGTGTTGTGGTAAAAATAGCAACAGGTGGCATCAGTAGCTCACCGAGTCCAACCATTTCACGCCATTGATGCAGAATGCCTTGCCACCTAAAGTAATGGTGTCTCCCCATAGTTCAAAATATGTAAAAAACAATGTCTTTTTGTAAAGGAGAAGTCCACTTCCAGAACAACAATTCACAAATAATTTTCTCACCCCCTTGTCATCCAAGATGTTCATGTCTTTCTGTCTTCAGTTGTAAAGAAATAATGGTTTTTGAGGAAAACATTTCAGGATTTTTCTCCATATAATGGACTTCAATTGTGCCCCCGATTTTGAACTTCCAAAAAGTAGTTTAAATGCAGCTTCAAAAGGCTTTAAATGATCCCAGCCGAGGAAGAAGGGTCTTATCAAGCAAAACGACCTGTTATTTAAAAAAAAAAAAAAAAAAAAATTGTATACTCGTGTAGCACAGGTTCTGGGATGCGCATTCACGTACTATTGAATCATGTCGAAAGGTCACGCCGAACATAGGCAGAACTACAGACCCAGTGTTTACAAAGCGAATGCGCATAGACTAAGAAAGTGCAAGTAAATCAAACACTATTATTTTTAGGAGAAAATAAGATGGAGTTTTTTGCTATACTCTACCTCTTTGAGCCAGAGTACACAGATGATGAACTTAGACGTGATTCGTTGTAGTGATGGGAAGTTCGGATCATTTTGCCAACTCGGACCTTTGAGTCTCGTTCAGCAAAATGAACGAATCTTTTTTCAAGTCATTTCATTCATTTGAGCAAAATATAATTAAAATGTTACGTGTTACTTCTCTAACACATCTACTGCACATCTACTACAAACGTTAATCACACTACAAACAAGACAAAACTACAATGCTGTAAGAAACAGAAGAGATTAATTCATTGTTTACCTGGGTCTTTAGTCTATGATTCGCTCACCTCACCTCTTATCTGACAAGTTTTTGGGTTCGAGTCGTTTGTTCATCACGTGAAAACCCCATAAGATGAACGAACGACTCAAAAAACCCAAAGATTCGAAACAGGTGAACTAATTCCAGTGCAAAACCTAATAGGATGTTGTGCATGAGCGACTGAACGAATCACTCCCCGAGACGACTCGTTCTTTCCGAGTCACATTAAAGATTCGTTCAAATGAAAGAATCATTCAAGAACGCGCATCCCGGAGCCTGTGCTACATGAGCTTTTGTACTTAAAGTATACAAATTTTATTTTTCGAAAAAAATGACAGATTGTTTTGCTAGATAAGACCCTTCTTCCTCGGCTGGGATCATTTAGTGACCTTTAAAGCTGCATTTAAACTACATTTTGGAAGTTCAAAATCGGGGCACCAATGAAGTCCATTATATGAAGAAAAATCCTGAAATGTTTTCCTCAAAAACCATAATGTCTTTACGACTGAAGACAGAAAGCCATGAACATATTGGATGACAAAGGGGGGGTGAGTAAATTATTTGTAAATTATTGTTCTGGAAGTGGACTTCTCCTTTAAGCAGTGTAAAGCTAAATGTAAAGTTCGGTGAAGCGCTACTTCTCAAGCCGCTACTTGCTAGTTTCAGCTCGTTATTACTCCACATTCTTCACCATTTGGAGAACAACGTTCGACGAATTTTACAGTTCTAGTTACTTTGGATGAGCTCAATAACAACCTGAACATTTCTACCTGTGAAGCTTGTCTTCTAGTGAGGTAATTTTGAGCGTGTGTGTTTGTCCCGCCGCTTCTTTCCTGTCTGTCAGTGATAAATTACTTCAGGTTACCTCATCTTGCTTCTGTCAAACCAATCAAAGAATTCTTGAAATGGATTGAAGGAAGTCAATATGTCAGCCCTGTCAATACGAAGGCCTCGACATGCCGAACGGCTTAAGTTAGAGGGGTTTTTCTTTTTCCACTCCAGCGCTTATAAAACAACCTAGTCAGCAGTTTACATAATCCCTCAACATAAGAAAACGTCTGCTCGCGGATTAAGATAAGAGTAATATTGTGTCGGATTTATTGAATGTTGAATAAACACAGTCTGAAAAACTTTGCCTAAAACTTGTCGCAATAGGATTACGCGGCGTTTGCCTTGCAATGTAGGACGTGCGATAAGACGACCTCTTATGTCGGGATTTGCTGATCCGCGTTTTAAGTTATTGCGTAACTCGTGTAAGCGTTTGCAATATTGTATGCTGGCCGCAGCGCTGCTTCTGCACCAAATTTATACGCGTTTAGGAATGAGTGAATGCCGCCATCTGTTCGCATCTGCGGTGAAGGCAGGGGAGAAGGCCGTCTATTGTTTGAGGTTGAAACGGGGACCTTGAAACGGCTATTTATCTCAGTTCAGAGCATCAGTCAGCTTGATGAATTATAAAAGACTCGCAAGATGGCCACAGTGAAGCCAAAAGGCCCATTTTTCTCTTCAAATCTGTCTTTGGCAGCTTCGGTTTTAACAGGTTCCTTGGAGGAATGCTTTTGTTTTTGTGGTCTGGGAGTCTCTGGTCTTCGTCCATCATCTGGACTTGATGGATCACACTTGGTGAGGTTGACTAGAAATGCTTTATCTTCCTTATAGACTCGCTTTTGTTTATATCTATGCATGTTACATTGTTTTGAGGTGTTTAATGGTGGTAGGTGATGATTGTTATTTAGATGGAATTTCATTTAAATTAAATGAAAGATACTGTAGGACTAGACTGTTTGTTGATTGTCAGAAGTCTGGCGAAGTGAGATCACGTCCATAGTTTACCGGCCTGAAAAACAGGAGTGCCTGCAGGGCATCTTTCCAACTTGGCAGACGGTGTTACTCGAGGTGTCTTGGGAGATCATATCTCTTTTAAAAGTGATTGGCTAAAAGGTTCGCCATCAGCATTCAAGGGAAAATGCAGCAGACTACAGACTACTTTTAGTGCCAGTGAAATTCTAAGAATTTTCTCTGTCTCTCACATCTTTGTTATTTTTTATAATATTGTGGGAATATACTGTGGTAATACCGTATTTTGTTACTCATCTTTATTATTATTATTATAGATGAGGGCTATATGTTGCATCAGTTATAATAAATAATGCAATTTTCATATCTTATGACTATAATTCAGGAAATTAACAAGAATTAATAAAGATAAAGATGTGCATTGATTTTTTTATTTTTATTTTTATTTTTTTTATAAATGCAGGAAATAAAAAATAGCATGTCAAATCATTGTCATACCATTTTATAATATTTAATGTTAATTTTAATATTAATTTTGGTGTTTTATTGCAAATAATTATATATATATATATATATATATATATATATATATATATATATATATATATATATATATATATATATATATATATATACACATATACATATACATATACATTTTTTATGCGATTTTTATCCTGCCATTATTCTTACTTACTACTTTACTTTTGTTTTCATATTTTATGGCAAGTATTTATTATACATTTTTTATTAATGTATAAAAATAAAAAAAAGCATGATTAAAAAAAATCACTGTAGTACCATTTTATTTAATATTTATTTTTATTTTGATGTTTCATTGCAAATAATTTTGTATATTATATAATATAAACTACTATTATACAGAATAATTATAAAATGTAATTTTTAGGAATGTATAAGAAAAATAATTAGAAAATTAGAAGAAGTATTTATATTTTTAATAATAAAATACAATAAAACATATAAATGTATATATTTAATAAATATGTATAATTCATTAATGTAAAATTATATATTTGTTTTGGCAATTACAGTGTTTGTTTTTTGTGTTATATTTTAAGTAGAACAGTAGTGTAGTTGTGTCATTGTAGTACCATTTTTTTATTTTTATATAATATTACTTTTATTTTAATTTTTTGTTGCAAATAATTTTCCATACTATGTAATGTAGCATAATAATTGTACAAAATAATTTTAAAAATATGTTTTATGAATGTATAAGAAAAATGATAAATACATAAGAATTATTTCTATTTTTTTATTTAAAAATACAAAACAAAAATATAAATATGTATATATTTAATAGTACCTTTTTTTATTGTTTATTTATTTTTATTTGAATGTTTTATTGCAAATCATTTTACATAATATATAATGTAACCTATTAATTATACAAAATAATAATAAAATATAGTTTTTATAAATGTAGAAGAAAATATAAACAAGAATTATTTACATTTTTTAATTAAAACATACAAGAAATATAAATATGTATTTGTATATTTTTTAAATGTATAATTATATATTTGTATATGTATACAAATATATAAATGTGTATATATATATACAAATATATAGTTTGCCACCAGTATAAAATAATGCTATGTATCTTGATATTCTACTGTAAATATTTATTATTAATTTTTTATATTTTTATTAAAATATTTTTAAATGAAATGATCAATTTCTTTTAAAGAAAAAAAGATAGATGTATTTTGCATATCAAAAATTATTTGAATTATCATGAATTATTTGACCATTTTAATATTTTTATTTGGATATTATATTGCAAATTATTACTATAATTTGTATTATAAGTTAGCAAATGATTACTGTAATTTAGAATTTAGTTTTACATTATATTAAATTATTACAAATTATTATTAAATTATCTTTTAAATTAAACTATCAATTTCTTCAAAAAAATATAAATGACTTTTTTTGGTATATCGAAAATTATTGTTGTACCATTTTAATATTTTTATTTGGATATTGTATTGAAAATTGCTGTAATGCATTAAAACATTTTCTGTTTTGAATAATTATTAAAAATAAATATTAAAATATTACTACAATGATTTTATGATATTTGATAAAAATCTAATTTTATTTATAATTTTTTTTATGCAAAAAATAATTTCATTCTATCTATCTGTAAAGTATATAAAGTATATTTTTGTCAAAAAGCACCTAGTTTTAAGTTAACATTTGCTGTCACCTGCATGACAAAGTGTTATCAGTTTTTGGGAAGATAAAGAGGGCGAACAAGACCCAAAGCCCTCACCCTGTTGCTTTTAATCACCAACTCAGCTCACGTTCTTCACGATCTCTGATGAATCCAGCGTTTTTCCTCTAGTGTGCTTGATGTGTGCCTGCATGAGTGGCCACTACACCTCTGCAGTCACTTCCTGCGCCTGCCTGCTGTAATTACTGCTGCATGATTAATAACTCCAGTGATTGCAGGAGTTTGGCAGGCCGTCGCTCTTCCCGCTGCGTGTTTGTTGCGACGCATGCGCGCTGCTGTCCGTGCGCTCCAGTATGCTGTGTGAAGCCTGTGCCGAGCGTGTCCTGGGACGGCTCGTCAGTGTTTTAATGCGCCGGATTCAAATGGACTGCTGCCAAACATCAGCTAACTATACAAGCTTCGCTGTCAGAGCCGCCGTCCTCCCTCGGCACCCCTATGGCTCAATCATTTCACTTCCTCTTCGGATGAAACCTTTCCTCTGCTCCTGCCTTACTTTGACCGGAGTGCCAATTGACTGTGATGACATCATTTCCTGTCATCATTTGAGTGTGTTTTTCTTTTTGTGGTAACAATTTAATATTTTACTTTCATTCATTTATTTATTTATATATATATATATATATATATATATATATATATATATATATATATATATATATATATATATCTATATATATTTTTTTTATTTAGCATGTTGAAAGATCACCATGGTACCATTTTTATATTTATTTTACTTTTAATATTTTTGCAAATAATTGTAAAAAAATATAAAATACTTTTAGAACAAATTATAAAAAAAAATGCATAATGAAAATTCTAAGTAAAAAAATTAATGTATCAAAAATTATAAATAATAAAATAACAGTATTCAAAAAAAAATTATAGTTAAATTTTGTTACACATTAATAGAAAATAAATCAGTGATTTTATCATATGAGGGTTTTATTTGTCAAAAAATGTAGTACAATTTTATTAATGTATACAATAAAATGAAAATTAGCATGTAAAAACATTGTAATACCATTTTTTTTAATGTTACTTAATATTTAATATTTTTTTATTTTGAGGTTTTATGTACATAATGTTATAAATATGGTTTTATAAATGTATATCAAAATCAGAAATAAAAAATAACTAAATAAATAAATATGAATCTAATAATTAGACAAAAGAATATATTTTTAAAAATGTATAAACAAAAATATTAAATAATAAATAAATGTAATAATAAAAATATGAATAACTATTTTTTTTTTAAAAAAATCTAAAGATTTTTCTTTTAATTAAAAATAAATACAAATAAAAACCAAATGTTACATTTTAATTTTACTTTTTTGATATTTTGTAGCACACAAATATAAAATATATATTTCTAAATGTATATCAAAATTATAAATATTGTTTTATTTTGTATGTCAAAAAAAATCATTACAGTACCATTTTAATATCTTAGCAAATAATTCAAGAAATATAAAATATTCTATAATAAATTACATTATATAACTAAATTTAATTAAACTATAAAGAAATGTGGAAAATTTGGCACCAATAAAAAATAATGCTATTTATTTTAATATTGTACTGCAAATTATTATTTTAAAATGTGGGGATTTTTTGTATACTACAAATAATAGATTAATAAATCAAGTAAAAGTTTTGGCACATCAGAATCATTGTAGTGCCATTCTGTTTTAAAAATATATGTATAGAAAATAAAAAACTAAATTCAATTCAATTGTTAAAAGTTATATGGAAAATTTGGCACCAATATAAAATTATTATTTAAAAAAGTTTTTTGTACAATAAAAGTCATAGATTAGTAAATCAAATGATAAAATATACATAATTATGAATAAGATATATATATCTTATTCATAGATATATGTTTGTTTTAAAGAATAGCCATGGTATAACGCTTTTTTTTTTTTTTTTTTTTTTTTTTTTTTTTCCCTCCGTTTGAAAAATTGTAATGCGATGTCTGTATGAAACATACAAGAATGATGAGTTGTGAAAGAAGGGTTTCAGAATGGCCTCCTCAGATTTCATGGAGTTGCTCAGACTGGCCCTGAATATTTCATTGGCTGCTCCAGTTTTCACGTCCAGAAGAAATCAGTCAACCTCTGAAGTCGGCGTATCGCTGAGCGCTTTTGCCAAATCTATAAATCCTCCATGAGAAAAGTTGGAATGGGGAGTTTTTCTTTTCTCAAAGCTGATCAGAAACATTCCACTGCAGCAAAAAAAAGCTTTAGGATCCACTACACAGGTGTTACAGCCTCAAACACACAAATACATCAACTCTAGATGTGGAAAGAGCTTTGCCGATTTATGTTGTCACTGTTAATAGACCAGTATGAGCCGGCCCAAGCATTTGTATAAGAAACACCTGCGTGTGTGTGTGAGAGAGAGAGTGAGAGAGAGTGTGTGAATGTGCAGTTTGGATTAATAGTAAGAATAATTATTTTTCTTCCTCCTACTACTACTAAAATGCTGTTTTCACAAGTATGATTATATATGTGTGTTAGATGTATTTTATTCATATTTACATTAATATATATTGTGTTTTATGTTAACATTTCAATAATAATAATAGTTTATAATTGAATATTGTGGTTGTTGTTGTTATTATTAAATCTGTTATACTTATCAAATGCGGCACTTTTTAGATGCATTTCATTCATGTTAATATATTGTTATTAATAATAATAATAATATTAATAATAATAACAAGTACCATTATATACACTTTTTAGTTGTATTTTATTCATATTTTATATTGTATCAGTATTTTGATATAATAATAATAATAATAATAATCATATTATTATTTTTTTCTTTAATGAATTATTAAATACCCTTATTAGATGGCATCACATTAAAATAAAAAATGTATTGTGTATATATCAGTTTTTCTTTACCAGTAATAAAGTATTATTGATAAAATGATTTCTCTTTTTTTCTATATTTCATTCATATTAATATATGTTATATATCAGCATTTTGAATCATTATTATTGTTATTATTATTAAATTATTATTATTAAATGTTACAATAGTTCCATTGTAAAATGTATTTTAATTTTAAATAAATTTATAATAAATTTTAAATAATTAAAAAAAATATATATTTATGTAAATAATGTATGACAAACATTATAAATAATAAAAGTATTATTATTATAATTAAATTATTATTAAATGATACAATAGTGCCATTTTAATATGTATTTTAATTTTAAAGTTTTACCAAATAATAAAAAAGTATAATAAATATGTAATGTATGACAAACATTATAAATAATAAAAGTATTATTATTATTATTATTAATAAATTGTTTAATATTAAATGTTACAGTAGTGCCATTTTAATATGTATTTTAATTTTAAAGTTTAATAATTATGAAAATTATATTATATAAAAATTAATGAATAACAAATGTTAGAAATAATAAAATTACATTTATTTTATAAATTTGTATAAAAAGTAATATTATTTTTGAAATATTATTATTATTATTATTATTATTTTATGATCTATCATAAATGAAATTATTACATCAAAATAAATTAAAATTAAATGTTACAATGTAAATTAAATATTTAATCACATTCTATATAACATACAACGTATTGTATGAATAATGTATCTAAATTAAACTTGCGTAATATGCATTCTTTTTGTTAGATTTTAAATTGCATTTCAAATAAAATATTATTAAATTATTTTATGAAATAATAAAATTTTAATTAAAACTATCGTATTGTGAATTATAACGTATTATAGAAGAATTTAAATTAAATGTCGTCGCATTGCATATTAAATGCTTTACATGATTTTATAAATCAATTCAAATGTATTATAAATATTTTGAAGTGCATTTCTCTTTAACGAGCCGCAGTAAATACTCCTCTTCGTATATATTTCATTGATTTTCTACTGTATATTCTCCACATGATTTCAGGTAACTGCTACTTATGTCTTTTCCAGCAATTGAAAGCGTTTCGCAAAGGGCAAATCCTTTACTTCTAGCTTTCCTTTTGGTCTTTATGATCTCTCTGCTGGTTTTTGTGAAGGAACATGACTCATCACTCTGGTAAACTGTCGAGCCGCCTCGGTCTTCTTCAGCCCGGCCTTAATTAAGAGCTATAATGAAGCAGAGCTAATGAGAAGTCTTCTGTCAGTGATGTCTCTTCATATATGGATTTAACACGAGCCGGAATGATCAAGGAAAGCAAGCGTTTCGCTTCGTCGCCTCGTTCTGAATATCAGTGGCTGTTTCGCTCTTTCTTCTTGCTTTCTCTGGGTTTCCTGTGAGCGGTGGATTGGGTTGTTTATCAGACAGCGCTGAATGCTTGACAACTTTTCTACATGTATTTAAGGCCGAATGCCTTACCTCAGCAGTCTTTGTGTGCAAATGTGCTATATTGTGACAAACAGTGTCTGTAAAGCAGATTGATGAGCAGTGACTGCTGTTTCTGCAGCTGTTTCATGATATGATCGCAATGCATCACGATATCATAATTGGATCACAGTTGAAACCCTGCCAGAGGCACGAGAAACACCCGCATGATGTCTCATAGAAACAACTAGTGGATTCACAACTACAGTATACAAACAGGGGCTTGTGAAAGTACTGCAGGGGAAATCCAATGAATGCTGCCGAGAATTGTATTACTTTTTTTTTTTTTTTATGACATTTTTAATCACATTCTGACAGTTCGAATGGTCTGATAAACTTAAATTAAATGTTACGTTGTAAATTAAATGTTAAATTGCAATATTTTGATTACATTATATTAAATGTTATAATTCCATATGTAAAAAGTACGTTTCAAAATATGAAATATCTATTATAGGAGATTTAAATTGAATTAAATGTTACATCATATTGTTTTTTATACATTATACATTTTATATTAAATATAAATCAAATAATTTTAATAAATAAAATATAATGAAATTTATAACTTCTAATGAAGTTTAATTTTAATATGTATAATCTATTCATTAAAATGTCATTTTAAATCTAATTAAAATAATGTTGTGCGATAATGTCTACAATGTCAATGTAATACAGTATCTACAATGTAATAACATTTTTAAATTATTTTAAATGTTCATATTTTTATTACATTGTAAATTAAATATTATAACATTATGTTAGATTTTAATGATTTTTATGAAAAATGTAATATGAATATTTAAGTCAAACTTAAGTTATATTACATTGTAAATTCATTAGATTTTAAATTACATTTTATGTTAAATAATATAGATCAAATTATTTTATTAAGTTAAATTTATATTAAAATCATTTTATAATGGAATAATGTATTATAGAAGCATGACATTAAATCTTTTTATTTAAATTATATTTTTGTTACATTTTAGTAAATTAACTTATTCAGTTCAAAAGTGTTATATTAAATTATACATTAACATTTATATTATACATTATTTTATTACATTTTAAATTACGTTTTATGTTAAATATTATAAATCATTGTTTTATTAAATTAAATTTATATTAAAATAACTGTATCAAATGTATTATAGAAGCATTAAATTAAATATTTGTATTTAAAATATATTTTTGTTACATTTTAGTAAATTGACCTATTAAATTCTTAACAGTGTTATATCAAATTATACATTAACTTTTATATTAAATTAAATATTAAATCAAATTGTATTCAATTTAAGTGTTTTTTTTTTTTTTAATATATATTTTAAATGATATAAATATATATTTTAAATTAGATTAAATATTATTGAATTTTACATGAATTGTTACTTTACATTATTTTATTACATTTAAAACATTTCAAATGCAATATTATTCAAATGATTTTATTTAATTATTATTGTTTATTAAAATATTTTTCATGAAATATATATTAGGATATATTAGGATTAGGATATCTATCTATCTATCTATCTAGCTATCTCGCTGTCTATCTATATATATATATATATATATATATATATGTGTGTGTATTGATATATTTTAAATTAAATATTGCATTGTGTATGAATTGTTACTTTACATTATTTTTATTACATTAAAATATTTTAAATACTATTATCATTATTTATGAATTTTAGTAAAATATTTTTCATGAAATATATATTATAGGATTTTTTAAATTAAAATATTTTTATGAAATATATATTATTGGAATGCTACATAACGTTTTTACATTTTAATTGCAATTTATATTAAATATTATAAGTTAAGATTATTTTTTTTTATCAAATTCAATTTTATATTAAAATAAACAATAATTTTATTAAATATATAATGTACTATAAGGACATTTAAATTTAACTGAATCTTACATTGCATTGTAAATTGAATGTTACATCACATTATTACATTTTAAATAACATTTTACATTAAATACTATATAAGTAGTCCAATTTTATTCAATTAAATTTTATTTACATTTTGTAATAAAATAGCTTTCATTTTAAAATGTATAATGTATTATCAAAGCTAAAATGTAATTCTAAAAAAAAAAAATAGAATTACCATACATCAATAAATGATTTTATAATGTTTATTTAATTGTCAATAAAATGTTGTTTATTTGTGTATGTGTCAGCATTATATCCTAGGCCGACTCACTAGATACTCACAGTGGCCAATGAAAAACCCCAAACCGTCCACTACTAATGTGTGAAAATACCCCAGTGTGAAAACGATTGCAAACTGTTAGGACCTCCTAACCTCAATGCAGCTTTCAGAGGCCATTGCAGAACACATTAGACATATTAAAGAAGGTGAAAATAATATGTGTGTTTCTCTTTTGCAGGCTAGAGAAGCTGACTGTTGTATGGCCAGGGATTCCCCAATATTAATCTGTATTGTCATCACGAGAGCTGAGGAATAAAAACGTGTCAAGGACTCCTCTTTTCTGTCACTTCCTCATTGCTTTTGTTCTGTGGGAGCTGGTGATAGTTGATGGTCTCAGGGTGGTTGTACGTCTTCTTGCTTGGTGATCAAGGTTGGTTGCGTCAGGTTTATAGTGCGTGTTACGCATTTTCCCGTTGTGTGTTTCCTGCTGTGGCTTCTTGGGTTTTCGGTGGCGTCTTGCTGTCTTCTTAAATGGCTTAGGTTGCTCACTTTTTGTTGCGGTTTCTTTTTATAGATAATCGTCATATGGACACTTGTTCAGGCCCTGCTGAGAAATACTGGTTTAGGATTAGTTCATTTCCAGAATAAACATTATCTGTAAATGTACTCACCCCCATGTCATCTAAGATGTTCATGTCTTTCTTCCTTCAGTCAAAAAGAAGTTAAGGTTTTTAAGGAAAACTTTCCAGGATTTTTCTCCGTATAGTGGACTTCAGTAGGGATTGAGGGGTTGAAGGTTCAAATTGCAGTTTCAATACAGCTTCAAAGGGCTCAACACGATCCCAGCTGAGGAATAAGTGTCTCATCTAGCGAAACAGTCATTTTCTAAAAAAAAAAAAAAAAAAAAAAAAGTGACAATTTCTATACTTTTTTTTGTTTGTTTGTTTTTTTAACCACAAATGCTCATCTTGCACTAGCTGGACTTCACGCCTTAAGTAATCATGTTGAAAGGTCATGCTCGGTTAGTTCTTCGTTTATGTACTTCGGTTCAAAAAGGTATGGAAGGGTGATAAATGCTCTCATTTTTTTGGTAAAGGATGTTTGACTTTGTTTGCAGGTTCGCTTTGTAAACACTGGGTTGGTACTTAAGCTTACGTCACTTGTGACCTTTTCAACATGATTATGTAATGCGTGAAGTTGAGCTAGTGCAAGATGAGCATTCGTGGTTAAAGTATGTAAATTTTTACTTTTTTTAGAAAATGACAGATTGTTTTACTCCTGTAGAGACTGTTGAAACTGCAATTTGGACCTTCAGCTCGTTGATCCCCATTGAAGTCCATTATATTGAGAAAAATGAAATGTTTTCCTCAAAAACCTTAATTTCTTTTCGACTGAAGAAAGAAAGACATGAACATCTTGAAGCACATGGGGGTGAGGAAGTTATCAGGAAATTTTAATTCAGGTGTGAACTAATATTGGAATATAAAATTTGGTTTGGTTTATCCAGTGTTTCCATAAATCACTTGGACTTGGACAAACTTACTTTTATGTTTTCTCTCTCCTCAATTTAACTTTGTTTTGAAGTACATATTTATTTATTTATTTTCGTTGCATTTATTTAATATCTGCTTATGTGTTCAACTAACCTTTATGGAAATCAGGGGAAATACTGATATAGATTCAGACTGACTAAACTTTAAAGAAATTACCTCTGTGGAGTTGGGAAACATTTATATTTATTCCTTTTTTTTTTTTTAAGAATAAAATTTTGTTCTTACAGTTAAAGTCAAAAGTTTACATCCCCCTTGCAGAATTTTCAAAACGTTAATTATTTTACCAAAATAAGAGGGATCATACAAACTGCATGTTATTTAATACTGACCTGAATAAGACATTTCACATAAAAGATGTTTACATATAGTCCACAAGAGAAAATAATAGTTGAATTTATAAAAATGAAAAAGTTCAAAAGTTTACATACACTTGATTCTTAATACTGTGTTGTTACCTGAATGATCCGCAGCTGTTTTTTTTTTTGTTTGTTTGTTTTTTTTTGTTTTTTTTTGTTAAGTTGTTCATGAGTCCCTTGTTTGTCCTGAACAGTTAAACTGCCCACTCATATGCAGCTATTACAGAATTCAAACACTCACTGATGCTCCAGAAGGAAGCACAATGCATTGAGCCGGAGGGTGAAAACTTTTGGAATTTGAAGATCAGGGTTAATTTAATGTATTTTGTTTTGTCATGCAAGTATCTTCTGTTGCCTCTGAAGAAAAATGTACACATTTTCATTCTGTTCAAAAGTTTTCATTCCCCGGCTCTTAATGGTTTTCGTTCTGGAGCATCAGTGAGTGTTTTAATCTATTGTAATAGTTGCATATGAGTCCCTCAGGTGTCCTCAGTGTGTAAAGATGGATCTCAAAATCATACAGTCATTGTTGGAAAGAGTGCAAATACACAAAAATGCTGAAAAGCCAAAGAATTTGTGGGACCTGAAAGAACAGCAGGTAGTTTAACTGTTCTGGACAAACAAGAGACTCATGAACAATTATCACTAAACAAAAAAAAACAAAACAAAACAGTGGATCATTCAGGTGACAACACAGTATTAAGAATCAAGCGTATGTAAACTTTTGAACAGGGTCATTTTTATATTTTTATAAATTCATCTATTATTTTCTCTTGTGGACTATATGTAAACATCTTTAATGTGAAATATCTTATTCAGGTCAGCGCTAATATAAAATGCCATGCATTTTGTATGATCCCTCTTATTTTGGTAAAATAACAAGGGGGTGTAAACTTTTGACTTCAACTATAATTGTAAAATATAAAATATCTTGAATAAATTGTAATACATTTTGAAGTAATTAAATGTATTTTCACATCATATTTGCTTTTGTTTGTAAAGCACTGATTGTAATAAACCATTTTACCTCACAATAGCTTGTTGTGTTTAAAAGTTCTTTACGATTGAGCTCGGTAGTTTTTTTCCCTTTCTACAATCTGCCGTTTTGTATTTAAGACGCATTAAGCTGTGGTTCTTATGCGGGAGAGGCTGTTTGAATCCTGCCCGCATCCCGTTTCCGTCACTAAATGTTTGTTGTTTTATTTTCTAAGTACCTACTTGAGAATTCCAGCCACAGCGTTTTCCCGTTCCCTTCAAGGTGACGTCTGAGTGACAGGTCTCTTCCCAATGTGATTTTTGGTTTAGCGGGACGCCGTCTAACAGGAGCGAGATAGGGGGAGTAAGAAAGAGGACTGGCAGGATCCTCTAAAGAGTCCCACATGAGAGGCGGCACTCGATGTGCCTGAGTTTACACAGGGGACTCTCGCACACAAAGGCCCTGTCAATCAACATAGCCCATCCATCATTTTATATAATACAAATCCGCTTCGAAATACAAAAGATAAGTTTCATTTTTAGAAAGTCTTTTGCATCCACTGTTATGCAGTCAAAACATTCAGAATTCATAATGTTCAACTCGCCAGCATTTGTGACAACCTTGATTACCACAGAAAATAATTTATTTCATAATAACTTTTACAAATAATTTTATTGACGTTTATCGACCTAGAATGGTAGATCGATCTATCTGTCTATCTGTCTATCTGTCTATCTATCTATCTATCTATCTATCTATCTATTTATATTTATGTATATATGTGTGTATAATTTTTTCAATTGATTTATTAATTTCAGTATTGTATTTTATTTATTATTGTGATTATTTTAGTTATTTTATTTGTTATTATTTATTTATTATGTTTTATTATTTATTTAAATTAATTATACAGAATGTATGATAGATAGATAGATAGCTTTTTGAATTGATGTATTAATGTCATAATTATATTTCATTTATTATTGTTTATTTTTGCTTTTTATTGTTTTTATTTTAATACTGTATTTTTTATTTATTTTTTATGTTTTATTATTTATTTAAATTATACAATAGATAGATAGATAGATAGATAGATAGATAGATAGATAGATAGATAGATTTTTAAATTGATGTATTAATTTCATAATTATTTATTATTGATTTTTGCTTTTTATTGTTATATTCAATTATTTTATTATTATTTATTTGTTTTATTTACCTTAATTATACAGTAGATAGATATTTTTGTAATTTGTTAGTTTCATAATTATATTTTTTTTATTATTATTGTGATTTGCTTTTTAGTTTTTATTTTAATATATTTTATTTTGTATGTTTTATTATTTATTTAAATTAATTATACAGTAGATAGATAGATAGATAGACAGATAGATTTTTTAATTGATATTAATTTCATAATTATGTTATTTATTGATTTGTGTGTTTTATTGTTATGTTCAGTTATTTTGTTATTATTTGTTTGTTTTATTTATTTATTTTTTAAAATGAATTATACGGTAGTTAATTATACAGTTATTTGATATATATCATTATTTATTATTAATAATACAGTAAATAGACAGTTTTTAATTTATGTATTAATTTCATAATTATATTTTTGTAATTGGTTTATTATTCTGATTTTTGCGTTTTATTTTTATATTGTATTATTTATTTATTATGTTTTATTTTTTAAATGAACTATACAATACATATGATAGATAGGTAGATAGATACAGCAAATGTTGATGTGAAATACAGTTCTGAAATTAATACATCAATAAACTGCATTATTTGAGATCAAATGTTGCCCAAACCATAATTATTGCTACTATTATAGTTAGATAAATATTTGCCTTCCTTAAACCACGTTTATTGTTGTTGTTTTTTTTTTGTTGTTTGTTTGTTTTTTTGGTTATTTTCTTTGGTAATCAAAAAAGCAAAAATTAAAATTGAAGTGCTTAAAATAAATGTTTACAGTTTCAAAATGTTAGTTTTGTTAAAGCACTAAGCACTTACATTAATTATTAAATAATTAAATAATAATAAATAACAACAAAGATGAAATTAATCCATCAATAAAACATTTATTTAGTATCATTGTAATTTTAAATCTAGACAGTAGCAAAAAATGTTCAACAACTTTTCATCTCTAATAATGTTTTATTCATGTATTTCATAATTGTGTTTATTAAGTATTACTCGTACGTTTAAATTGAATAAAGTGCATTACAGTAATCTTTATTAAGTCAAAATTATGTTCTGTGGTAATGGACAGCAAATGCTGTTGTTTGAGCTCTAACTTGTACTGAACTCGAAACATTCTTTTGAACCAATTCAGTTGTCCTTTAGCCCTTTTCTGGATGGAACTGCGAGCCAGTGATTCTGCCAAAAGCAAAACGAGATTGTGCCCGTGCAACCTTTGTCTTGTAGATTGAGTGCCTCCTTAGAAGCAGTGGCACAGAAAGAGATGTGTCAGGAACGCCTTTTGTGATGCAGTGCCGTTCCCGCTGCTCTCTGGGCAGAAGAAAACGCTCCTCGATCCATCAGTGCTGGCTCAGAGCCGGCCCTCGTTTATCTGGAGCGGGACATTCTGATCTGGGACCAGAGATAGGGTCGTAATTACCACCGGCTTCTCCCTAATGCCAGAGTTATGAGGCTGCTCCAGTCAGCCATTAATATCGCAGACACACACACACTTATGCGCACTCTTCAGCGTGCCGCCCAACGACACGCCGCTGCCAGCAGTTTGAATACTAGCCCTGATGGCCCTGGCAGCATCCCAGTTACTTCATTCTCTGTCGAAACCATAGGCTACTGCTGATACGTTGAGCTGTGGTGCTCATTTTGGAATCCAGGTTTTGAATCTGGCTCTCGCTTGATATGATTTCCTGTCACTTATTCTCATGTTTATTTTGCATTTTTTTCTAGTCTAAAGAAACCAAATATAGTTTCTTCCTCTTGTTCTGAGGTTTTTGTGGCTGTCGTTGTCTGTGTAGTTGTGTATTTAGGACAGTTTCCTCCTCCTAGCGGGTCAAGGTCAGTTATTCCAGTGTTTTGGAGTGAATCCCCAGCACTGTTTATTGGAGCAGTCGCAGTCTCTGGCGCTGTCCTAGTTTCCTCAGGCCTCATCTCGCTCCCAACACACTTACCTGAGCAAAGATTTGGGTCTCGCACCTAAACAATCGCTTCTTTCTCTCTAGCTGTTAACGAAGACACTGTGGTTGGTCTTATCTGCACTCGTATAATTTTGCATTGACTTGGATGGTATTAAATGGTTTGTTAAATTAGTCGTCACTTAGAATCAGATTGATTTTGTTTGTTTATTTGTTTTTTGTTTTGGAACAGAGGCGTGGCAACTACCAATGGGAGATTTCATTTCTTTTTTTTTTCTCTCTTTTTTTTGTTTTGTTTTGTTTTTTGTAACATTTTGGGGGTTTTTGCCTTTGTTCTGTTCTGTTTTGTAACATTTTGTTTTGTTTTGTAACGTTTTGACACAGACACGATGTAGCAACTACCAATGGAACATTTTATTTCTTTCACCAATGGAACATTTTATTTCAATGTTTTGTAACATTTTGTGCTTTTTTTGTTTTGAAACGGTGACATTATATGGCAACTACTAATGGGAGATTATATTTCTTTTCTTTTTTTATTTCAAGGGCGTTTTGTTTTTTTGTAATATTTTGTTTTGTAACATTTTGGCACAGAGACGCGACGTAGCAACTGCCAATGGAACATTTTATTTCATTTTAACGTCCAACACAAGCGCATTGTGTTTTGTAAAGTTTGGTAACATTTTCTTTTGTAATGTTTTGTTACGTTTTGTTTTGAAACAGTTTATATGGCAACTACCAATGGGAGATTTTATTTCATTTTTTTGTCAATTATTTTTTGTGTGTTTACTTATTTTATTTAGGTAAAATAAGTTTTAACATTTTTGTTTTGCCTTTGTTCTGTTCTGTTTTGTAACGTTTTGTTTTGTATTTTATTTAGTGCTTTTTGTTTCGTAACATTTTGTTTTGGAATGTTTTGTAACGTTTTGGTCTTTGTTTTTTTTGTCATTTATTTCTTGTTTGTTTATTTATTTTATTTAGTTCTGTTTTGTAACATTTTGTTTTGTTTGTTCTGTTTTGTAACATTTTTTGTCTTGTAATGTTTTGCCACAGTGAGGCGATGTAGCAACTACCAATGGGAGATTTTATTTCATTTTTTGTCATTTATTTTTTGTTTATTTATTTTATTTGTTTTGTTTTGTAACTTTGTTTGGTAACATTTTGTTTTGCCTTTGTTCTGTTTTGTAACATTTTTTGTTTTGTAATGTTTTGCCACAGTGACGTGATGTAGCAACTACCAATGGAAGATTTTATTTCATTTTAACATCCTTAACGAGCGCTTTTTGTTTTGTAACATTTTGTTTTGTTATGTTTTGTAACGTTTGGTTCTTTGAAACAGTGATATTATGTGCAACTACCAATGAGAGATTTAATTTTTTTGTTTGTTTATTTTGTTTTTTTGTAACATTTTGTTTTGTTTTGCCTTTGTTCTGTTTTGTTTTGTAACATTGTGTTTTGTAACATTTTGTTTTGTTTTAGCACAGTGATGTGATGTGGCAACTACCAATGGAAGATTTTATTTAATTTCACCAACTTTCACACAGGCATTTTGTTTTGTAACGTTTTGTTTTGTAACATTTTTTTTTTTCGGCACAGATTTTTTCATTTCAACAAACTTCAAATGGGCATTTTGTTTTGTAACATTTTGTTTTGTTTTGGCACAGTGATGTGATGTGGCAACTAACAATGGAAGATTTTATTTCATTTTAACAGCCTTCACACAATGTTTTTTTGTTTTGCTTTGTTTTGCTTTGCTTTGTTTTGCTTTGTTTTGCTTTGTTCTGTTTTGGAACAGTGACATGATGTGGCAACTACTTTACCAATGGGAGATATTTTAGCAACCTTCATGCAAATGTTTTGTTTTGTTTTTTGTTTTGGAACAGTGACGTGATGCAGCAACTACCAATGGGAGATTTTATTTCAATTCAGCAACCTTCACGCAAACTTTTTTTGGTTTGTTTGTTTTGTTATATTATTATATATTACATTATTTTGTTTATTTTTGCAAATTTTACACTTTTTTAGTTTTGTTTTGGTTTTGTTTCAAGGCACAGTGATGTGCCAACTCTCAGTGGGAGAGCTTTATTTCAGCAACTATTGCAGTTTTTTGTTTTTCTTTTAGTTCGATTTGGCTTCATTGTGGTTTGTTAAGACAGTGACGTGATGTGGAAGTTTAAATTTTTTATTACATACTTTCTAGAAACAAATTAAGTCTTTTTTTTTTTTTTTTTTTTAATTTCCACAACTTTCGCACAGGTTTTTTGTGTGTTTGTTATTCGGTTTGTTTTGTTTTGTAAGAGCACAGTGATATGCGACTGCCAATGGTAGTGTCAATACTGAAACTCACCAGATTCACCAGCTGGATAAGGTTTTCAGGATTTGAATGTTTATTGTGACTTCCACTTGTTTCTAGTGAAGGGTTTGCGACTGTGCATGTTCTTGTAATCCCATCAATCGATCATTGTTGCCTTGACATAGTTTTACCACATGGTATTTACCATACGATTACTGGCTCAAAAACCAAAAAAATGCACTTCCTGCGCTAGTTGAGCAACTGCCTTTGAGATGGAACGCTAACTGATCTTAGATGGGCCATTGTGTGCATGAGGACAGTGTGCAGTCAGTACTCTCTTTTTTACCATAATCGTTGTGTTCAGATGCCTGAAACACGCACAGACTCAGGACTACCGCTGCGTTATGTTTGCCGGCACTTAAAATAAATTGTGTGTACGACATAAAACAGCTCCTGGTGATTTGATTGTCCTTGAGTAAAGAACATTGTTTTCTCCCCCCCTAGTGTCCTAGTTTAAAGAACAAAGCTTCTGTATTTCTTAAAACGCCAATTAAGGGCCAGAACTTCACAGTTCTCCCTTACGGCACTATGAAATTCTCCATCTGCCTGAAAGCAAAGTAATCAAAGACAAGAGGAAAACTTTCTCCCAAGCGTCGTTCTATTTCTCGATTTGTCTTCCAGCATTCCCACCGATAGCGAGACGTAGGCGGCATCAAACGCGACCTTGAGTACTCAAAGTCGTTCTTTAAAAGTTATGATGGTTTTGATCCGACGACTCTGTATTTAAGGGATACTTCAATCAAAAATTCATATTCTGTCCACCTTTTTTTCCATACAGTGAAAGCCAGTGTTGTTTTGGACCCCATTGAGTTTCAGTATGTCTGCAAACATCGTTCTTCAAAATATTTTCTTTTGTGTTCAGCGGAGAAAAGGGATGTCGTACCTTTTTGAAACAAGGTGATGACAGAACTGTCATTTGAGGCATACTACCCCTTTAAGTGAGTGTGTGTCTGTGTGTGTGCTTTAGCCTGATCTTGTCTGCCATGTATTCAGGAGCTTCACGCAGAGTTGAGTAAGCTGTCTTGGTCTCTGTGGTAATGAATCAACCACACTCATTCAGTTAAACACCCACTCTCTCTTTCTCGACTCCCCATCCTCGACCGCTCAAGCCTGATCTGTCCATTTAATTCAGTTGTTTACCCCTCTCATCTCGCTCTGCTGACGTCACGGAAGACGGAGCCTGGTTCTCTTTCTGTGGTCACTGTTTGGCATCAGCAGGGACGTCTTGAGTCTTTGACTAATGTGATCTTCAGTCCTGCAAATGGTATTGAAGCATAGTAATGGTCTCAACGAGGTTGAACAGTTGGCTCTATGTTGCTATCCATCAATGAAAAACAAACCTGAGGTGTGTGAGCAATTTGTAATGGTGACCGATATGCCAATATATGTTGTTGCAGCTGCAGGTTTGCTCTAAAGTATTTATGAAGCAGATCGCTGCTGGCGTACATGTTTTTACTGCTGCAAACCGGTTTTCCTGGATTGAGCAATTCATCCTTGTCCTTTAGTACAACTGGATTTTGGTGTCACATTAAAAAATCAAAAAAATACAAGATTACGAGATTAAAGTCTTAATATTTTGAGAATAAAATCGAAATTACGAGAAAAAAGTCAAAATATATCGAGAACAAAGTTAAAATTATGAGAATAAAGTTGACATTTAGAGAATAAAGTCTACATATTTCAACCTAATTCTCGGCAATGAAGTCAAAATATTTTAACAATAAAATCAAAATTATGAGAATGAAGTCGAAATGTTTTGAGAATAAAGTCTGAATATTTTGAGAATAAAGTCAAAATTACAAGAATTAATTTGTAGCAGTTATGAGATTAAAGTCATACTCTTTTGAGAATAAAGTCAAAATTACGAGAAAAATGGCTAAATATTAAGAGAATTACAGGAATATTATAAGAATATTACAAGAATAAAGCTGAAAATTTGAGATTAAAGTCGAAATATTTCGACTTTTTTTCAAAAAAGTCAAAATTATGAGAATAAATTCGAAATCTTTCCAGAAAGTCAGAATTACGAGAGTAAAGTCGAAGTGTTTCAAGAATAAATTTAAAATATTTTGAGAATAAAGTCAAAATTATGAGAAAAAAGATGAAATGTTTTAAGAATAAAGTCAAACAATTTTGAGAATAAAAATAAAAAATTACGAGAGTTAATTCATAGCAATTACAAGTTTAAAGGTCTAATATTTTGAGAGTGTATTCTAGCCTATTGCACATGCAAATGGCCCGGATTGGGAGCACTGATCCCACATATTCAAATAAATTCCGGTGGCCTGGCAACTTCTCCTGGTGCTCCCAATCCAGGTCATTTGCATACACAGGCTATACTCTCAAAATATTATAATGTTAATTGCTTTATTATCAAAACGTTTCTACTTTAGTCTCGAAACATTTCGACTTTATTCTCGAAACATTTCAACTTTATTCTCGAAATATTTCAACTTTATTCTCAAAACATTTCAACTTTATTCTCGAAATATTTCAACTTTATTCTTGTAATTTCGACTTTATTCTCGAAATACTTCGTCTTTATTCTCAAAACATTTCGACTTTATCTCAACGTTTTAACTTTATTCTTGTAATATTTCCACTTTATTCTCAAAATATTTTGACTTTATTCTCATAATTTCGACTTTATTCTTGAAATATTTCAATTTTATTCTCATAACATTGCAACTTTATTTTCGATACTTTTCTACTTTATTCTCGAAATAGAGTTTGTTCTCGAAACATTTCAACTTTATTCTCATCATTTCGTCTTTATTCTAGAAACACTTCGACTTTATTCTCGAACAATTTTGTCTTTATTCTTGTAATTTTACATTTATTCTCGATACATTTCGACTTTATTCTCAAAACATTTTGACTTTATTCTTGAAACATTTCGTCTTTATTCTCGTAATTTCTACATTATTCTCAATACATTTCGACTATATTCTAGATATATTTCGACTTCATTCTCTAAAACATTTCAACTTCATTCTCATAATTTCGGCTTTATTCTCAAAATATTTCAACTTTATTCTCAAGACATTACGACTTTAATCTCATAACTTTTTGTATTTTTTATTTAACGTGGCACTGTAATGCCATTGTACTTTAATTTTAGTGTGTTTTACTTTGTTTAAAATTTGTCGTATCAGTTCTACACTGAAGGCTAGAGTTTCTTAAAACATCAAAGGTCAACAAGCTTTATTTCTGTAGTGTGCACTTAAATCTGCCCACCCCATTGTAGGAGGAAAATAGCTCATGTACTAGCAGGGCTCTCAGTTGTTGAAACTGCGCTTCAGTGCAGGTGTAATGGACTTGAAAACCAGGCCGCTTCATCGTGATTGGTTATTCAGACGCCTGCTTCCTCTTGAATGCCCGGCTAATTTAGTACCAAGAGGACCAGGCACTGAAAGCAATTAAAATCAAGTCCCATCAAGGAAGAACTGTCCTGAAATGAGCAAGCTGCCTGATGCAGTCAAGAAAACATTGACAAATCTTCAACGTACGGAAGTGTTTTCGCAATTCGAAATTTGTCAGTGGGATACAGACAAACAGGTTTGTCACCGTCTGCCACTTCGATTTGCCCCAGAGAGTGAGAGGGACGCATATTAGGCACGCTAGAAGAGAGCGAAGCCACTTTCCACTCTGAACTTGAATTGGCAATTCGCGAGTCTTATTTTGCGACAAATTGTCCTCCGCTGACTCAACCCTCTGGCTGTTCGCATGTGGGAAAGAATAATAACGCTCTAGCAGCGGCATTAACTGGAGTGCTAGTGTGTGTGTGATGGTAGGAGCATTAGGAAAACAGCAAGGATTGGCACGCAACGCTTTGATCAATATGCTATTATGTGCGGAAAACGCAAGAGGGCCGAGGATCGACCCCTGACTCCCTCCTCTATCAATTGTGCCTGCGAGTAAATGTTGTCGTACAGGAATTCGCAATTAGTCACCACATTCCTTGCACGGGACCATTTGCATACCATGTGTCTCATCTCCTAATGACTACACACGAATTTTGCATAATTTATGCGCAATTTTAGGAAAGGATCATGACGGAGAGAAAACGGACAATTTGGAGTAATTATTAAAAATGAAACAGGTTAATCTTCCCTTTATTTGTATATACAGAAAGGTTTCAGGGAGAAAATGACAAGGGAAGGGGAGGGTTAGAGATGCTGAAGCGTGTAAGAGTGTGTGTGAGATTGAGCGCGCACACACACACAGCACAGCGCTGCTCTCCTCACTGCTCACTGTGTTTAGAACGAGCACCCACGCCGGTTCGCACAACACCATGACTTCTCACCTCCGGTCAGTCTGGCTAACGGCAGCACGCCGCTGATGGACACGCAAGGACGTATGGATACCGTAAGCTCTGGTGTGGCAGTGTTCTAAAGGATGGATCATGGTGCCAGGTCAGTGTCCGATTCGTCCTGCGCTGTTGCGCGACAGAAGGGACGGTGTGTGTGGCAGTGGTTAACCTCTGTGTTGTGCATGCACCTGTGTGGGTATGTGTTTTCATGCTCGCCGAAGCACAGCAGGGTTGAAGTCAGAAGGGAGCAGTGTACAAACGGGATGGTTCGGACTCTGTCAGGTTTTGCCGCACACACACTTTGTGTTCTTGGATGGGTTTTGTGAAAAGTGCCTCTGCAGTTTTGCAAAGCAAAAACCTTGAGGTGACTCTCTTTGCTTGCCTCTCTCTTTCTTTCTGCCTGTCTGTCTCCCTGTTTATCTCTCCTTATGTGCATAACTGTGGTATCTGTCTATTTTCCTGTCTCTCCATTCTGTCTCCTGTATCTTCTTTTGTGCCTGTCTTTCTCTCTCTCTGCCTGCACATCTGTCTCTGTCCCTTTCTTTCAATTCATATTGCTGTATTGGCATGACATACATATTGCCAAAGCATTGTACATTGTCCTTTCTCTCACTCTTCCTGTCTTTCTCTGTACCTCTCTTACTGTCCCTGTTTGTCTGTTTCTGCCTGCCTGTCTCTCCATCTTCCTACACATCTGTTTCTGTCCCTCTCTATCTCTCACTCTTCCTGTCTCTCTCTGTACCTCTCTTGCTCTCTGCGTTTATCTTTTTCTGCCTGTCTCTCTCTCCGCCTGTCCGTCTCTCCCTCTTCCTGCATATCTCTGTCTCTGTCTCTCTGTTTATTTCACACTTTTCTGTCTTTCTCTGTAGCTAAAATCTTGCTCTCCCTATTTGTCTCTCTCCTGGTGCCTGTCTCACTCTCTGCCTGTCTCACTCTGTGCCAGCCTCTCGCTTTCTCTCTCTCTACATGTCTATTTGCCTGTCTCCCCCACTTGATGTCTTTTTTACTTTCATGTCTTTCCCTCTCTTTCCTCTACCTGTCTGTCTCTCTTCCTGTCTCTCTCTCTGTGCCAGTTTTTCAGTCTCCATCTACCTGTCTCCCTTTCTTGTCTCTACCTCTACCTGTCTCTCTCTGTCTGTACCAGTTTCTCCCTCTACCTGTCTGTCTCTTTGCCTGTCTCTCTCTCTGTCTCAGTTTCTCAATCTCTTGTCTTTACCTCTCCATGTTTCACTTTCTTGTCTCTTCCTCTACCTGTGTCTCTTGTCTCTACCTCTACCTGTCTTTCTCTGTGTGCCAGTTTCTCAATCTCCTCTACCTGTCTCACTCTACCTGTCTCACTCTCTTGTCTTTACCTCTACCTGACTCATTGTCTTGTCTCTACCTCTACCTATCTCCCTCTTTTGTCTCTACCTCTACCTGTCTTTCAATTCAGTTCAGTTCAATTCAGTTAAAACTGCTTTATTGGCATGACAAAAGCACATTTTGCATTGCCAAACCATTCATAGAAATGTAAAACATATACAACAGATAGTAATTTGGAACAATCAAGCAATTGAAATTGAAGCAATTTGAACAAGTAAAATTGAAAGAAAGAACTCTCACTCTCCTTCTACCTGTCTCCCTTACTTGTCTCTACCTCTGCCTGTGTCTCTCTCTCTCTCTGTACCAGTTTCTCAATCTAACTCTATATCCCCCTTTTACCTCTACCTCTACCTGTCTTTCTCTCCGCCTGTCTCTTTCTCTGTCTCCCTCTACCTCTTTCTCTCTGCCTGTCTCTCTCTCTCTGCGCCAGTTTCTCAATCTCTCTCTACCTGTCTCACACTTTTGTCTACCTGTCTCTCTCTCTCTGTGCCATTTTCTCAATCCTCTACTTGTCTCACTCCACCTGTCTCCCTCTCTCGTCTCTACCTCTGCCTGTCTTTTTCTCTCTGTACCAGTTTCTCAATCTCCCTCTACCTGTCTCACTTCCTTGTTTCTACCTTTCCCCGTCTCTCTCTTTTGTCTCTACCTCTATCTGTCTCCCTCTCTTGTCTCTACCTCTACCTGTCTTTCTCTTTCTGTACCAGTTTCTCAATATCCCTCTACCTGTCTCACTCTCTTGTCTTTACCTCAACCTGTCTCACTCTCTTGTCTCTACCTCTACCCGTCTCTCTCTCTCTGACAGTTTCTCAATCTCTCTACTTGTCTTACTCTACCTGTCTCACTCTCTCATCTCTACCTCTACCTGTCTCCCTCTCTTGTCTCTACCTGTCTTTCTCTCTTGTCTTTACCTCAACCTGTCTCACTCTCTTGTCTCTACCTCTACCTGTCTCTCTCTCTGACAGTTTCTCAATCTCTCTACTTGTCTTACTCTGCCTGTCTCACTCTCTTGTCTCTACCTCTACCTGTCTCCCTCTCTTGTCTCTACCTCTACCTGTCTTTCTCTCTTTTACCAGTTTCTCAATCCCCCTCTACCTGTCTCCCTGTCTTGTCTCTACCGGTCTTTCTCTCTTTGTACCGGTTTCTAAATCTCCTTCTGCCTGTCTTTCTCTCTTGTCTCTACCTCTACCTGTCTTTCTCTCACTGTACCAGTTTCTCAGATACCTGTCTTTCTCTCTTCTTGTCTGACTGTTTCCCCTGTTTTTGTGTTTGCCTCCTTCTATCTGTTAGTCTTTTTCCTCCCCCTCCCTGCCTCTTTCTCTCTCCTTCTGCATCCATCTCTCCACCTCTGCTTGTCTCTCTTCCTCAGCCTGTCTCTCTCTCTCTGTTGCATAGGGCAGCACTGTGTTAATCTGAGTCTCATGTGTAAAACGCACTGTCCTATCTGGTTCAGAAATCTTTACATAGCATTTTCTCAAAGTAAACACCTTGAGCAAAGGTCTCTCTCTCTTTCCTGCTCATTTTCGCTCAACCTTTTCTTTCTGTACCTCAGAGTAATATAATTCATTCAGCGTTACGCTGGTGGCTATTGTTTCTTACTGCATACTCATGAAAGTGTCATTTTGAAATATGAGTGTGCCATGATTGAGATATTGACCCCTCTCTCGCTCTCGCTCTCCGTCTTTGTAATCATTATGTTGAAGTGGTCGTCTTGTGATATTAGAGCCTCAGTCAGTTGTAAATGCTCATTGCACGGTGTTTGTGTATCACATAAAAGACTTTCAATTGCAGGAATGAGCTCATTAAAGCAACATGCAAAATATGTGTGTGTGCATGTCTCCACTAGGATAGTAGAACCTGAAAGCACATACATTTTAAGGACCAGCCAACGGTCCCCATGGGGAGAACTTAAGAAAGGGCTTAATTAACATACAGTACTAAATGTTAATGAAAATGTGGAAATGCAAAAAGGTCTGTGTGCACATTCAAAGTAGGGCAGGGTAAGTCAAAGAAAAGGCTGGGTGTAAATCAAACCCACACTGCACATTAAGAGTAGGTGTGTATGTTTAGGTTTTATATGGTTCATCATTCAGACCATAAATATCATCCCGCAGTGTGTGACAGTTTAAAGATCAATTGTGTATGAGCACTTACAGTAGCCACACACAGTGTCTCTCCCCACAGCTGTCTTCCAAAACCTAGAGTGCTACCTTGGTGTTTGCTTACTACATAGGCAGCTGCCTTCTAAGGCAACATCATAGAATCATATAGGAGACTACTCTCAATTGATTTGACATTAACATGTCGTTAAGCGAATGGTGTGATACTTTTATTTTGACATTTATTTTGCATCAGTGGCATTTACAAATTGTTTGATTAGCTTTCTTATTTGCTTTGACTTTTTATTGGAACCACAAGCAATTTGCTGTAGTCAGTTGCTCGTCAGTTACAGGTGGTATTGGGGGAGGGGCATCAGCATATGATTGGACAAAACTCGGTGTAGTGCAGAATGAGTCATCAGTTATTTTGGTCTGTTTTCACTGTAGGTTTGAAATGCGTAACTGCTAAAAGTGACTTTAGCCCACTTTAATTAGTACATTAGCACATAGATGAGCTCAAAACTAGTAGACGTGGACAACAAACATGTCTAGTTTTGATTTCATGGAGCTTATAGGGATGCAGTCAGAACTAGATGTTTTTATTTTCAGACTCACTTGGGAAAAGTGCTGGCTGGTTGATTGTTTAGTAGGGGTGAGTGGTTAGGAATGTGTGCACACACTGATTTGACTGCTGATATGAGCACACTGCAGTGATGGTGCATCTCAGCAGGTAACAGATAGACAGTGACCAGTACGATGTGTGTATGTGAACAAATGAGGCTGCAGAAAGAATGACAGACACTGCAGTGCTGGTGCACACACACAGACACTGTGAGCATTGACAGACAAAAATGCTCCGTTTATGAAAGTGCTGTCTAAGAGTGTGTGGCGCTGCAGGCACAATGCAGAGATTTCACACACATCAAGAACTGCCGTATAGACAGAAAGGACTTTAACCACAGCCAGCCACCTGAGGAACTAGACTTTCTCTCTTTCTCTCATCTGCTTTGCACAGCTCTTTTTCCCTTAATTTGTTCACCATCTTCTTCTCATTTCCATATACCTTTTGTTTCGTTTTTTTCTCTTTGGTCACAGAAAATGAATAGTTTATATAAGAACAATATTTTATTTTTATATATAATATTTTTTGTGTATTAAATACAATGCTAAAATGCCTGAAGTTATTTTCATTCCCTTTGTGAAAATGCTAAAAATCATTTTTGTTTTTGTTGTTTTTTTAATCATGCGTTACAGCCTTGAGAGAAAGCAGCTTATTCTTACTGCAGGAAAGTGAAAGGTTACACTGCATGAGAACTGCAGTAGAACGTCAACAACTCTGCAGACATGGTCTCGTTTATCATCCAGGACTAGATGTATTAAAATCCGTATACGCTGCGACATTTAGTTTTTGCTTGTGTTGTTTCAGCAACATGTTTTACATAAACTAACCTTTTCTTACTCCTTCATCAGGTAATTTAACTGGTCACAGAATTTCTTGCACCTATGTCACTAATTTACTTGTGGCGCTGGACTTACCAAATGAAGAATCTTTCAAAAAGAATCGATTCCGAGGCGTTGGGAATCGAGAGTCGATTCCAAAGGTTGGAATCGATTCCGTCAGGGGGAATTGACTCCCCATTCACAGCAGTTTTCGGTTCAACAAAGCTTAAAGGGGTCATCGGATGCTAAGTTCACTTTTACATGTTGTTTGAACATTAATGTGTGTTGGCAGTGTATGTACAAATCTACCCTATAATGATCAAAATCCATGCAGTGGTTTTTAATTAATCTGTAAAAAATAATATCCCCTTTTTCAAATCGAGCCATTCTCAGATGCCTGTCGTTGTGGCGTCACACACGATAGTTGATTGACATGAGCGTCTTACCTCAGATCAGCTGTAACAATCTGCCCTCCATTGTTTCGATGCCGGAGCAGGGATGTAAGTTAGACAAGAATATCTCAGATTGAGCGATTGAGGTGTTGTGTTGCTGGATGTAATAATGAACATAGTGGTCGTCATTTACTCCCGACATCTGAGCCGCTGAAGATGCAGTTGATTAACGTTACGTTTGTTTGTGAATGGAATGCGCCTCCCGATCTACATATATCCATCTGTGTTTGTGCGAATCATTCATGATCCAGCTTCACTTACAGCAGAAGAGAGTATAAGGGTTTTTTTTAATGAATCTTTGTGATCGTCTTTCCTAATAATGTGGTAGTTAGCAAGTATAGCGGCTAAATGCGGCTAAAGTAAACAGGATTGTCTCTCCACAGAGAGAAGAGAGGGGCGGGGCGAGCAGAGCTTATCTGCATTTAAAGCAGCCTTGACCAGAATGAGATGATTTTTGCAGAGCTCATTTTGGCAAGGTAAAAAGGGTGTTGTTTTACACAACCATTGAGAATTTTTAACCAAAGTATATTAGAGACTTTTCATTAAGACCCTAAAGAATCATATCAACTTGTCGAAAATGGGCATACGATGATCCCTTTAAATAAAATGCTGTTTTTAACCTTTCTATCAGCCTGTGATAATTCTGAAAGAAAGCGCCGAGAGCACAAATAAGTGGCGGAGAGTGCGCGTCTTTCTGACAAATAAACCACAAGCTCGGTCAGCTCTTATATCAGTGTTGTTGGTAATGTTTTGGTTATTTTGTTTCAGTGTCCAGTTTGTTAATTTTGTGCAAAGCATACGGTTGAAGTAAACATTATTCAGCTGAACTGTACACAACGTCTTGTTTCATTCATGCAATAAACGCATGTCCAGTGCTGAGCTGTGGGCTATGACTAATTTCATTAGCAATGCAGACACAATTATAATTTAAATACACAAATGTATCATAATTTTTAAAAACAAAGCTTCATACTATGATAAGGTTACTTTCTAAGACCTTCATCCTACAGTCAATGCGAAGTTAGGTTCTTCAGTCTGAAAAAAAAAAAAAAGAATAAAAAAAAAATAGTGAGGAATCGATTCTTGGGATCGAATCCCACCGATTCAAGAACCAGGAATTGGAATCGGAATCGATTCCAAAAATTTCGGAATCGAACAACCCTATTGCAAACATGATGACTGTATGCGAACAGGTTTCTGTCTCTTATTGTTCTGACAGACAAATAGCCCCGCCCCAAACTTGTGTCATTGGTTGAGGCTGTTGCTATGCCAAGCTGGTCAGAATTTCAAACAGATCAGATCAGTGTTTTGACAAACAGCCACTTTCAAGTGACTCATCCTATACATGGTTTACTTAAAATGGTATGTTAATGTTAATTATTTCATCATAATAAATGTATACATTTTAACCCATCACAAGCTTTCTTACATCATTTACTTACAAAAATGTAAGTAATGTAATTTAGAAAGTGTAATTTAGAAAGTGTAATTTCTGCATCACAAGCCTCATCAGCTGGAGTTTCAACCATAATAATTGTTTCCAAACTAGTTTCCGTGTCTGTATTGGTCTGACAGACAGATAGCTCTGCCCCAAACTCACGTCATTGGTTGAGGCTGTTGCTATGCCAGACTGGTCAGTATTTTCTAACAAACAGATCAATATTTTGACAAAGACAGTCACTTTCAAGTGAATCCAATGTAGAAAATGTAGAGATTTTAACCATTTAAAAACTTTTTTACTCTGTATCAGTTACTTACAGGTAAAGTGAGTAGATTCTGTAGCGTAAGTCTCACCAAACACACTTTTGAGCGTAATGACTGTTTCCAAACAGCTTTCTGTCTCTTATTGGTCTGACAGACAAATAGCCCCGCCCCAAACTAACACCATTGGTTGAGGCAGTTGTTCTGCCAGGCTGGACAGAATTTTCTAACAAAAAGGTCAGTGTTTTGACAAACAGCCACTTTCAAATGAATCAGCCTATACATGGTTTACTTAAAGTCGTTTCTGCATGTTAATTATTTAATCATAAAGAATGTATACATTTTAACCAATCATAAGCTTTCTTACATCATTTACTTACAAGAGAAATGTGTAGTTTTTGCATCACAAGTCTCATCAACTTGAATTTCAACCATAATGATTGTTTTCAGACTAGTTTCTGTCTCTTTATTGGTCTGACAGACAGATAGCTCCGCCCCAAACTCACACCATTGGTTAAGCCGGAGTTGCTATGCCAGACTGGTCAAAACATAAGTGTTTTTACAAACAGAGCTGCAGTGTTTACATTTTCAAGTAAATCAACCTACACACAGTTTGTTTAGTTGCATATTTCATTGGATTAAAGTATTTTAACATAAAAAATGTTCACAAATTTACACATCCAATCACAGCCTTTCTTACGCTGCCAAATCAATGTGTTTTCAAAGACGTGTTTGTAAGCATGTGTGCGCCTCACGCACATCTGCGTCATGTTCCTTCACTCAGGGACGGCCCATCAGATTATCCCACCTCCCTCCAGCAGAATTCAATCTGTGGGGCAAATATTGAATTATCCCAAGCTGCACCTGCACGTCCCTCTTGATTATAACCCTCCTCGCACACGCCGCTGCCTTATCAACATCAAAGACCGATCTTACCTGTTTACCAGACCCGTTTGGCTTTCGGTTTGAATAATTAATGTCGATTATTATTATTTTTCGGCCTAAGATGTTTGTCGTATTAGACTTCAAAGACTACGCAGCCTATCCTTTTGCGTTACGCTATTTAATTACCTCAGCATGGCCTTGTCATTCATCTCTGTCCATTCATTACACAGCCTTGATAAAGCCGGAGCCGAGGTTGTTTGATTTTAGTACAGAACAGGCTTTTATTTTTTGAGAGCGCAGGCTATGCTTTACACACTTGTGTGCTATCAAGTTAAAATGTGTGTATAATATATATATATATTTTATTTATAGTAGTATTTTGTTTTTTCATATATCTGTCGTTACTGTGACATAAAATGACTCGTACTGGCCATCCCTAGTGTGCGCAGGTGTTGTTCCTCGGCATGTTTGGCTGGGTAAATTACAGAGGCACTTTTCTGAAGGCAGTTTTGGTGCGTCTAAAAATAATACTATAAATAGGTGTATGTTTGTAGAATGGAAAGAGACACAGAAGGAGATTGAGTGCTCCGAGCAAGGGGACCCGTCACAGGCTATCAACATTGTTATTGCATTGTTCTTTGTGTAATAGATGCTTTGTTTTTTAATGAGACCTATTTGTGACGGCGGTGATATGGTGCAGTGTTTAAAATCTGAGATGATTGTAGATAGTAGGATTAAACCCTTCAGGAGACCAATGTGTCCTTGGCCAAGACAACTGACCTCAAGGTTTGTGAATTAGGACTGAAATTAGTATGTATGTATGTGTGATTTATTTATTTTTGAGTTGTTATATAAATTGTAACAATGTAAAAATATTTACTAGATGATTAGTAAATGTATTTGTTTTTTTGTTGTTGGTTTTTTTCTTTCATTTTTTTATGTTAGTTTTCTTTTTTTTTTTTTTTTGGAGTTGTTATATAAATAATTTATAACTTTTAACTAATTATATAACTTTTAGAATTATAAAATCATATATATATATCCACACACATATATACATACATACATACGTGTAAAAAAAATATTTGCAATATGTGTTTATTTAGTACATTTATTTATTTTATTTATATTCTATTCAGTGTTGTTATATAAATTGTAAAATATGTGAAAATATTTACAGTATGTATTTGTTAAATGTTTTCATATATTTTATATATATAATTTTACAATATAAAATCAATATAAAGTAATGTATAAAATAAATATAAATAACAAAATTATAATCACAAACTGAAATTAGTGTTTAAATTTGTCAAAAATGATCACACACTTTAAAAATTTCAATAATCACTCTAAAATTATACTACAAAATGTAAATATAAATTATAAAATATAAACATAAGCTATAAATAAATCTAAATAAATATAAAAATGCTACAATGTAAATAATCTAACGGTATGCATGTAAATTTAAATATTTATTGCGTTTTACTTAGTTGTTACATAAGTTTATTTTATTGATTCTCTTTATTTAGAGTTGTTATAAATTGTAAATTATGTGAAAATATTTACAATATGTATTTAGTAAATGTTTTTCATATACTTTTATATATAGAATTTTTACAATAACTAATAACATATAAATAATATGTCAAATAAATATAAATAACAACAGAATAATCAAACTGAATTTAGTTATCACATTAAAATGATCACATTTTTAAAATAATTTATATAATCACTCTAAAATTATATATACTATAAAATGTAAATCATGTATATTATAAAATGTAAATATAAGCTATAAATAAAATATAGATAAATATAAAAATGTGTATATATTTATTTAGTTTTTTACTCTAACTAGTTATATAAATTGTAAAAATGTGAAAATATTTACTGCATGTGTTTAGTAAATGTTTATTTTATTTTTACTCTATGCAGAGTTCTTACAATTTGTTTGCAATATGTATGAAATGTTATTACCAAAAAAATTTTAAAAATTATAATCACAAATTGAATTCAGCATGGTTAAATAAAATTCACAGATTTTTAATCACTCTAAAATAATACATGCTATAAAAACTATAAAATATAAATTATATAAATTATAATTTAATTATAATGAGTGAATAAGGAGTATATATAGGAGTATATATATGCACACACACTACTGTTCAAAAGTTTGGGGTCAGTACATTTTTATTGTTTCTTTCTTTTTTTCTTTTTTTTTTTTTTTTTTTTTTTAAGAAATTAATACTTTTATTCACCAAGGATGTATTAAGTTAATAATTAAAAGTTTATTAAAAGTTAATAATAAATAATTTACACTGTTATAAAATATTTATATTTTGAATAAACACTGTACTTTTTAAACTTGTTATTCATGAAAGAATCCTGAAAAAAAAAATCACAAAAAATATTTGGCAGCACAACTGTTGATATTATTCAACAGTGATCATTCTAATAATAAATCCGCATATTAGAATGATTTCTGAAGGATTATGTGACACTTGAGACTGGAGTAACAGCTGATAAAAATTCAGCTTTTCATCACAGGAATAAATTCTATTTTAAAGTATGTTAAAATAAAAAACATTATTTTATATTGTAAAAACATTTTGCAATATTACTGTTTTTTTTCTATATTTTTAATCAAATAAATGCAGCCTTGATGAGCATAAGAGACTTCTTTAAAGACTATTACAAGTCTTACTGACCCCAAACTTTTGAACGGTAGTGTATATATATATATATATATAATGTTTAGTTATCCAATTATTTAATTATATAATTATTAATTATATAATTTGTACAAATGTAAAATAATATTTTTTATAAATTATAAAATATTAAATAATACTATTTAAACTATAAATTATATATATATATATATATATATATATATATATGTATATGTTTATTATCTTTACATAGTTATATAAATTGTAAATGTAAAAATATTAATATATATTCTAAAATATATATAAGCTATAAATAACATATAAATCTAAATATTGTTTCTTTATTTCTTTTTTTTTTTTTTCTTTTTTTTATTTATATATTCTACTTTTTTTGTTTCATGTTTTCCAAAATATTTATATTTTAGAAAGGGGGTCAAAACGTTGAGGTCCCTGCGTTAGGCTATCATCCTTCCTTGCTATTTGGTTGAACATAAAAATCAAATATTTCCCAGCCCCTCGATCACGTATTACTCTTCCCACAGTACAGCTCATCAGCCTCAATCCTCAGCGCTTTCTAATTAAAACAGCAGCAGCTGGCCTGCCTTCCCTACAGATGTGTGTGTGGATTCGCATCACACGTCTTTAGCTATCTTAACAGTAATGTGCCAGTCGAGGTGAGCTTGGAAGTTGGCACTTGCCAGTCAGAGACATACCTGTAAACGTCCTTGAAGGGCGTCTTTCACCCACGCAGTTTGTAAGCGAGTAAACGCTGCTCATCAGCAGCCCTTTGAGAGAGATGAGAGTTAACAACTGTTATGATATGTGCAGATGCAGCCACACGATATATAGCCTTGGTTTGAGCAAGCAGATCGATTTGAAGGCGTCAGCTGTGAAAGAGGAAGGTAAGAAGTGCTGTGATCTCCTGAGGCTTTGATAAAAGACTAGCCATGGATGGATGTGTAGGTATATAGTGTAGATACAGCAGTCTGCTGTCCTGCTATCACATCACTGCAGACAGAGACGGCTTTCAAGACATTTTCTATTTAGATTAAGACTCCTTATGAAATGCTGGACTCTAATAAAATGCTTTACTAGATGGTAGCTATGTTATTGGGTGAAAAACTACATGAGTACATGCAAGCAGTGGTTCCTAAACTGTCTGTAAACCATATTCTTTTCTTTGGCAAGTTAATATTATCTTATTTATATATATATATATATATATATATATATATATAGAGAGAGAGAGAGAGAGAGAGAGAGAGAGAGAGAGAGAGAGAGAGAGAGAGAGAGAGAGAGAGAGAGAGAGATGTTTTTTTTTTGTGTGTGTGTGTGTGCGTGCATATGTGAATAAGAAGTAATAGTAATAATGCAAAGTATACTGCAATCGAATTTTTTTAAAATATAAAATCTGTATTAAATTTTATTAATATATATAATTAATAATATAATTAAATATATTTAAAATATATAATATATATTATAATATAATGTATATATATGCGCACATACAAAAAATGTATCTCTATATGTGTATATATACATATAGAGATATCTATATATATGTGTGTGTTTATTATTTTGTATATGTATATAATACTAAATAATAATAATAATAATAATTCAAATTATTTTATTTATATATATATATATATATATATAATTTATTTATATATATATGTATGTTTATTATTTTGTATATGTGTATATAATAATACTTAATAATAATAATAATAATTCAAATTATTTTATTTATATATATAATCTGTTATTTATATATATATATATATATATATATATATATATATATATGTTTATTATTTTGTATATGTATATAATACTAAATAATAATAATAATTCAAGTCATTTATATATATAATCTGTTATTTTTATTAATATATATATATATATATATATATATATATATATATATATGTGTGTGTGTGTATATATATGTATATATATATAACCTTCATGTATATGTTGTTAATAGTAGTAATAGTAATGCAAAATGTACTGCAATACATTTTTATTTATATATAAAATCATATTTTATTAATTACTATTATTTCGAATATATATAAATAATACTAAATAATAATAATTCAAAATATACTGCAATAAAAAGTATTATATATATATATATTTTTTTATTTATATGTATAATTTTTTTTATTAATATATAAAATACATTTCTGTTAAATGCATTTATATAGCTAATAATAATTATTAATAATAAAATAATTTTGTATGTAAATAATCAACAATAATAATAATAATACAACAAGAATACATTTTTTATATTTTATATATTCTATTCATTTATATATATATATATATATATATATATTTATTTTTTTATGTATTTTATTATCTTATTAATATATAAAATTAATTTCATATTTGTGTTTGTGTGTGTGTTAAAAGAAAAATACTTTAAATTAATTTAGTTATACAAATATTCATTGCCACTTACTCTCTATCGTTACAGTATATTGTCAAATTTGCCATTAAAAAGCCACTGTATTAATTCATTTTCTGAATTATTTCACATCAGTTTGTTTATTTCAATTATTTCATATCAGTTTGGTGCGTGAGTTGCATGATATTTGCTATTAATATTATTATATTTGTTATCAAGTAGCATATGTCAAATAAGGAAGTTTATAAAGAAATTTTCAACAATTAAAAATTATATATATTATATATATGTTATGCTGTTTATTTTGGGGATGTTTAATTGTTCATTGTACATTTAATCAATCTTTAAGAACACTGATATATTAATACTGTTAAATATACTCTTTAGCAAGTCTCAAAATAAAAATCGATTTTCGTACTGTACAACTATAATGTTGCGATGCCTAAAGTCCTGTTCCATTTAAAACTATTGGTTTTCCTTTTAGAATTGTTAAGTTTGTAAAAATTTTAATTACCAATTTATTGATTAAAAACCACATTTTGATTTTTCAGTGCGCTTTAGTGTGCCTCACTTTCATTTCTTTTCTTCTATCCTGTAATTTTCTGAACAAATTTAACATTTCATTTTGCCTCTTTGTTGTAAGTTCCTTTATATAAAAGCATCTGCTAAATGAATAATTTAGCTGAATAAATGAAAGTTGGGAACTGCTGATATAGAGAATAACCACACACAGCACAGGTACCAGAATAAAATCACTAAAAAATAAAATCATTTTAGTGACGTAGTCACAGTCCATGCCATACAAAAGAGTCGTTTTCGAACAAATTGCACTATAGGGAGCAACTGTGCTATTGAGTTTCTGTGCACTGCATTTATGCAGTAGACTAAAACTGTTGAATAAGCCCGTGTTCCCTGCTCATTACTGTAGTTTATGCTCACCGTCTGGCACGCAAAGTCCTTGAGCTTTCGCCAGTATCTCTGGCACGTCTTCCCCCCTCGCTGAAGATGGAGGGCGACCCGTGGTGTGAGGGTCTGGACAATAACGAAGGGCCAGCATTAGCAAACCGCTCTCGATTTTTCCCTCCCTTTCTCTGAATGATGTCCTGATGGGTCACCAGATGCCAGTCTGAGCACCTGATCATTCAGAGTTACGTGGAACTGTGTATATTGTGTGTAGACATGCATATAGCATCCAACAGCAAAAACGAAACATCAAAACCAGGCAAACCTCCACCCTTTGGTCTCCTCTAGTCATTTCTGCTTGCTGGATGGCTGTCTGACCTCTAATAAATAGCCGGTGCTGCACGCGTGAGCTGCTACGTGATTCATAATCTGATCAAGAATGAGTTCGCTGTCCTCAAACAACTCTCAATCAGAATAAAAGTCTTGAGGGTGACCTTCACGGACCTTGAGAAGAGATTTTCTCTTGTTTCTCCTTTGCAGCTGCCTCAAGGTCATTCAGATGTTAGTACACTATTTGCTTTTGTGTCAAAATTTCGTTTTTTCTTGTACAGCTTTCTTCTTTTTCACGGTAGCCGTTTCTCGCTGTCGGTCTCAGATACGCCTGCATTGATCTTTCATTTCCTCATCCTCCCTGGAGTCTTATCAAATTACAACTCCTAGGTTTTTCATTTCTACGTCTGTCAGCATGTGATGAAACATGACGCAGCTGATCTGAATGTTTGTTCTGCATTATACGCCTCTTACCTGACTGTCAGTCATCTGCTGAGTGACATGAAGCAACATACCGGATCAATAAAATGGCAGGGTTTATCCTAATGCATAATGAAACCTCTTGAATTATCATGCTATCAAGGTTTCTAACGTTAGTTGAACCTCTGACCTCATGTCAACCTAATTGCTAAGCTTGTGAGTTTTAAAATCGACTGGTTTGGTATAAAATGTGCTGTAGTATAAACAATAATTTTAGATTTCTGTGTGAATGTGCATTTATGGTTGGGATCGCACCGTTTAAACTTTGTGGTGTTGTAATAAAATGTTGTATTAAAGTATATTAGAACCTGGAATCCTTCATGCTCAAAGTGGAAATGTTATGACTGAATATAAATGTAAACACAAATCATCGACTGATGATCTAATGGTAATTGCTGAATCACTGACCTGCAAAAATCACTAGTGGGAAATAATAAGTTATTAAATGTCAAGTTTAATTTATGTCGCAAAGATCAATATATCACATGTAAACTTGACAGAATGCGTGTTCATCAAAAAGTTAAACATTACATTACTAGTCATGCACCAAATTTAAAATATTTGTCAAAAATTTTAATTCAGGTTGCATTTGGCCAAAAAAAGACCTTTTTTTTTAACTTATTTTAAAATATGGCATATTAAAGAGCACCAAAATTGATAATATTGTGAAAATTGTGAAATTTAAGACGTTGTTTCATATCAGAAGTAACAAAACGTTTCGGCACGGGTCTTTTGGTTCGGTACGCATTTGTACAGCGCTTCTACCCCCAACCCCCCAGGAATTTTAAACAATAAATGTTTTGACTGTCTTTGTGGCAGGACAGATCGTTGTATAAACTCCTCGGAGAGCCGCTACTGGGATAGTTCAGAAATGTACTGGTATAATGTCAGGCGCAAATATTTAAGTTTTGTTCATGCATTAACAGAAAACTACGGAAGCCCGTTTCTGACACTGAATAAAAAATAAAAAAAGGTAATTGTGACAATTTTTTTTTTTTTTTTCAGATTCAGATTTTTTCTCAGAATTGTAAGATACAAACTTGCAGTTTTTACCTTTTTTGTCAGAAATATGAGATACAAATTCACAATTGTAAGTTATAAAGTCAGAATTGTGAGATATAAACTTGAAATTCTGAGAAATTATGTCAGAATTTTATCACACAGTTCTGAGAAAAAAGTCATGGTTCAATACGAGTTCGGTACAACAGGAAATGCATATTTCATTTATTTTGAATAGACCCTAGTGCTACACACACACATGTAGCATGAGCAGTTGTTTTTTTTTTATTTAAAATGGATTGTACAATTTCAAGATTTGAAACAAAAACAGAATGGTCTGACTTTAAATTTGTGAAATTATGCTACATGAGACACCTGCGCAAAACAAAAACAGCACACGGGCTGAATGAAAATCAATATTTATTCTCTGACAGCAGGTGGCGCTTATGGAACAGCAGCGATAAAGCATTTGCTTCATTACCGCTGTAAACAAAGCAGTGTTATAAACTAGGCCTGGGAAGATAAATCAATGTATCACAAATCAAGAACTGATTCCGCATTAAATCTCAAATTGATTCTGAGCTTAGTTTTTAACAGCAGATGCCACTGCATGCTTTAGAAACAGCTGTACTCTGTTTTCTTTCAATTCCTTACATACGCTTGAACCTAAAATAATCATTCATAAAGTTCGAAAAGTGAAGCGAATTACAAGGGTGTTCACTGTAGGCTGTGTTTACATTAATTTTGCATCATAAAAGCATTCTGAGCCAAGGTGTAATTACATGACTCAACCGAGCATACAAGTGCTCTTTTTCGTGAGCATTTAATCTAGTTAAAAACCATTTGGTGTTAAAAACTAAGCTCAGAATTGATTCTAGCGAGAAATATGCATTTGGAAATTCTCAGAATTGAGCAACAAATTGCGACGGGTCGATTTATCGCCGTAACCCTGCCGAGTGCGCCCCCTTCTGGATTGATCGCCTATGACTGACTGTATTCGTTGTCTGAATGCATGAACCAAACTGTAACGTCTGTACTGTGATGGTTTGTGACGAAGACATGTATCGTCCCACCCCCAATCTGCCCATAACAATTTGTGTAGATTTATTCTTAATTGTGCTTCTGGATGCATCAATGAGAAACTTTTTTTAGAGCCCCCTCAAAAAAACATAAACCAACAACAATAAACCCACTAATACGTTTCCTGTTTCGCAGATGAGGCGTAAAATCAGCTTTTAATGGACTGGAGCAGTTATCAGACACAGGCAGACCCTGTCTATTTTGACCTCCCTCATATCACTCACTCTCTTTCCTCACACAGGAGGTATGATAGTCTCGCTTCATCCATTTGCCGAAGTTTTATGTCTCTCCTACAGTCCTAAAGCTTTTAATTAGGCCTCTCACAGGTAGCGGTGCTCTCTCGATGTGCCCCCAAAGAGCTACACCGCAGTATTGGAAACAAGGATGAGCTTTCATAATGCAAAAGGTCATGGATATCCACATTATCCGACCTCACGTAAGTGCGACAGCTGTGGTTTTAATCAAAATGGCTGCTGTTCACGATAAAGAGCCATGGTAAGTGTCAAAAGGGATTGATGAAGTTTGGAGAAGACATTACTGGATAGGAAAAAAGTTGTTAAAAGTACGAAACGTGTTCACCAACCATCTGCCAGTGGCCTCATTTTGTTTAGGCGTCTGAAAGCAGCCAACAAATTGCCTGGTTTTCTTTGATTCCATATTGCGGAGTTCCCTCACGGTTGCTTATCCTAACTGATGGTCCGTTGTGGTTTGAAAGTGCCAGCGAATCATCTCCGTCTGAAGTGTTTTGTTTCTTTATGGCCACCAGCAGTACCTACGCTGAATTTTGATAGCATGAAAACTGAAGAACCCTCAAAAAATCTCTCTAACCGTTGAAGTCTTTTGAGATTCATGAGAAGCAGCTGGCTTGGAAGATTATCAAATGTTCCCGGTGCTCGAGAGTCCGTCACTACTTTCCCTTGAAGTCGCGGCTCAGCCGCCATTTCCATAACAGCCATATAATACAGACCTTTTGAGAGATGTGAGGCGGGGAAAAGCAAAGTGAGACTTTCGCTTTGTCCCTTTCGCAGGAAGTGCCGCAGGATGAACCAGGCCTAGTTTTGATTTGAGCTTGTGTTAGGTCAACTAAGGCCTGTATTGTTAAGATTAATATGCTGCGGTTTAAACGCTCATGGCGATTAAATGCTGTGGGCTCTGCTCTGTCTTTCTCTCAGCCGTTTACTGGTGTGTGGACATGAATCGATTACGTGAGCTCTGTAAGTCTAGATGTAATATCACCTGAGCCGTGAGCTGTAAAAGATTCAATTCCCTTCTCCACTCAACCTGGAAAATCTCTAGCGCCCTAAACGCATTTTCTCTTGTCAGAGAAAAATTCAAATGAGTCTACTCAACCTCAGCAGGCTTGAAATTCCTGTCCATGTGAAGCTTGAACCTTTAGCGGATGCTAAGTTTTCATTTTCGACTTGTTAAAGGAGTAGTTCGTTTCCAGAACAAAGGTTTACAGATAATGTGCTCACCCCCTTGTCATCCAAGATGTTCATGTCTTTCTTCTTCAATCATAAAGAAATAGTTTTTTGAGGAAAACATTTCAGGATTCCTCTCCATATAATGGACTTCTATGGTGCCCCTGAGTTTAACTTCCAAAATGCAGTTTAAATGCAGCTTCAAAGGGCTCTAAATGATTCCAGCCGAGGAATAGCGGTCTTATCTAGTGAAACGATCTGTTATTTTCTAAAAAAATTACGATTTATATTCTTTTTAACCTCAAACGCTCATCTTGTCTAGGTCTGCGTTAACTGTTTTTTATCCCAGATCAAGACAGTTAGGTTATATTGAAGAACTCCCGTCTCATTTTCTTTTCCAATTTCAAAATTGTCCTAAATCGCAACCCAGTGTTTACAAAGTGAACATGCAAAGAAGGTCAAATGCCCTTTAGAAAAAAAGGTAAAAAAGCGATGTAGGATCATTTTAAATTTGGAGAAAATGAGAGGTTAAAGGTTAAAAAGGATATAAATTGTAATTTTTTTTAGAAAATAACCAATTGTTTTGCTAGATAAGACCCTTATTTCTCAGCTGGGATCATTTAGAGCCCTTTGAAGCATTTAAACTGCATTTTGGAAGTTCAAACTCGGGGCACCATAGCAGTCCATTGTATGGAAAGGTATCCTGAAAAGTTTTCCTCAAAAAAACATAATTTCTTTATGACTGAAGAAAGAAAGACATTAACATCTTGGATGACAAGGGGGTGAGTACATTATCTGTAAATTTTGGATCTGGAAGTGGACTACTCATTTAATTGATTCAAAGTAATATCCACCATATTTATCCTGTAAGAATGGGCGCAGCTATTGGCATCTAGCTATTTTTAAATGTACAAAACTCATTTTGCGGCTTGATATTGCAAATGTTAGTGTCTTACCATATTATTTTAATGTATTATCTTAATTATAGACATGCTGGTTTGTAGTGCAAACACTTTTACCGTTTACTGCACATTGTTATTCTTTTCGTTATTTACCTATAGCGGCTAATGAACCAGAAGTCTTGCCCATAGGCTTACTTTAGCGTTGAAGAATAAGGTGCATAGGCTACGTGCACACTGTAATGTTTCAGGAGTAGTCGCATTTAAATACATGAGTATTAATAAATTATTGTTTCGTAGATGTGTGGAACAGACTCGAAACTGACAAGTGATGCTACATTCTGCAACGTTTTTGCCATGTCGCACATTTGGAATACACTTTTTTGTTTTTTTTAACCGAAGTAATATTACAACGACCAAAGACTCGTTATGTTCGTCGTGTTGGCTCTTAAATCGATCCAGCGGTTGATTTCCAAGATAACGTTTTGGATTTGAGGCTACGTTTTACATTTTTGTTTTAATATGGATAACATTTGTTACGCTAACGCCTGTTGTTCACATTACTACACCATTTTCGACCCTTCCAACCGTTCGGAATCGCTGCAGACCCTATATCAGAAATCTCTAGGGCTGCGTTTCAGTGTAAATGAACCAAAACAAAGACTTGGTGTGACTGCCCACATTTGCTCTGTTTATCCTTGACAACCGTGTAAACGGTTGTTGTCATTCTTAGCAGCCATTGTGGAGCTAAACTCTGTATTTTATAATACAGCAGCTGCCTACATGTGCAAGAGGCAAGCTGTGCTTAGAGCAACTGGCAACAAAGTCGTCCTTGCTTTTTCTCTCCATCATGCTCATTTTTATCATTTTATAATACTAGCAAGTAACTTCCTGAGTTTATAATGGGCTTGTTTTAATTAGATTTTTTTTTTCTACTAAGATCTGGCAACACTGAGTCAAAATGTACCACATACAGGAAAGACACAACTCTGATGCCTGTTTAAATACATCATTAACTGCTTGTTGTTCAGTTCGGTTCCATACACTACATGAATGCCTTGTCCAAATACCCACACTTGCGGTCTTGGCCACTTGAAAGTGCGTGCGACAGGAAGTAAGTGCGCAAGACTGTCCCAGGTCTGAAACGTGCCAAAGTGCAGTGCCCTTAACACACACTAAATCCACACTATCTTGAATACTGCTCAGGAGCAGTATTCGAGGCTTAGTGTATCCCATCATCCATCATGTTCTGGAAATAAATCACGTGACTTTTTGCCGAGATCTCACGAGAGGTCACAGAAACCTTTTCAATGCAAGTTAAATATTAATATAATGCATAGATATTACATCTAATTTAGTACAACATTTGCAACTGCTTTTTATCACTTAATCTGAAGCACCACAAATTGAGTCATCTGTTATAGGGACTACTGAACAGACACTTAGATGTTGATTTTAATATACAAAGCATTGAAAATAAAAATAAAGCTCTGAAAAAAAAGTGCATTTTTACAACATTATAAGTGTATCCCATCAGGTAATGAAAAGTTTGACACACACTTGTGGTCCTTATCCTCACTTGAACACTTGGGGCAAATACAGGAAATACGTCATATAAGTGGTCAATAATTGCTGTAAATTTGGTTGCCACTACCTCCATTTTCAAGTCGATTCGTTTGTTGAATGAGTGTGTGTACAAAACAGAATTAAGTACTAAAGGGTAAATTGACCTTTTAATGAATTTAGTTGCCATGTGTTTACATGGCCATAGACGGGCGCCACAATTGACTGTATGTATTTGGTTAGATTTGGATTGGTCTTAAAGAGATAGTTCACCCAAAAATGTCATTCTCATGTCGTTCCAAACCCATAAGCCCTTTGTTCATCTTCGAAATTCAAATTAAGATATTTTTGATATCCGGAAGAAAAGAAATTGTTGAAAAAGTCGTTTTTTTTGTTTTCTTTGCACACAAGTATTCTAGTAGCTTCATAACATTACGGTTGAACCGCTGATGTGACATGGACTATTTTATCGATGTCCTTACTGGGCCTTGAGCATTTTATTGCTGTCTGTGCAGGGTCAGAAAGCTCTTGGATTTCATAAATATCTTAATTTGCATTCTAAAGATGAACAAAGGGCTTATGGGACTGAAACAACATTAGGGTGAGTAATTAATGGCAGAATTTTCATTTTTGGCTAAACTATCTCTTTAAAAAGCACTGCATATGATGACATAACATGTAATTGCACGCCATGCTAGGCTCGGTTCCCAGATGAGATACTGAGGACGTTCTTGAAATGAGAAATGCTTTGCTCTCTGAGCCTTGGGGCTTTTCGGATTGCGTGTCAATACTGTTTACTATACCCGGCTTGATGAATAGACGCTAGTGTAAACAATACCTTTATCTTTGTCCTCTAGGAAAGTAATTGCTTTTGTGTCCAGTCTTATTCCCTGTCTAACGTGTCCTCTCTCCATGTTTGCATTTAGAGGTGATCAGGCAGAGGTACGCGGACCTGCCGGGAGAGCTGCTGATTGTGGAACTAGAAAAAGACCGGAATGGCTTGGGCCTCAGTTTGGCTGGGAACAGGGATCGCTCCTGCATGAGCATCTTCGTGGTGGGGATCACCGCCGGAGGGCCGGCCAGCCGAGACGGACGCATCAGAGTGGGCGACGAGCTGTTAGAGGTGAAATGCGCAAACACAAAGTTAAATGATTGAGTGGTGGGTGATGAATTGTTGAGGTGGGGCTTAGAGAAGGTGAATATCTTCAGCTTTCTGAACAATCATTCTCTTACAAAACAGAAAAAAAAAAATCATATTAAAATACTTGTTCATTAGCAATTATTATAACTGATATGAATTGCTTGATATGAATTAATAAGTAGCCAATAATCATAATAATAATAATAATGTTTTATTAAAATGTAAATATTTATTAATTGCATTTAGATTATTATATTATTTTTATTAATGAATGACTTTGATCATGCATATTCATCATTATTATTAAACGTTATTTTTATCTCTCCATCGTTTGTTCATTCATTTGCTCTGTCTATCTATCGTTCGTTTGTTTCATTCGCTCTAACATTTTTTATATGTTTGCTTCATCTATCTGTCTTTCGTTTGCTTCATCTATCTGTCTTTCGTTCGCTACGTCTGTCTGTCTATCTATCGTTCGTTCATTCACTCCATCTATTTGCATTTGCTCTATCTATGATTCATTTGTTCCATCTATATCTATCTGTAGTTCGTTGTTCACTCCATATATCTAGCGCTCACTCTATCTCTCATTTGTTTCTTCATTTGCTCCATCTATTTATCGTTTGCTCTGTCTTTATCTGTTTAGCCACTTTGTCATTTAGCGCTTTGTCACAATTCGTTCACTCTATATCTGTCATTCGTTCGTTCGCTCCATCTATCTAGCATTCGCTCTATCTATGGTTCGTTTGTTGCTCCCTCTATCTATCATTTGCTCTATCTATATCTATCTCTCGTTTGTTCGTTTGTTTGCTCCATCTATCTATCATTCGGTTGTTCGTTCACTTGCTCTATATCTATCTAGATAGATTGTTCGTTCATTCATTCGTTCACTCTATATCTATCATTCGTTTGTTCGCTCCATCTATCTAGCATTCGCTCTATCTATGGTTCGTTTGTTGCTGCATTTATCTATTGTTTGCTCTATCTGTATCTATCTATCTCTCTTGTTTGTTTGTTTGCTTGCTCTGCATCTATCTAGATCAGTTGTTCGTTCATTCATTCGTTTACTCTATATCAGTCATTCGTTCGTTCACTCCATCTATGTAGCGTTCACTCTATCTATTGTTCGTTCATTTGTTGCTCCATCTATCTATCGTTTGCTCTATTTATATCTTTCTCTCGTTTGTTTCGTTTGTTTGCTCCATATATCTATGGTTCGCTCTCTTTATCTAACGTTTGTTCATTCGCTTGCTTGCTCTACATCTATCTAGATCGATTTTGTTCATTTTTTCGTTCACTCTATATCTATCATTCGTTCGTTCACTCCATCTATTTAGCGTTCGCTCTATCTATCGTTTGTTCATTTGTTGCTCCATCTATCTGTTGTTTGCTCTATATCTTTCTCTCATTTGTTTCGTTTGTTTGCTCCATATATCTATTGTTCACTCTATCTTTATCTAACGTTCATTCGTTCGTTCGTTTGCTTGCTCTACATCTATCTAGATCGATTGTTTGTTCATTCATTCATTCACTCTATATCTATCATTCGTTTGTTTGCTCCATCTATCTACCGTTCGCTCTATCTATCGTTCGTTCATTTGTTGTTCCATCTATCTATCATTCATCTATGTATCTATCTATCTATCATTTGGTTGTTCGTTTGCTTGCTCGATATCTGTCTATCTGTTGATTGATTGTTCATTCATTCATTCGTTCGTTCGCTCAATTTATCTGCCTGTCTATCTATGTATCATTTGTTCACTCGCTATTTTACGTTCATTCGTTTATTCGCTCTATCTATATCTATCTATCATGTATCTATCATCTATCGATCTGTCATTTGTTTGTTCATTCGCTCCATCTATCCATCTATCTATCCATCTAACGTTTGTTTGTTCGTTCGCTCGCTCATCTATATGACATCTATCTATCTGTCTGTCTTATCTATCTATCTATCTATCAACTATCTATCTATCTATCTATCTATCTATCTATCTATCTATCAATCAACTATCTATCTATCTATCTATCTATCTATCTATCTATCTATCATTTGTTCATTCGCTCCATCTATCTATTGTTTGCTATATCTATCGCTTGCTCGTTCATTCGTTCGTTTGTTTACTCTATAGATATCTCCATCTATCTACCTGTCTTTCTATCTAGCTATCATTCTGTTGTTCTGTCGTTCTATCTATCATTTGTTTATTCTATCTATAGTGTATAAAATATATATATATATAATGTGTTTACTAATTTTGTTAATTAGTAATTTTTTTAAATATAACTTTTTAATTATGAATTAATGACATGACATTAAAATATTATATCATATATATTTAATATTATATATAATTAATATTATTCTTAATGAGTGAACTATATTACTTAATTAATATAATTTATTAATAATGATACATAAATATGTGTTAAACCAAACCGTCCCTACCTTTTTTTGCAATGAAACTCGAACATAGCTCCCAGTGAGGAATAATGAGTCAGTTCTCAGGATGTAGAAGCTATCTATCCCTCTCGCTTTCATTTTTTCTTTCTCTAGGTAATAGCCTTTTCCTGTTGAGCCCCTTGTAATCCAAGGGGAAAATGGTGGTCTCCATCAATTTCATTCTCATTCTGCTCTAATGCTGAATGAAGCATGGAGCTCGAGGGTTGTCTAGGTCAGTCTCGCACAGGCTAAATCACTTTGAACCTTGAGGGACGTGGAGGCCAGGCTCTCTGTTCTGGATGTGGATCAGCTGGTTCCTCTATCTCTGTCTCTTCCCATTCGTATCTGTGCCTGCAAAATTAATGTGCAAACGAGAGTGTAGGGTTTTGCCTCTGATGGCCGGATGAATTTCAAATGAAGCCACCTGCCCTCAGTTTCACTATCTGTGTCTGGGCTTATCACCTTCTCTGCCTCGCTTTATCTCTCCAAGTGTTTCTCTAACTCCTTCAACATTACAACCTCACCATAGGACATAATTCATTGCGAGCTGAAACACACTGATAACAATAGGTCACGTTTTCCTTCAGATTATTGAAATTTTAAAAAGCAAATCTGCATTTTTCACAAATTAATATTCAATCTATAATAATCTATTCATTTATATAATTATATAATTTATGAAACATTTTGGTGAACATATCTGACCATAAAATTAAAAAAAGATAATTAAATAAAATGCAGTTAGTAATTATATATATATATATATATATATATATATATATATATATATATATATATATGTGTGTTTAAAAATATAATTTAATATTTATGGAAATGGCACAGTGTGTATATTACATTAAAACTAAAGTATTATTAAAACTCTTCTCTTTCTGTAGACTTTCAAACAGCTCTAAATCCTGTTTGCGACTTTAATTTACATTCAGTTCAAACTGAGGAAGCATTCGCAATCCATTTCTGATTGAACTCATCTGTTCCTCCGTATTGTTGCATCCCACAATAAATTCCCTACTCTTTTCCCATCCAGATGGCATTTCGGTTCCCACGTTCGTTTCCTCCTCGGAATTACCTATCGATTTAGCAATTTGGTCGACATGTACGGATGCCGTATTTTGGTGTGGAGTTTGAGGCCCGGTGCAGGCGAGGCTCAGAGCCGTGCTCGCTGACCTTCGTCTAATATCTGTCTCCATTAGACGTGAACACACTGCGCCGTTAGTCACGATCCACTGGTGCTCCTGCCTAATGATTCTGTCACAGGTGATTGGAGACACAAGTCAAACGGTCTCAAATGCGTGTTCGCTAACTCAGGTGCCGGTTATTTGTAAACAGTTTAGCAGAGCAAACTCATACACAAAAGTAGCATGTTATTACCACAGGTTTTAGGGATGTGGTTATCGGAGTTCAAATGTAGATGTAGTGAAGTCTATTTATGCTAGTTGTTGACTAATAGTAAACATGACACACATAACGTTTTACAACATTAAGATTTCAGGTTAAATTTATATGAAAATATTGGAAGTGTAAGTGTAAAGTTTATGTATTGAAACTTTGTTGCTATTTACCCCCAATTTTCTGTCTTGTTTTGTTCTCGGTTTTGTTTTTGTTTTTGTTTTTGTTTTTTGTTTCGTTTTAAAAAATGTTTACCTTTTTTTTGTTTGTTTTGTTTTGTTTTGTTGCCATTTTCTCCCAAGTTTGTTTTTTGTTTTGTTTTTTGTTGCCATTTTCCCACAAGTTTCTCTGCTTTTAGTTTTGTTGACTTTTTAAATGTTCATGCTTTTTGTTTGTTTTTGCTTATTTTGTAGTTTTCTTACCTTTTTCACACTTTTTTTGTTTGCTTGTTTTTTGTTGTTGTTGTTGTTGGTGGTGTTTTAGTTTTTGTGTTTTTGTTTTGTTGCCATTTTTCCCTAAATTCCTGTTTTGTTTTGTTGCCATTTTCCCTCAAGTATCTCTTTTTTGTTTTGCTTTGTTGTCATTTTCCTTGTTTTTGTTTCTATTTTTTGCTTTTGTTGCCATTTGCCAGCAAGTTTCACAGTTTTGTTTTGTTGACCTTTTTAAATTGTCATGCTTTTTTCTTTTTTTTTTGTTTTTGTTTGTGTTTTTGTTTTGTTGCCATTTCCCCCAAGCTTCTGTTTTGTTCAGTTTTGTTTTTCTTATTGGTAGTTGGTAGTTGTTGTTTTTGGTCTTTTTTTGTTTGTTTATTTTGTTTTTGTTACCATTTTCACACTTTTTTGTTTGCTTGTTTTTGCTTGTCATTTTCCCCTTTTTTTGTATCTCTTTTTTGTTTTGTTTTTTGTTGTTGACATTTCCCCACAAGTTTTACTGTTTTGTTTCGTTTCCATTTCCCCCCCAGTTTTTCAGTTTTACTTTTGTTGCACCTGGTTCATATATTATCTGTATATTTCAGTTTTTGATTTACCTACATTGCTGCATATGAACTGGTCATAAAATGTAATATCATTACAATGGTAACATAATTTTACAGTTTTCTTTGACAAGCCTTGTTTTTTTTGTCCTTTACTAACAGTAGTTTTTGTGCTCCCATCAGATAAACAACCAGGTGTTGTACGGCAGGAGCCACCAGAACGCATCGGCCATAATAAAAAGCGCTGCGTCAAAGGTCAAACTCGTCCTGGTCAGGTAAGAAACCCTCAGACACAACCCTCAGCCTGCTGTTTTCACACGCTACCATCTGTTCACTACTAAGAAATGACTCTCATTTCAGCTTTGTTGCGATTTCTTTAACTCATTAAAAATAACGAGATCATGAATTTATTATAGTGTGTTAGTTTTTACCTCTGGAGCTTTGAAACATGATTAATTGCACCAGATTTGAGAATAATATCATTATCAATTATTAATACATTGACAGCTCTAATGTTTGTAACAAGCTGAAAATGTTGTGAATTATTGTCAGTGTCTGTGAACCAACAGAAACAGCCGTCCTTTCCTCTTACACAAACCAAGCAATCTGACTTGCCCAGATACAAATGTATTGCTTTTTTTTTTTCCTCCTGTCCAAACTCCTTGATCAAGCTGAAAACCCAAAGCACCGTGGCTAATTAGGATCATAAAGCAGGCTTTTTAAGGAGGCAGTGGCAGTCTGTGTAGGACTGAAGCGATCAGAGTCGGTGCCAGTACTTTTATTAAACTTATAAACCCATCTGAAGTTAACAGTTTAGACAATAATATTTTATTTCTTTAATTTTTACACTTTTTTTTTTTTTTTTTGTGTTTTTTTGTTTGGTTATGTTGTAAAAGAACTGTGTGTGTGTGTGTGTTATACATTCATTTGCCTTGTAAAAAATTCAGGGTCATTTTGACCCACTTTATACAAAAATATGAAAATAACATTGATTAGGACCAGAAGCAAGTCTAAATAGACAAAAGTTTTAAATGTTTCTCTGCTTTTAGGTTTGTTGACTTTTTAAATGTTCAAGATTTTTTGTATGTTTTGTTTATTTTGTTTTACCATTTTCACACTTTTTTGTGAGATTGTTTTTTGTTGTTTTTGGTGCTTGTAGTTGTTCTTTTGGGTCTTCTTTGTTTGTTTGTTTGTTTGATTGGTTGTTTTTTCACATTTACCGCCAAGCATCTCGTTTTTGTTTTGTTGCCATTTTCAAACTTTTTTGTTTGATTGTTTTTTGTTCTTGTTTTTGGTGTTTTTGCTTGTTTTTTGTTGTTCTTTTTTGTTTTTTTGTTTGTTTGTTTTTTTGTACTCATTTACCCCAAAGTATCTCATTTTTATTTTGTTTTGTTTTTGTTTCCATTTTCAAACTTTTTTGTTTGATTTTTTTTTTTTTTTTTTTTTTTTTTTTTTTTGTTGTTGTTGTTGCTGTTTTTAGTTGTTGTTTTTTTGTTTGTTTGTTTGTTTTGTTCTCATTTACCCCCAAGTATCTTTTTTTGTTTTTTGTTTTGTTTTGTTGCCATTTCCACCCACATTTCTCTGCTTAGTTTAGTTTTGTTGACTTTTTTTATATTTTCACACTTTTTCTTTTTCTTTTTGGTGTTTTTTTTTGTTTTTTTGTTTTTTTTTGTTACCATTTTCACATTTTTTTCTTGTTTGTTATTTTTTTTTTTGTTTTTGTTTCTTGTGTTGTTGTTGTTTTTTTATTAAACTTTTTTCTGTTTTTAACAGGAGAAAATTATTTTATTTCTTTGTTTACCATTTTTTCATTTTTTTCATTTTGTTTGACAATTTTTTAAAGAATGTTTTTTGCTTTTTTTTGCCTTATAAATACTGTGAATTCAAGGTCATTTTAACCCACTTTATGCATTCTTAGGTTTTCAATACCATTTTTTTCTCATCCTATGACAAAAAATATGAAAAAAACATTGATTAGGGTCAGAAACAAGTTTAAATAGACAAATAAATGATATAAAATCACAGCATACTGATCAATTTTGACCTCCATATGCATTATATGGCTAAACTCGATATCGCTTGGAAGAGTGGAGACATCGTACCGAATCAAACGCATGCTGGCTTGTGTGTATTGGCAACATGAGCAAAGCCATGTGACATTGATACATTTGATATGATACTTGATGGCATTTTGATAGCACTATTTCTAGAGTTGTCACGTCCTCCCATCCACAGACTGAAGTCTGATATGGTGTAATAATCTGGGACTGCTATCACTATAAAGCATTTTTTGATAGCTGAGAGGATTTTTTTGCAACGTGATACATGGTTTTAAAACAGCACAGCCCTTAAGTCCATCATAAACAAACACTGACTGTCATTACAGACATAATCAGAGCCTTATCATCACTCTCTGTTCATATCTCATGCTTTTGTAAGAGTATTTGTTAGCTTGACCTTTATTTTGACTGGTTGTTTTGTCATTCCAAGACTGGTTTTTCTGATAACGGCTGTGTAGACATTAATATCTCCTCGCTATCTACAGCTAATTATCAGAAGTCTGAGAAATATGATCGGCAGCTTAGTGTACGTCTGTCAAAACGAATGTTAATGTGCTACTGAATGCACAGTTTGCGTCTAGTTTGCTCTGTAATTCAAAGCCCTTGTCAATGATTTGTATTCTGTCAAAAGTCATTTGGCGACACATGATGGAATGCAATTGAGAAAAGCACGTTGCCATGGCGACGCAACTGGCCAGTGGTCAAGATTGAGCCGCGTCCACCTGTGACGCCAATGGCAAAATGTCATCGCCTCATTGTGGCCGCTTTCCAAGTTATTTAGCGAAGGGAGCATGGATGAAATCAGGACTGGTGACCCTAGTTCAGATTTGGTGTTTCGAGCTGAGGATTGATCGTTTCATAAATTCTGATCACCTCTGTCGACCTTACCTTGACAAAAAAAAAAACATTACCTGTAATTGGAAACGGGTCATTTAGTGTGCAGAGACAATATAGCGTCAAGGTGAACAGAAGGAGGGATGTAGGAAGCGATATTACTCGTCGACCTAAGATCTTGAGGAAGAGGCTCTGAGGATTCATAGCACAACATTTCAATTCATCTGACCCATCAGTGCTTATCGATCTGAGCTGAGAAAACTGCCAAGAGCCATGTGGGAACATGAGAAGTTGAGAGCGAGCGAGACCAATTTTGACATCGCTGAAAGCATGGGATTTATTTTTCTCAGTTGGTTTTTAAAGGGATCATTCACCCAAAAATGAAAATACTGTTAGTAGTTACTCACCTTCTGACCTTACGAGTTCTGTTGAACACAAAAAGGAAATTTTTTGAAGATTGTTGGGAATTAAATAGTTGACAGTAGCCATTTATTTGTATGCCATATTACGAAAAAACTACTATGGAAATCAATGGCAGCTTTTCAAAACAGGAATTTTGAAACTTGTATGTATGCAAATTGTCACATATTTCGTTAAATAATGCCCCATTTGCATATGTAAACCTAACACTTGTTTGAAATTATTAATGTGATCAATCAACTGGGTAAGTAAAGTGATAACTATTAGTTTTTTTTTTTTTACCATATTCACCTGCGGTGTCTCGCCTTAAGATGTTTTGCTGGTGAAATTGCAAATTATTTAAATTTTGTGTCAGTGTTTTTGTGAAACTGTGTGAATGCTTTATACTTTTGTGTTATTCTATGGGATTTGCTGTGAATGGATATTAACATTTGATCTTTTCTGTCTGTTGAAATCTTTCAGGAATGAAGATGCTATCAATCAAATGGCTGTCGCTCCTTTTCCATCCCCACCTTCCTCATTCTACTCCAGTGAGGTACGGCACTTTATGAACAGCCATATTTTATTTTGTTCATATTTAAGTGTTTCTGTGATTTACAATTTCTTCTCTGTAAATCTGCTGTTTTTATCCTGACTAGTTAAAAAATATAAATAAATTTGTTCATACTCCACGTAACATAAATGTCATGCTTATGCTCATTTTATGCTATATATATTTGTTCATTTAATATTGAAACATTGCAATTGAAAGTATTTGATTGATTGCATTGATGTTCACTTTCAGCAAAAGATATTTGAAAGTATTTCAGTTTAATTAACATTAATAAATAAGTAAAAATAAATAAATACATTTACAAATAATAAGTAAAATATATGTACATTTTTATTTAATCAAATTAAAAATACATTATTTGCTAATAAAATATTTTAAAAATGTATGTAATACATGTAATATTTTAGATATTAATATTAAACTGTTAATAACAATATTTTTTATTATTAGATTATATATTTTTATACTCATCTGGTAATATTGTGTTGATTGATTGCGAGTACCTTGCACCTGTACCTTGATTCACAGCATTTTCAGTTTCAGGAAAAAATATTTGAAAATAAGAATAATAATAATAATAATAATAATAATAATAATAATAATAATAATAATAATAATAATAATAATGATAATTTAAATAAGAAACATATTTCATATATCATATTTCATAATTTATATTTACAAATAAATATAGATGTCACATTATATATGTATAAATATTTTTTCTTAATCATTTATAAATTAATCATAAATTCTTAATTTTTTAAAAGATATAGATAATAACTTTAATAATTAAGATATTATTATTAAACTGTTATATCAGTTTTCTATTATTTGATGATGTATTATATTAATCCGGTAATATTGTATTTATTTATATAAATAAATATACATGCTTTTGTATATATTGAAACACGCATTAAATATGATGTGCTGTGATCCACAGCATTTTCACTTTCAGGAAAAAATAATAGAAGAAATTAATCATTTTTAAAAAGAAAATATTTCAGTTTAATTTCCAATTTACTAAATTATTATTTTTATGAATTATTATTACATTATTATATTTTATGTTTACAAATAAATATAGATGTCACATTTAATCATTTATATGACAATATTTAATGTATTTTTTCTTTCATGTATTTAATTCCTTAATTAATTTATTGAGGTAATTAGAGTTCCCCAGTTTTTTAGCACTGCTAAAAGTTAAAATTTGGGAGATATCAGCTGATTTCAGAACTGTCGTTTCAGATGCATCAAAATACGCCAGCACTTCCAGCTCCAGCAGAGAAGCCACAGTTACCCGAAAGCCTTCCCCTGAGCAGAAACTCACCTGAGCCGCTAATAATCAAGGTGAGTCCTTGCTGAGTCAACACCCTCCTGCTTTTATCTTTATCACATTTGTATTTATGTAATTATACAAATAGTATTACTTATACATAAATAAAGATTCTATAAAAAATATTGTTTCATAAAGTTTAGTAAATAAAAAAATAAATAAATGTTGGGCTTCAGTCTGCCATGCTTGTAAGCCAGACTTTTCAACAGATATGATGCAAGAATGCAGCAACCTATTGCCATCATTATGAAAACAATAATGACTTTTGACTCAGCATTTCACGGCTCTATCCCATCTCCGCTCGCTTTCATCCCCTCATTGTCAGTCTGAGCTTGGACCAGCTGTTTCTGCCCTAAATGTGGATTTGTTTTGGTAAACAAACAGCTGAAAGTGCCTCGGGGGCGCTTGACTCTAAACAGCAGCTCATTGTCATCGGCTGCCTCTAGCTTAACTCTGTCCTAGATGGAGGCAGCGAATGCAGTTTTGACCTAGTTGAGGCTCTGCGGGGAGTATCTGGGCCTCGTGATTTATTTTACCTGTTTGCCTGACTCCTCATACAGGATCAACCCAGCGTGGTGCAACCTGTGAGCTCCACACAGACAGATCAGGTGCAGAAGACATTCAGAGATGGAGAGTCAGCCTTAAAGGTGAGGAACACCTTAATCACATACTATTACCATATTATTTATTGGTAAAATGTATAATGTGTTCAGTATGCTATGCAAATTTATTGTATATGAAATACCCATTATGAGCAATATCATACAAGTAGCTGTGAATTGGCTGTAGATAATCACAGCGTGCTGATATGCAGCAATATCGCACAGCTACGAGTGTTATATTGCATTTATACAACAGTTCGACAGCACAAGTGTGTAAATATATAAGATACAACAACGGAGTGCCTTTAAAAACCCTCTTTTGTGCAAACTACTTCTTCCACTATGATTCAAATCTCAGTTTGACAGTTTAACAGCTGAGCCCAAGCCTCCGTTACTAATTTGAAAACGTCACTTTAGAACGTAGTGAGTCCAGTTGTTTCATTGAAACCTTAATTTATTACTGTATTGAAAGCTCACAGTATTATGCGAGTATTATGCGAGAGAGATGGACTGAGCGAGTGTGATTACCTGCATCTGATACAGATCATTCATTCTTCAGCTCAATCTCATATTCGCAATAAAACATTAGTTTGAATGTCCGCTGAGGAAAGCAGTATCTTTGTCTTATTATCCTTTCATCTGTTAAGGGTAATTTCCAGTGACAGTGAATTTGTTGGCTGTGTCTTACAGGGTATTGTTGAAAGTAAAAACTTCTTTGTTTACAGCCATTTTGGTCTTGTTCAATATAAAAGTATCTTATCGCCATCTATTGGCAGAATAATGTAACTAAAAAATCACCATCACAAACTAACCAACCATTCCTCAATACTAAATTTATACTATTAATGTGAAATTTGATTTACTGAATAATAATATTTAATAAACAACAACCATCATGAAAGTTGCTAGGCAATTTAGTAAAAAGTGCAAAGACAGAGCTCTGATGTAGAGCATTAAAATATATATAATATAACGTGATGAGATTGTGCCCTCAGCCAAAACACTGAAGCAAATTTTCAAATAGATGTTATTGTAAAGTCTAAATAAGTACATACTCGCCTAAAACACTCTTAAAACTACATTCTGTGACACAAAAACAGTATTATTTATAAAATTATAGTTGATTTGGGCGTCCGCCGAGACATTTGCTGTGAGAAATGCTGCAAGCGGAGTGATACAAACGGTGAAACGGTTAGAGTGCTGTTATCACTAGAATATTGCACTCCTATCAGCCAATCAGATTTGAGGACCAGAAACAAATGTTGTCGAAAGTTACATCAAATATAACGTGATGAGATTTTGCCCTCAGCCAAAATTATTTGCTCTGGAACAAATATTAGATTAATGAGACCAAAGACTGCCCGTTAGGTTTACCCAAAACAAATTAGATTTCATGTTTAACCACTATAGACAAATTAGAACCAGTGGCAAATTTTAAAAGATCTGGCCGAGGTAAGGCTGCTCTCTGTGGGTTCATGAGTGCTGAACGGCTGCTGATGCCCTGGAGCTTACATCTCCGAAACTTCGAAGCAAGTTTTTCAAATGGATGTTTTTTTTTAATTAACAAACAGTGTATTTGAAGGTTAAATAAGTACATTATCACCTAAAAAACTATTAAAACTACATTCTGTAGTGGATTTGGGCATCCGCCATAACACTCGCTGTGAGAAATACTGCAAGCAAAGTGATACAAATGGTGGAATGGTCGGAGTTCTGTTATCACTAGAATATAGCACTCCTCTCAGCCAATCAGATTCAAGGAACACAAAGAACTGTTGTATATATAAATTACATCAGAATGTTTATTAGATTGAAATAGTTTTTAAAACTTTTTACATTTTTATTTTCAGCTTATGTATATAATAAACACATACACATTAATGCATATATAAATATAATTCAGTTTTATATATATATATATATATATATATATATAATTCAAAAACACAGATTTTGAATGTTTGAATGCATCTTTGAACCACACTGGATTTATAGAAAATTGAGGGGAAAATTGCAAAATAATCACATTTTTTTTTCTACAACAACAGCCAAACATCCAGCATAGTGATATAATATTAAAACATTTTGCATTTTTAATTTAGTGAGTGGCATCTAGTTGTAGTTTGCATATTTAATGCAATAGCTACATGATGTTTTTGTGTTGTTTATTTATAATATTTAGTAGTGCTGGGCAACGATTAATCGCGATAAATCGCATCCAAATTAAACGTTTTTGTGTACATAATGTGTACTTTGTATATTTGTTAAGTATATATATATATATATATATATATATATATATATATATATATATATATATATATAAAGATATGTACATGTAGTATATATTTTGAAAATATTTACATGCATTTACATGTATATATTTGTATCCATATAATTTATAATATATATAAATATATGTAATATATAAACATAACGTTTTTTTTAAATATATACATGCAAGTGTGTGTATTTTATTTTATATATATATATATATACATACACATATACAAATATACACAGTACACACACATATATTATGTACACAAAATCTTTTATTTCGGATGTGATTAATTGTTTCCCATCACTAATGTTTGTAAACAAATGTCTATTTATTAATTTGTAATTTATTTAAATGATTGTCTGTAATTATCTATATAATAATCTATATTTAAATGTTAAAAAATAAAAAAAATCTTTTTTATTTTCAGCTTTGAAATAAAATTTTTGAGTTTGTATGTATTGAAAATCTTTTAAAATGTTTAAACATATATTGTATCGCTAGTAACGCATTTCCGTCCTTGCAGTTTTACTCATGAATCAAAAAGTGCCAGTTTCATAATTGCGCCATTAAATTTTGGTTGTGTAGCCCGTTATGCTGAACGATAGAACTAATTACAGTCTATTAATCATCTCAGAAGCTGAAATCCTCAGAGAAGATATTAGAGTCTCCAAGCGAACAGTCACCCAAGCCACTTGTGGAGCAGGTCTGTTTGTTCATTAATATCTATGTGACACGAAACTCCATTTGCAACACATTTAACTTCCTAAGTCATCCTTAATACATTCATTTTAAGTTCCTGTTGACTTTAAATGAGATTTTTGCTCATCTAAATTTGTGCCAAAACATGAAAGCTCTGCCTAGACAAAACACGACAGCCGGTAGTAAACAGTCTAACTATTTGTCTCTCTCTTTGTTCCGGTGGACTCGTCTTTATCCTGGATTGTCCCCAGATCACCAGTCTTCCAAAAATCCAGAGGAATTCCACCAAGCCCTCGGTTGGTTCTCTGGAAGTCACGTCCTCGGGATCATCCGTGCCCGTTTCCGGCACCAGCCCTGATTTTGAGTACTGCAGCAAAGGTGCAAAACGCTTGGTGTCACAAATTATTTAAACGTTGTTACTTTAATTTTCATATTTTTATGGACTTTTTTTTATGTAGTGCTGCAATCTGTGACCCCCGAAATGCTTGTTAAATCAAGGCTAAAATGAAAACGCAGCGCTGCCGTGTGGATTTGCCTCGGCCTCTTTGAACACTGACTGTTGTTTTTTCAAAGAGGAATTCGTTTTTAAAAACACCGAACATGAAGGACTTGCATCATCTTTATCTCTCTGTGTGTGTTTCAGACCCTGCTACATGTCCCATAGTTCCAGGACAAGAGACGGTTATTGAGATTTCTAAAGGCCGCTCTGGACTGGGTCTCAGTATAGTCGGCGGCAAAGATACTCAACTGGTACGGTACCAGAAGTAAAATGTGTGTGTGTGTGCGCTTTTGCTTTATTTTGTACATTTCTGCTATATTTGTTTTTCGGTATTAGCATTTTTCTTTACTGTTTTACTATTTTTGTTGTGTTTGTTTTGTATTTTTCGGTTTTGTTTGTTTTTGTTTTGTGTTTTAGTTTTGGTTTTTCTTGTGTGTTTTAGTCATCTTAGTTTTCACTTGTGTATTTTCGTTTTTTTGTTTTGTCTTTGTTTTTTTTCTGTTTAGTTATTTTTCTGTTTATTTTTTTGTTTTTGCTGTTTTTATTTTGTCTTTTTTTTATTTC